>NC_090934.1:957664999-957968029 GCF_040938575.1 Ambystoma mexicanum | reverse complement strand
TCTAACAGGAATGTGAGTCTGAGAGAGTGGCATTTGTCACCAGCTGCCTCTGTGGACACTGGGCCCTACCCTTCTCTGGAGTAAGATGGTCCCCCAGTGTTAGGAGCAACTCGTCCCTGATGCTTTCGGTGTCACCCGGTATCTAGACTCCAAGAGGCATGCCTGAACCCTCAGGGAGCCTTCCCAATGATCATTAATCAAGGGAAGAATGCTTCTTAAATAGATACCTGGATCTGATGCACCCCCAATCAATGATTTAATACTTGAAAGACCTCATATGGATGGTGCTTTTGCCAGATCCTCAAAGAGGGAAACCAGCTATGACCAGTGGGTCGAGCTTCAGGTCTCGTCCTCACAAGGGCCCATGTCGGTGCCTGATCCAGCTATGCCACCAGCTATCATGTATCACATGGTTCCATCTCCACTGCTTCTACCCACAAATCCTCCTCCCCTGCCACACCACCACCACTTCCCGATGGACATTGGACGATGCAGACCAGTTAGGGGACCAAAACCCTGCTACAAATGAGGCAGATGTGGCCCCCATATCGGCCAAAGCCTTCCATAAGAGGGTGCAGGGTCTTATGGGCAACCTTGGAATACCAGTCCTGTAAGGTTCCCAGTCAGATCAAGGAGTTCTCTCCTCAGAGCTCTGTTTTTACTGAAAGCAGCTGATAAACTGGACATCCACCTGCAACCTGATGTGGTGTAAGATGCAATAAATCTGTCAAAAACATGCTTCAGCTCTTGCCTTTGCCAAAACAGTAGGCCTCTGTAACCAGATGCTTCCCAGTCAGGAGCTGTGTGTGATGGAGCGGCCTCCAGCCCACTGAACCATATTGGTGACAGCTGCGCTCTGTGAGAATGTCAAGGCTCTTCCACTTCACATTGGCCCCTTGGTCGCCTCTCAGATGCAACCAATAAAAATCTCTACCAATGTGCCTCTGAGCTTCCAGCATGTTAATGCTTAAAGGAATAGTGTATTCAAAATTGTTATTGTCCCGAGCGTTCGGGCATGTGGTTTTAAGCAAACTGAACGATCATAAAAACATTTCCTATGCACCTTAATATAGTTTTCCGCACTTTTAGACATGCGAAATCAGGCAGCAGGGCGCAGCCATCTTGTGCTAATTTTATCCGTTGCTGCATCGCCCTAAGTTGAACTGCCCTCGTGGCACTAATTCATATCCCTCGCCCCTGAAGTTGACATCACTAGATATCACTAGACGTGTACAGCCCATTTCACAATGCAAATGCACGCCTCGTGTCAATGTTCTCTGTGCGCCAGCTAATGACTCCATGGAAATGGCAGGACACCTCTTTCCTCAATAAGTATAAACAGACCACTTCTCATCAGAAAACATCAGAGTTGCTTTTTCAATAATTTCACTGTCTTTTTTTTGTGTAACCTGTGACTCGTTTCTGCTCTGTTTAGCTATCTTCGTTGCTCGTAGCCTGTGCAAACCGGTACTAGCATTACTATTTAATTTTAATTTTGTGGTATAATGGCAACAAATCATCCCTACCAGTACGAGCCAGAGTATTCTGAGGCAGAATTAGTTGAAAGAGAAAGATGCCAAAATGATGGGGCATCGGACGACAGTTTGGAGGGCGAATCACTGGATCATGAGCCTGAGCCTAGTCGCATGGACAACGTCTCCACCTGTTGTACCTACAATCGGTGCGAGGTCATGCCTACCGAGGAGGAGAACTGCTGCTGCCAAGAAAACTCTGGATGCTTGGCCTACATATCAGAAGACGAGACACAGTCGCTATGTGTTACCCAGCTGCATGACTTCAGGGCAGCCTGCCTCACAAGGTCCGTCTTGAGGATTATGATGGTGCTTATGCACGAACTTCACGCAACAGTTCGCTCTCGCAATCCAAGTAACGAGTAAGTGTACTCTAGATCTGATGTAATTTAGGAAACCTAACATTTTAGGTTGGTCTCCTATATTATCGTAACTTTGATCTATCACTGCCAAATAAATGTAGTCTGGCAACTCAATACATCTCTCGCGATTTGGGGAAATCATACTGGCCATCTTATGTGTTTTTCGCGTACAACCATGAAACAATATTTCTCCGTCCCCCAAACGTAATGGATTGCATGGGTGTTCACTTTTGTAATTTGTCTACACTTTAAAGCCCAAGTCGATTGATCCATGAAGTCACATTTGTACTGGCAACTGTGCCATAGGATACAAGATTGCATTTTCAACTAAGGTTTGCACACTTATCATGTTCATTTAAATACAGTTGGTATGTTTCTCTTCCACAGGTGGTACAGGCTGGTGGTCTATCATGCGTTTACATGGTGGCTTCATGGGAGGCTTGGATACCGCGTTCGACGAGTAATACCTGCCTGTGTCGTTGGTGCCATTCGAGCCAAATTCCCCAGTGACAGCGGTCAGTACAGGGGATTTTCCCACACTGTGCTGCAACCCGAAGTATACAATTTGAAGTACATTTGTGCCATCAACATCAGCAACAAAATAAAATAAAAATAATCTTTTATGAATAGTTGTTTAACTTTTTCATTGAATCAAGGACACGCTCACTTGTCCTGGCAGGGCTTTAACGGCCAAGGTGCCAAACACCATGTGCACTGCAAAGGTATCTTCCGAATAGGGGCCATTGTACACATGACCTCCCCAGACCCAGTGTCTCCGGGCAGGGTCCCATGAAGCAGGCCGCACCCATGCAATTCATATAAGTGTGTCTCTGTTGAGCAGTGTTCCAGCCCTTTTCTGCATGCCCCATGCCCCTCAATCCCCCCTCTAGTATCAATGGCAGTTCGCACCTGTGGCCGTGCCCTCCCAAGGGGACTGGCAGGATGGGAATGGGCAAGGTGTCAAACACCATGTGCACTTCAAAGGTATCTTCCGCACAGGGACCATTGTACACATGGCCTCCCCAGACCCAGTGTCTATGGGCAGGCTCCCATGAAGCAGGCGGTGCCCCTGTAATCCACATAAGTGTGTCTCCATTCAGCAGTGTTCCGGCCCTTTTCTGCATGCTCCTCCCTCTCCCCTCTAGTTTCAATGGCAGTTTGCACCTGTGGCCGTGCCCTCCCAAGGGGGCTGGTAAAGTGGGTATGGCCAAGGTGCCAAACACCATGTACACTTCAAAGGTATCTTCCGCACAGAGGCCATTGCTCACATGGCCTAGCCAGACCCAGTGTCTCCAGGATCTCCTGAAGCAGGCCGCGCCCCTGCAATCCACATAAGTGTGTCTCCCTTCAGCAGTGTTCCCGCCCTTTTCTGCATCAAATACACACACGCTTTTCTAATTCTTTATAAACCCCTTGATAGTTGTCCTGAGAACATCTGTAAGCACAGGAAGACAACTCGAGATCGGGCTACCTGTTCTCCTGCTACAAACTACCCAGCTTGCTGAATCCAATTGTTTGTTACTCAAGGTAAGGGTGTAAGGGACATCAGGAATCTAGTGCATACAGTTAGGGGTGCAGGGTGTATTTCAAAACTGGTGGGAAATGATTTTTGGAAGAAAGAAAAAAGTGAGTTTAGTTTCCTTAATCTCTTTCTTCAGAGATCTTCTGAGCACAGAGTTCAAAACAAAACAAAATGGAGGATTGGGCTTCAGACCAAGCCAAAATGGAGGTTCTGAGCAGTTGTGTTTTATTTCAGAATGCTGAGGGCAGATTGCTGCCCATTCTCAACTGCCTTTCATCATTTACCCTTTTTAAGAGCAATTCAGAGAAGTTAGTTTCCCTAGTCCCTTTACTTCAAGAAAAGAATTCAAGAAAAGAATTCAAGTTTGAATAAGCAAGAAAAGTCTGGAGAGAACTTCAATCAACTAATCTGGTGGGAGCGCTTCAATTTGATAATCTAAACAAAGTCTGGAAAAGATTTAGTCAAGATTTATATGGTTTAAATATTTTGGTTGCTTTGCAGTGTTAAAAGATCTTCTGAGAGAATAGACAATTAATATTCTAAAACAACATTACCTACTGCTAAGAATTTGAAAGGATTGCGACTTCAAAAGATTTGTTATTGTTTTCACGTGCTGATTATAAACCCTTCCGAAATTGTGTGGGGACCGCTATGCTTGGTGAAGTAAAGCGGAGCTCTGAAATGAATTTTCAGCCATGAGTTAGCGTAAACGCTAAATTGACTTTCGTTTTCCTAATAGTGTTTGTTTATTGGGATGATAAACTCCCGTTGCGTACATTGCTTAGTTGCCGTGCGCGAGGGAGGAAAGTAGCGCCGGGTGTGCTATGCAGTTCAAACTCAACTGCCAGTATTGGTGGCAGCAATGAGTGAGGCATTAAACTGTTCGTTTTCAGACAGCGACAAGGAAATTAGCGAGCACTCACTTCCGCTCCTGATTCATTAAAGACTTGCATCGTGTGGGTGAAAGTAAAAGCGGATTGAAAGAAGCAGCAAAAGTTTCTCTTTTCTCTGCAGAATCAGAGCGCATGCGCGAAACAACGCAAGCTTGATGGGAAATGTAGTTCATTGTGTTTTTTAGGCGTTTCTAGTTATTTAGGTTTAGAGAAGACTTTTTAGAGACTTTTAAAGTTTCAGCAGGCAAAAAAAAAGTCAAAATGTTTTAAGTGCAAACAAGCAATTGGAAGAAATGTAGAGAAACAGTGCCCAGACTGAGGCATTGTTTGGTGTGTAATGTTAACAGGGAAAGTGACACTTGGAAATTGAATAATTTGAACAGTACTTGGATTACTTCTTTGGTGCAGGGTAACTTTAAACTGAAAAAGAATGATGAAGGTTCTTAAATGAAAAAACTACACTGCAATTTGTTAACAGGCTGGAACATTTTTGCTGAACATTTTAGAAGTGTAGTTTTGGAAACTTTTCCTAAAGACAAATTGCGGAGGAAACACAGGTACATTGTGTTGATTTTAAGTACTATTCTTTTAAACTAAAAATGCATGTATAGTTAACTAACTCTTTAACTCCTATGCAGGGAGCAAGCAAAGAAACAAGAAGAGCTCCAGTGTTGTTTGTTATTTTGTCCCATTTCCCCTTCTAGCTGGGCTGATCTCCAATGTATAAAAGTAGGTGGGGCCCTGAACAGCTGGTGAGGGACTGTGGGGACTAGCAGCTTCTATAGAAGGATTTGAAGAAGACATGACAAAGGGCAGGTCACCTAATAAGCTCTTTGTGATCTCATAATTTTTATCTATTTCGGACGAATTTACCTAGTAGTGTAATGTTCATTCATCTGAATGACTTTACCATTGTCTACTGTTTAAAGTGTTGTGATCTCGATATATAGCAAATTTTGTCAGTGTCAATAGTGATAGAATAGCATCTTTCTCGAACCATGTCTATAGAAAAGTTTGATATAATCCCATCAATCTCATGTATTCTGTAGAATATTTTTGTAATTATGTGTACTTTTTCCCCAAAAATGCCTGCTTGTATGGGTTCCGGTTCTAGGAGCCATGTCAAAATTATGGGCACTATTATGCATAAATTCCCAACGAATAACGAGTTAATAAGAGAATGGATTCGACGTTGTGGATTTCCGGTGGACGAGCTTGAAAGTAGAGTCGAAGATGTCTTGGGAGACTCGAGGGCCAATCGATTCCGCATCTGCAGCCTGCACTTTACCCTGGATATGTAGGACCAATCGCAGTACACAAAAAAAGCAACGTCTCGCAAATTGCTTCCCAATGCAATTCCAACTCTATTCATGCACACGCTGCCTCAGGTGAGTCCCGGAAGATGAATTGCATATTTACCATATTGTATTACTTTGTAACTATACCACATTTTACTACACATCTGTCCCTGGTTTATGGAGCATTATAGAAAGTAATTATGACCATAGCAAACAATGCCATAATGCCCTTCAAAAGAAGCATGATCTTTTCGTAATTGCATGCTTGACATGTCCTTTTCTTAGGAGAGCATACTGACTGGAGCACAGACCCTCACAAGTGACGACAACACTGACACGTCCAGTATACCAATGGGGAGCCCTACAGATTTGCAAGAGATCATATTATGAAGTTGGATCTTCCCACATGTCTAATGCAAATCACATTTTCCCTTTTGCGACTTTGTGCCAATGCACTGAGAATGAAGGAGCAAGAAACTGCATCCATTTCTTTTCCTGAGTCAACAACAGCTTCTAGCGGCTACCAGGTATTTTTTTTTTTTACTTTTCAATTATGAGAATGCATTATGCTTTGAATTTCAAATAATATGAAATTGTTTATGTATCCGGTCCGTTGTTAACACAATGTGTCATTGAAGTTTTTCTCTTTATATGTTCCATTGTCTACATCCCATTGTCTCTGTTCAATTTTGCGGTTTTCATCCATACTGAAACAAGTACTGTATTACAGGGGAATGCTGGTGCCACAACTACAATCTCATCATCCTTTGGAGCTGGTCCAGAGTATGAGGTATGCATACTGACAGTTCCCAAGAATGAAAGAAAGTAAATCCTACATAGAATACTATCAGACAGAGACATTCATATAAATGTGCATTCTTTCATACTTTTATATTGTCAGTCCCAACGTTACTAATTCTTCCTAATGCTGAATACATTGAAAAATGTTTGAGGGCAACATTCGAATAACTATGTTTGGCACAGTGATCTCCGATAGTGTACATTTGCCATCAATCAGGTGAAAATTGAAATGTATATTTTGATTAAATGGCGTACATTGTTTACGATATGTATGTAAGCCATGTGTGCGATGAAAGATTTTAATTTAAAAAATGTTTGATTCCCCAATGTCCTATTCAAGGAATGTGTACAAGGTCGGGAATTAGAAGAGGAGGCACATGGATCAGAGGTGGTGGACCAGCTTGCTGGTGCGGTCGTTACAGAGAGGACCACGGTTTAACAGAAAATCAAGAAAACAAGGGTAAATAACAAACTTTTTTTTTCTTTTCTCAAAGTGTTTTGGGACAGTGTTTTCTCCATAACTTGTTTTTTTATTTAAAGTGCTGTCTGCTGTGTGTGTGATTCACATGGAACATGTTGTTACAACCCATCTCCTAGAGGCCCAGAAGGAAAAGAAGTATAAAGACACAGACAACAAATGAAACCAAAGATACAGCTTGCCAAACAGATTTCACCATGGAGCAACTACTATTTGAGGCGCAGCGTGTTCCAGTCAATAAGCAGACTCGAGATGCTTATGTCCAATGGCCAGAAAATGAATTGAATGTGACCGGCGAAGCCAGCAAAGTGTTGTTGGACCATTGCTACAATGTGAGAGCTCTACAAGATGAAGATGGATGAAACTGAATATAATGAAGATTCATTGCAATTCCTCAAGGACCACTTGACACAATCTACACCAGCAAAAAAAGGTCCCCCCAATAAACATTTGTTGTTGACGGTTTCTCCAATTCGTGTGCAAATAACACTAGCTGAACTAACAGAGACTGAAGCTTCAACGCAATTGTCAGAGGAACTTGCCAAAGATCTCGACTTCAGTTTGCCTAGTTCGGTTGAAATGTCTACCACAGTTGAGTCACAATCCACAATCATGCAGGATGATTCGTTAATAAACGAGCATAAATACATTGTATTCGACAGCTGCCTGGTGGAGATTATACTGATGCTGAAATGTGCACATGCAGCAAGGGGCAAAATATGCGGGGAGCCATTGGCGATTGTGACTCGTTTAGTACAAGGCACTGACCTCACAATCTAAGCCACCTGTGCCCACTTCCTTCATACATTTTCATGGTCCGCTTAACAGTTGCTGGGCAAAGTGCCAGCTGGAAATCTACTGTGTTCCGCAGCTCTACTTTTCAGTGGCTCTACATTTAATAAGTTGTCCAGTTTCTGTGAATATGTGGGATTTCAGTTCCTTGCTAAAACACAGTACTACAAATATCAAAGAGAATTTTTATTTCCCGCTATTAGTCAAGCCTGAAAAATTTAACAAATGTCAATCAAAAGGACCTTCTCTGGGAAGCAGTTCAGGCTAGCTGGCGATGGACAGTGTGACAGCCCCGGATTTTCAGCTAAGTACTGTACATACCACTTTCAGGACATGGAAACTAAATAAATTGTTAGTTTGGAGGTCGTGCAGCTGTCCGAATGTACATCCTCAGTGGCCATGGCGAAACATGGTTTCATAAAATCCGTCGAACATCTTAAAATCGAGGGGAATGCAAATAGACTGCATAGCCACTGACAGACATGTTTCGATAGCCAAGGCCATGCGAGAGCAGTTTCCAAACATTTGCCATCAATTTGATGTATGGCACGTTGCCAAATCAATAAAAAAAATCACAGCTGCAGGTAAAAAAAAAAAAAGGGTTCTAAAAATATTTTACAGTGGTCCCAGTCTTTCAGCAACCATCTTTGGTGGAGCTCCAAATCTTGTGATGGGTCTGTGGAAATTCTGCTAGAAAAATGGTGCTCATTGATGCACCACTGTTCCAACATTCATTTGTGGACAGAAAACCAACATTTTCACCAATGTGCACATGGTTGTTTATCAGAAGAACAGGAACGCAAGAAGAAGTGGTTGGTTCCATCTTCACCTCCACACAAAGCTCTTGAGAAGATTGTGTTTGATAAAACTCTTTCAAGAGACTTGAAGAGACTCACAGAATTCTGTCACACCAGAGATTTGGAGGTGTTCCACAATATGTGCCTAAAGTACGGACCCAAGAGGCTGCATTTCAGCATAGACGGTATGCAATATCGAAGATTACTAGCGGTATTAGCAGATAACGAGAACTGCAGGAAACTTTGGGATGCTTTGTTACACAATGGCCTTTGCAAAAAGAAGCAAAAAATGGGTTGTCAAGCCGATATACCAGGAAATGGAATTCCATTTGGTGAAAGATCTCACTTTCACTATGTTGGACATGCACACTCATGGAATCGATTACAATTTCGTTCATAGGACTCATACATTGCCACAGAACATTGCAAACATGCCCTATCCACCAAAAGAGGACCTTGTTGAACAGTTGATTTCCCGTTTTAATTGATAACCAACAGTGTACATCTTCTCCAATGTTTGTACAATGTACATGACCACTTGAAATCTATTTGACTTGAATTCCAAAGCTAATAAAACGTCCAAATTGCCTTTTCAAATGTATCCTCTTTGTCAATTTTTTTTTGCAAGAAATGCCTGTTGTGGGATGCCATACAGTGTAACTCTGTGTATTCCCGCTTCCCACCCACTCTTGTGGGTCCTTCACTGATCAGGGCACAGGAGGGTCAGATGGATATCAACATGAAAGCAACCGCGTGGTCTGCAGTTGCCTTAGCATGTTCGTGCCCAAATAGATAGAACAAATACGACTCCCACTAAGGAATGAGACCTATGCAAAATAACAAACTTGGCATGCAAGAACTAATGACTGTAACCCAAACACTGCATGAAATGGAGCTATTGATATGAAATGGGTAAATTCCGACCGTTATTTTTATGGGGGCATATGTTAGGGGTTGTTGCTTTTGGATGCCGTACCAGAAGGGCTGATCTTAGGGTCTGCTGACCAGATGCATTCAAAGGAAATAGGGCTCATGGGTTTAGGGGACCACAGCCTGGCAGGGAGGGGTTGGAGATGGGATGAGTAAGTCAGCAGAGATGGAAGGGCTACTAAGGTTGAAGCAGGCCTTGGTGTAACATTCTTGGATAAGCACAGTTTGTCAGGGCTCGATAATCGCGACTTGCAAAAATGAATAGATGCATTTCCGTGAGAACAAGACACGCACTGAGCTGACAGCGGTGTTGGGGTTGGCTGTGCGCGGCGCTGGAAGAGAGAGAGTGAACAGTTCACCAGATGGGCAGAGGAAAAAGAAGGTGGTAGGAAGGACACAAATGGAGTTCAAAGTATACACATTAGCACAGTGTTAACAAACTTATATGAAACATGGGTGTTGCAAATAGGTGTTTGAGGGGTGGAGATGTCTCCCACCTTAGCTTATACATAATTTGCCAGGTAGGAGAATGGCGCAGGGGGAGGGATATACCGCCTATCCTCCAACATTTGTTAGTGCACGGGAAGTTCAGTGGAGAAGGAAGGGCACTTGGATTTATGACTTGTCAGTGTCTCACGCAGAGGCGTTGCTAAGGGGGCTATAGCCCCTGGTCTTTTGGTTGTAGCCCCAGATAGAATCTCAGGGGCTACAACAAAAAGGCTAGCTTAGCCCCGAGTCATGACAGTCCCGGCATTAGCGTAGCCCCGGACCTTTTCCAGACCTACCAAAACCCCTGGTCTCACGTTATCCGCAGAGAACATTCCCCCGCGAAAACAGGGCACACGCAGATGTGACAATGGGGAGGAAAATAACTGGAACTGTTGTCAGAAAATAACTAAATCACCATCAATGTAGAAGAGTAAAATAGTATTCACAGTAACGCTGCATTGGTGGATGCCAGCAAACAATTTGTTTTTGGAAAATGTTTCAAATTCCACGTTAGTCGGCAGGCAGGGCTAATCGCTCCCATGGGAGTGAAGGTCACTGCGTTTGAAGTTGCTTGTGGCCTGTTCACACCGACGCATCATGTTCAGCATGTTTCTGATTTGTGGCTTTCCTTCACCAAAAGGAAGGTTAGCATGGGCCCTCCTAAGAAAGTTCAATTGTTGTTCGACCTTGGAAGAAAGGGAGTATTCGCTTTGGAATGAATGACGGGAGGTTTGTAATACCTGCAACAATGATAACGTTCACCATTTCAAAACTGGAAAAAGTAACATGTAATTTCATTTTATGAAAACCGTTGATCTGAGCGGACACCCTGCGTTACACCAAGAGTATGGAAATACCAAATACAATGTAAGTTTTATTGTAGACGAGTTAATAGACGAACGAGTCAAGGTTTCATTTTCTGACCGTTATTGCTGAATTACATTGTAATGGGTTGTTGGTTGGGGGGGGGGACAGATTGTGACGACATGCAAACACAACCTGTATGTATTTGTCTTTATCTGGGACACATGGGCAGTCCAGCACCGAAATGCATGTAGTCCACGTTTGGGATCCGCCACGTTGCACCAACGCCAAGTTCGTTGCTAATATTCCATTAAAATGCTGTCTTTGTGTTGCTCTAATTCTTCCGTCACCTTCCACATCCCCATCCCATTGCGAGCTAAACATACTCGACAGCAGTAACCTCTCAAGCACATTGTATACTCAAACTTTCCGCTATGTTTTCTCTGTGTTTCCATTGCTTCTGGTTTGTGTTCATCATAAGTTTTCACACGGTGCAGAATTAATGGTTAAATTGATAAATTAGAATAAAGGACGGTTATTGAGACACATTTCTGTTATGTTTTTTACACAGATACATCCTACCATTCCGCTAATGTCATTGTTTCCAGATACCAATTGATGGCTTCTTCAGCAGGCAGTGGCAGATACACCTAAATGGCTGGCTAACCATCACGCTGTTGTGGGACAATCGCCCCGTGCCGATATGCCCTTTCGCAGTACCAGCGACCAGGAGCAACCTCACATCGTTTATGGTGGTCTGGAAAGAACCTGATACCGAAGCCTTGCGATTCATGGTGCGTTCAATGCGCTTCATCTACCGAAATGAACACTGTGTGCCTCATGATAAACAACTGACATTCGAAAAAAAAGAAATTTAAAATGTGGTTAAATATGGAAATTGGCTGATGTTCTCAGAGCGTTTATTGTGAAATAAAAGCACATTATGAATTGCAGAGTATTAGTGTTACCTTTAAAAATAGTGTTTTCTATTCCGATTTGGGACGCACTGTGCTGTGAGAGGATGGGTGTGTTGATATTCCGGGTTCTGTGTCAACTAACGTTAAGACGTAGGTGATGACTGGGTACGTTTGGCTACGTTGCCCACTAACGTCATGAAATAGGTGGAGAATATTGCTAGAAATAGTGATGCCAGCTTCAGGGGGCGTGGGATATGAATTAGTGCCGCTGGGGCAGTTCAACTTAGGGGGATGCAGCAACAGATAAGATTAGCACAAGATGGCCACGCCCCGCTGCCTGATTTTGCATGGGTAAAAGTGCGGAAAAATATGGTAAGGTGCAAAGGAAATATTGTTACGATCGTTCACAGTTTGCTTAGAACCACATGCTCGAACTTTCAGGGCAGTAACATTTATTTGCGCACTATTCCTTTAAGCCGTTATGGAAATGGCCAGTTTAAAGTTTTGGAAAGACCTAGGGGTCTGCAATTGCGTTCACCACTTTGTACCGGGCATGCGTCTGCTCTGGTTTGGCTGAGACAAGACCAGTGGTGCAGGAGCTCATGGAGACTTCATACCATCACCTGGAGAACTCAGAGCATGGTATGGTGGTGGGTGGTGCCCTATTCAGGCAGGCAATCTTCGGGCTACTACATTTCAGCCTGATGCCTAAGAGCATATCGTGGATCTGCCATCCTATGAGGTGAAGTTCTTCAGTCTGGATAAGAAGTAGAATAAGAAAAAGATAAGCATGCAAACTGCAAAGATGTTGGCAGCCTTAATGAAGGTTCCTGCTACGCTGAGTCCCTCGGGCCAGCAGTGGCAGCCCTCTCCCTAGAACTACACAGGATGGTTTTATGGATTCCACTATTGATGCAACTGACCAGACACATCCCCGAGCGCTCCTCGAAAAAATCAGTCTAAGTCTTCCAGTATTGAATGTGATCTCAATCTGTAAAGAGGCAAGAGAGATATACAAGATGATATCATGCCAAGGAGAGATTTGTATTTCTGAAGCATGCAGGTTTTCCCAGGCAAGAACTGTTTTGCCAATCCTGTGGAGGCTGAAATCCTTTCAGCTGATGGCCTGACCTGTGGAACAGTAATGTCGAAGTCTGCTACCAGGAATCGCACAGTCTGAAGCTGGAGAATGCATTGTTTTCTCATTGATAGAGAACCCCAGATTGGTTAGATATGTGACTGTGTGTCATACACTGTGAAGGACCTGATGCTTTGATGTGCTTTCAGTAACCAATCATCTAGGGATGAATACACCTTTACGTCAATTCTCCACATGTGTCGGTAATGGCGACAGGCACTTTATGTAGACTTTTGGTATTGGCCTGAGTCCGAAGGGTAGGACTCAAAACTGGTATTGGTCTTTGCCCACTGTGAACCTCAGGTAGAACCTATGGGCCCATTGGATTGGGATGTGGAAGTAGGCGTTCTCCGGGTCGATAGTGGCTAAGTAGTACCTTTTTCTGCCCATTAAATGACTTGTTATATGGGCATCTTAAAAGTGAGACATTTGATTAATTTGTTGAGACGGCGCAGGACCGGAATGTAATGCCATTATACGTTATTTTCCTGTATTAGAAAATAGAGGTAGCAGAAGTTTATACCTCTGTCTTGGTTTAGTACTCTTCCACTGCCCATTTCTGTAAAGGTTTGCTCACCTTGCACTGTAGCTGCTACAGCTGGCGAGTATGCACCATCAACGGCACTGATAGAGGGGGTCTTTTTGTATATTCTAGTGTCTCCATTGGACACTATTTCTAGCACGCAACTGTCTGTGGTAATAGCACACAACTGACTCATGTTTCCTGACCCAACCTCTCACCACAGTGCTCTGAGGTAGGTGGGTCACAAGGGAGTCAAGCATCTTTCCATGTCTGGGGTCGGTAGTGTCTCGATCCTCAGCAGTCTCTATGGGCAGTGTACTTGGTGGAGGGTTGTTGGTACATTCAAGAGTGGTGTGTGTGGTCCGTAATCTGTGGGAGGTGTAGCAACTGCCAGTAGAAGTGAGGAAACTGCTTGTGCTTCACTGAAAGGATCTAAAAGATTGGCAATCCAGGTCTTGTAGCCCTTGTTTTGGAAAACTTGACAAAGTAGTTAGAAAATGCTGAATAAACCAAAGGAAAGCTCAGAGAACTGAGGAGGATTCTCTGTTACAAGATTTGTGGTGAAGAATCTGTGGATGGCTCCTCAAGGTGGAGATAAAACATGTCCACCTCATGGGCTGAGGCAAAAAAAGAGCCACAAAGAGGTGGAGAGGCTAGACGTTCAAGTCTCTCTCCCTCTCTCTCAATGATTATGTATGTATGCAATATATATATATTTTTGTTACACATCTTTTTGTTGATTTCATGATAACCAACACGAACAAACAATAATACAATAATTACTGCATATAGTTCAACAGAAACTGAATCGTCAGGGTGAAAACATTCCGTGGTTCATATATTATTACAGACATAAGTTACAAGCACAGCACTCGGTTGCAAATTCTCGACTGAAATAAGAAAACAGAGCCAGTTGGGCAGACATAGGTGCGTGCAGCAACAGATGAAGAGTCATCCAGCATTCCCCCACTTATCCCAAACCCCCACAAAGAGACAACCACTAAACCTATAAATCGGTTCTACCATCATCCATGTCCAATACCCACTTAGACATCTTGGGCACCTCCCTCGCACCCCAGAGCATAGTGATATTTCGATTGACCACTATCAGTGTAATGGATACAAACAGTTTCTCAAAGCACCAGTACAACATTTCGCCCCATATTCCAAGCAAAATCAATTTCTGGTCTATTGGGACTCCGCTGAGACACCAATGTGGGCACCTTTTTTAGGACCTTGACTTAAGCCAGAAAATCTAAATTTTCTGACATAGTCATATCATGTGGTAAAACATACTTAGTGAGGTATAACAGTGTAAACAATCAGAGTAGTTATGCAATATATTGTAGTGTGTCCGCTATGAGCTTCTCCAGATACAGTTCGGTGCTGTGCCCCTCCTCCCACTCCACCATTCGTAGGATCCTCAAGTTGCATCTTCTTGAGCAACCCTCTGCCTCCTCTGCTATTTTCCAGGCACCTCGTGGCACCAGTGAGGGCGTTCATTCTGCACTGCATCACTGAACTCACATTCTCCATGTTATTGACCCTCTGCTCGACCTCAGCCACCCTCTACTTCGCCTTCTTCAAGTTCGCCCTGACCAGGGACACGCTAATGCCCAGAGGCTGCACCTTACTTTCCAAAGAGGTAAGGGATTCCTGTATGGCCACCATCAGCTTTTCCATTGTGACTGCTCCCCCGTCCGCTCAGACCTTTATCGCCTCTTCCACTGGCTGCTATATCACCTTGGACGTTCTCCCCCTACAGCCAACAAAGTGATGCAGCCCTTTCACCATCTTGAACACGTTGCCATTCATGAGTGTGATGACCAAATGCTCTGGACATCGTCCCACAACCCACCCTTCCGCTGCAGGACAGGGGCAGAGGATGGGAGCACACCCAATAGTAAGGGCCCTGTCAGCAGAAGAGGGCTTCTAGGCAGGTCCAGCTGTGCATGGCGCATGTGGCTCACTTTTCTGGTTTCAATGTAGAGCAGGCACCCATCCGTGACCAGACGTAGGGGGGCACATTCTTTCCTATCCTCCGCGATAGCATGAGGCCTCTCTTCAGCCCTGTTTGGGATTCAAACACCCAGAGATGGCCACACAGGCACGGCCATGCAGTTCTCCACTGCTCCTACGCCCGAGGGCTGGATACCTAGTATGCCTCCTTCACCATTCCTGGCATCTCCTTCAATCCTCTTCACCTCCCATAGGCCATGGGTCCTCGACCTCAAGAAAGACAGCAGTCCCTACCTGATACCACTCCATGCGCAACCTCCAGCAGTGCCACAACTGTAGAGAGCCGGTCCGACCCTCGATCCAGACCCTTGATCCAGACCCTTCAGCACGCAATGCTTCCTCCCCAGGAGAGGCAGCAAGATGGCAGCTGGTAGTGCAGGAGGCCACATGGCTGATTCCTGGTTCTCTGACTCCCATCGTTAAAGGCCCCGGTGTGACAGAGTGCAGAGGGTTCCACACAATCTTCCCCCACCTTTCCTGATCGTCAGTGCAGGGTAAATCATGGTATAGCAGGCTATTCATGGACCTTTAGACGGAGCTATCCGTGTTGATCGGCACGTAGCCAGAACCCCTCGTGTGTGCAATATATTTGCCATTGTGTTTTCTTATAATGGGGGATTGGGAATAATTCAAGCATGTGAATCTATGAAAGATACCAATGTTGGCGAACTATGGTTACAGGAGGTAATTAATTCCTCTCATGACTGTTTCATAGTAAGTGTTTAAACCCCTATACTACTAATGTTGTGTTAATGAAGTGAATGTAAGTACATAAGCTCAGAACGGCACATCACTATTCACTTGGTTTCATGTTGTGCATGACATCGAGTAAATACTCTACAGGTCAGTGGAAGGTGTGACTTGTTGAGTATAGCTAAAGCCTTCATTATGTCCAAGGCCACACAGTGAAGAAAACAGAGAGGTGTATCTAGTTTTCCTTTAGGCCAGCCAGTGACAATGGGGGTGGGGGGGGTAAATAAATGCATTTGAGGCTGAACACTGAAACAAAGGGGCTCATTATGAGTGTGCCGGTCCAGTAAAAATGCTGGACATAATACCGGCTCTGGCATTTTTACCAGACAGGCACACTCCGACTTTGCCGGTATGGGAAGTAAACTACTGGCAGGCCTGATCTGCTGGAAAATCAGACCCCTGTCTGCAAATAATTGCTGCAATCACAGGCAGCGGTACTACCTGTGCCGGTGATTGCAGCAAATCCGTTCCATGAAGTACTATCTGACTCCATGGAATTAAAACGTACTGCTGTGCTGGCACCCGTTATATCCCGGTGACACCGGGATATCGGGCACCAGTAATGGTAGGGTGGGTTTGCCGGTAACCTGCCGGCATTACAGGTGGGTTACCGGCAAACCTGTAATGACCTCCACAAAGGCTTTCGTATCTTAGCAAAGGGTTGGCTTCTCTGCAAATATCTATGACAAGTAACCTAGTTGTCCACTGTTCTGCGGAAAGCTGCTGGTATCTTTTTTGCAGTGCCACTCTTCACATCGCAGGGTCCTGATCGCAGGCACCAGTCCCTTATATTTCACAATTAGCAGAAAGTGGAGCAAAGTGATCTTCGTCTTAGCTATAGCACTGCTACTGCACCACTGACTATTAATCGTTGGGCTGCCTGGAGAGAGTTTGTCAACGGTGTCTACAATGAGAGGTGGCTATAGGCGTGGCCTGATTCCTGGCGAGAGAGCTGAAGACCTAAAAGCCCTTTCCCTCTGCAGAACGAAAAGTGGAGCAAAGTGGTCTTTGTGGTCAGCTGAAGTCATGGGACAGAGACCCCTGAAAAAGGAGCAAGTCCCTCTGATCCTTGTGCTCCTTGAAGTTATAACCCGGCAGTGAAACCATATCAGTGATTGTGTCTGGGTCATTCTGGAGACACTGTACATACAGGTTAACTTACACTATCACACACTGAGTGTCTTGTTTTGGATTGCATCAAAGGGTTTTGGTAATGGTGAGGACGGTGGGGGGGGCTGCCAATATAATCACCGTCTGAGAGACCATATTGACACTTCGCACTCTGAAGAATCACTTCTACTTCGACCTGAGATTCGTTCTCTACCCAAGACGGAGACCTAGAAACATCATGACGGGTGAAGGCGAATGAAGGGGAGGCTGGACTAGTTCCCTCTTCGGAAAAGAGTATGCTTTTTCCGTTGCAATGTTGACTCTTACTGAGTTTACCAACAAATAGACATCGGCAGGCCGGATGGGGTGGTTTTGCTGGCTTTTTTCTTAACAACCTAAGAATAGAGCCTCTTGAGAGAAAGAGACAGTGTGAAAGTGACGGTTTTCGTGGATTGGTTTGATCTATTTGTTCAAGGAAATTATGTCCCTCCCAAGCACGAGATGGCAAGCCAAAAATAAGGTTCTGGGTGAGGACTTGACTCCACAAGAGAACAGGAGGGGTGCTCTCCACCTGCAGTAGTTACTCCCTCAAATTCTGACATAAGGACTCATATGGCAAAAGCGAGGGACCTAGAAGGAAATAAGCTCCCTTGCCCGGATAAAGGGGCTTCCCAGAACCCATTGGCAGCCCCGACCTCAATGAGGGGATCTGGGGGGGAAGAGTTATCAGATGTAGAAGAGGATAAGGAGTTAGCAGCCTCTCAGGATGAGGGTTGGAGGAGATCCCCTCTTAAACCAGGGTTTTAAAAAACCTCCTCTGTCGCAACTGAGGTGGAAGCTAAAGTCATAACACTGGCAGGCGAAAGACCACTAAATGGGGAAGAACCCTTCAAAAAGAATGACATGTTAGCTTCTACACCAAAGGTGTTCCCCCAAACTAGGAGTGTGACTGAACGACTGAAGGAGATGGGGAATGAGATACCGCTCTCCATGATGGAGTCAGTGTGTATGGAGGACTGTTCATTCCTTGCTGGAAGAGGTGTTTAATAGACCAGATTCAGCAGACTATGAAGCTTGGAGAGGAGGTGGTTCGGTTATCCCCAGGACTCCCCAATCCTCTCTACGGGTGCTCTCAAACTTAGAACAGCAACATTTGGCACTGGCTAATAGATCAACCAAGGATGTAGAGCAGCTCAATATAACACTATCCCTCCAAAAAAGATTGAGCATATTTAATGACGTAGGAACAACCTTGTTAGGTGGACCGGTAGAGCGCAGTGAAGTGGTTACTTTACTAGAATCCTCGATAAATAAGGAGGATGGTGCACTGTTCACATTCGAGGAGGAAAAGAGGGATGAGGCAATTGAAGTACCTGTTCTACCTCGCGCAATTGCTAACCCCACCGAAGAGGCTGCATTGGATCAGGGGATGTCCCCTTTACACTCACCACGGAAAACACTATCAGATTCTACAGCGTCTGCCATTTCCCATTTTAACCATTCTCCTTCGCTCCATAATCAAGAAGGATACAACTCCGGACCATCGCAGGGTTGTTTGAACACGGTCCAAATGCAGAATTTGGTTATGGCTTCCTTGGTGGTAACTATGAACCCATTTGTGAAACTTTACCAGAACTTGCTAGAAACCATTAAAGATCAGGCAACACTGCTGGCACTGTCCCAAACAAAGTTGATCTATCTAGAGTCATTTGTAAACACTGTTAAACTAAGGTTCGATAAGGAAGCTGAACTGACTGCCCAATGGCAGGCGAGACTATTTGACCTAGCGAGAGGTGTAAACAACGAGAAGTCAACAATGTTGACAGCCATATTGGACCTAATGAAATGGCAGAGACATCAAAAGGATATTCAAGATAGACAAGCTGAGCTTGATCCACTAATTTGCACTAGTTTATAGACGCGTTATAAATGCCATATCATAAAGAGGTTACATACCGCAAATTGGGAAGTCACGCAGAAGAAAAGAGAGCTTAGATCCGAACTTAGAGCTATTGAACGGCAGAACCTTGAAGATAAAGTGTGCCAGAAAAAGAAAAGGAAACAACGCTACAGAAATTGATTGCTGGATTCCAGGGTTCAGCGGTTCCAAGCCGATGCGGAAGCTATGATGAAGACATTATCCAATAGAAATACCTGGGATCTTTGATCACTTCTTAATAATAACGCCACTTTCCAACTGGCGACTAGGACATCTGCGGTGTCAGAGAAGGTTTGCATTAAGTTCTTTAAGGACCTATTCTTTACATCAGGCCAGCAGCGATGTCTGCCCAATAAAAAGGGGGGTCTGCCACCATGGACTATTTTTTTCGATAGGGGAGACATACTTAATCGAATGAAACATCTAAATCAATCGAGGGGGGCAGGCCCGGATGGTTTAACTAATAGTATCATCAAACAGAATCCGGAGGAATGGTCAGAATTTGTATGATCTTGTTTACTCGAGTACTGGCAGCCAGAAAAGTCCCAGTTTCGTGGAGGACCGCCATAGTGGTCCCTATTTACAAAAAAGGGGAAAGGACATCCCAGAGAATTACAGGTCCCTTGCCCTCCTAGACTCCCTAGGGAAAACCTTTGCGGCAATCCTTTAAAAACATCTAAATCTATGGGTGCAGGAGTCGGGGCACTTTGTCATCAGGCAAGCAGGGTTTGTACCAGGGGTCGGAACTAGTCTGAACCTCTTCATTCTTAATATCATGAAGATGAGAGCTACGGAATCTCAACAAAGTACTTATATGGCATTCATTGATCTGATGCAAGCCTTCGACGGTATCAATAGAGAGTTACTATGGGGGAAGATGTTGGTTTGGGGCTGTCCGCCAGATCTATTGGACGCCATCAAGAGTTTTTACTCGGGAACATCAATTCAAGTGAGATTGACAGCCAGGGGGATACTCTCTGCCGCTATTCCAACTGCGAGGGGATTGAAACAAGGATGCCCCCTGGCTCCCACCATCTTCAACTTATTCCTCTTGGATATGTCCTCAAACCAAGAGGGGGTCAGAGCCTTTCCAACACAATTATACAGGCAAATTATCCCGTGGGTAATGTACGCGGACCATATGGTGGTAATAGATCGTACCCCAATAGGCCTGCAAAGGAGGCTCACACACTTAGGCACGCACTTTAAGACTAATGAGCTGCGAATGAACAGTGATAAAACAAAACTCATGATGTTCACTAGAGCAATAATGAAGACTAATTCCAAGCTGGCATGGTTTATAGGCACACACAAGATCGAGTGTGTGGAATTAATAACCTATCTTGGCATCGGGATCAATAATAATGTTAAAGAAATAACCTGGACAGAGGAGCTGAGGCGGAAATGCACCAGATTGGCGACCCAGACAAAACAAATATTAAGGAAATATGGTAGGTACACATTGGTGCCTACGCTGACCTTTTATAAGCAAAAGGTCACTCCTATTCTATTATATGGAGCTGAAACAGCACTGAATATCCCTCCGTCCTTTTGGAATTGTTTGGCAGAGATATTCTGGAGGATAGTGTTGGACCTCCCCAATAGCCTTCCAGTGTCGCTTTGAGATTCGAACTGGGGTTGCAGTCCCTCAGTTCCTCTGTCAGATGGAGGTTGTTATCCTTGTTTAGGAAAACGTTACTGGAAAATAGCCCTCACCCCCCCCCCCCCGTCCTAGATATTCTGAAAAGTTAGCAAAATAAGCAAGGGGCAGCAAGGGATAGAACATTAAATTCCTGGAAATGTAAATGCAGAGGAGTATTGGAGGAGTTGGGCCTAGATGAGGAAACGATGATAAATAACTCATAACAAGATAAAAACAAAGCTGAGGAGCTTGGATTGAGACCATAGACGCGAGATCGGCATACAAAGTCTCTCTGATTATTAAGAGGGAGCAAAGAGCTATTAACCAAATCCCAAAGTACTTGATACAAATCCTCTCAAATAAACATAGGAATGTGTTCATGAGATTGGGGCTGAATATTCTCCCGACCAACGAAATCTTGGGATAAGAGGGTGGATTCCCCTATGTGTAGGTATTGTAAGATTCACCTGGAAACAACCAAACATCTACTCCTCGAGTGTGATGCCCTTCAGTTAACAAGAAGTAAGTTTCTTTATGAGGTCCTTCTGGAGTGCAGGACCATAACGAAAGAGGAATGGTGGGAGGGTTCCATATTGGGAGAAAAAGTGAAAGTGGTATTAGCAATAACATTTTTTATGGAGGTACTTGATCTTAAATGAGACTGGAGGCTTAGCATAGTCTTGGTTTTTCTGTTATTAAATTTGGACTCATGAGGGAGGGAATTGAGAATGAAAATGGGATGGGAAAGGATTCTTGTATCATGTGATGGATTTTGTTTTTTGAATGGAGGGAGGGAATGTTTCATGAAAGGTTTATATAATCCAATACATGTTTAATAAAAAAATAAAAAATCAATTATATTTTATCCCAATGTATGACCCTGCAAGCTTGGTCACATCTTAGAATAATGTTAAATTACTCGTTTCTGTTCTATAACGCATTGTTCGTTTAGTCACAATACCATTAGTCGGGCAGGTTATTGGTACTCCTCATCACAAAGACATAATGTTGTTTAAGTGTTTAAAACTAAAATTACTCTAAAAATCTTAAATTAGATAACTGTACTTACAAATATGTATGCTAAGCCTCTAAGAAGTCAGACACACATGATTTTAATTAGGATGAAAATACTTGATCATTTCTTCACGGTCTTTGCCTTCCACTTCAGTTTGCAGCTGGACAGTCACGTCCTGCAGCTAAGGCTACTAATCAATCGGCCTGAACATATGAACATAGGCGACCCAATAATAACAGGACCCTTTGGAGGAGCCCGATTTCTCAAGTCAACAAAGATTCAGCTCTCTTCTGCAAAAAAAGAACACTAGTCTACGTTATACGTTTGAGTTTGAATAAAAGTAGGTCGTTTAGCATTTGCTGAGCATTTGCGAAGGTCTATGTTAATGTTTTACAATGTTCAGTTAAAATTATGTTTGTACGCGCATATGCACGTAAATAGCAATGAAGACATATGGCCTGATTTACAAACACGTTTTCAATGGGATTTTCCCATTGAAAAACGCTTTTGTAAATCAGGCCAATAGTAGTTTGTTATACGTAGATTGTATAAGAAATTCAGATTCATTTTATCTGAAAACATTTCCTCGGCTATCGCCTTTTAAAATGTTGATGCTTTTCTTTCGGATTTCCATACATTAATTATACTGTCCTAGAATAACAGAACATTTCAATCCGCTTTTATTCTTTCTGAAACATTAAGAAACATGTACAGTTTGTGCCATAGAAAAAGGCATATGTTTAATTATTTCTGTTGTGCAGACCAAAACATGTAAAATGAAGCTAATACTGTTGAAATGCGTAGACTTTAAATTTAAGTTCAATTTACATTTTTCGAAAATTCTATTTTTTTTCCTCAGTGTGTTTAAATAAAACCGTTCATTGGGCTGTTTTTTTCCATTATTGATAGCTTTAAAAAAACTGCTCCCAATTGTCGAATCCAGCTCACATTAGTGCACGGTTTCCTGATTGACTGCCAGTTTTTGAAACGTAACAGAGAAACTGGGCAGGACTTGCTGGAAGGTGTGGGCATTGAACAATTTAATGAGGTGGACTAACAGGAATCATATTTTAGTACTTTGTTCTTGGCATCTGGATAGATTTCCATTCGAATTGTCTAATTGGAAGGCATTGTCATGATGGTGAATTGTTGATCCTGTGCCATGCCACTAAAATAATAATGCTAATTCTGCAATAATGGTTTACTAATGCCTGCATTCCTTATCTCTGAAATATCATTCAGGCGTAGGACATTATTTTCAAACAGCCACGTGACTTTGTGGCCCACTAGTGACATCTTTGGCATCCATTGTGCTGAAAGTGACATATTCTGGCGGGGCACACATACAGGAGCTGTGTAACCTCAATTCTTTTTTGGTTTTGGTGATTTATTGTTTCACTTGCACCACAAAATTGCTGCAAACATTGTTACAGAAGAGAGGGGGGGAAGGGTTCTGAACTGACAATATCTCGTTGGCATAGCAACCGGCAATGCCACGGCATGAAAATACCGAATCACTAAAGGTTCCTTTTCAAATCTCCTCCACTATACTACCCAATGTGGAGTTCCCCAACAATATGTGCTCCAATCAGCAGCTTTGAAAGAAGCAAGTCGGGTGCGCAGCGATTTGCAAGGTTGTGGTATTGGGCTAATTTAGGCTATTCTGCGGCCAAATAGGTACTGAAACCCAATTTGTGCTGGAAATTACGAGTGTGTGCTGGTGTTGGGCTATTTTGGGCTAATTGTGGCATCAGATCTGTTTTTTTAGTCCTCCCGAGGCTGCCTCTGTACCCCCGCCAATGCACCCCACGCCTACTCTCTCTACCCACATTCACCCTACTCCCACTGTCTCTATCCCCACCCCCCCACTCCATTTCTCTACCACCCCCTCACCCTCCTGCCTCATTACGTGTGGCAGTTGGGTTGTGTTTGTGCTATATTGGGCTCCTTTCGAGGAGTACTCCCAAGGTTGCTTTGTTCTGTGTTTTCTACCCTCAACCAACTACCACCACCCACCCAGCCCACCCTCTCTACCCCACCTACACATGCTACCACCTCTCTACCCCCACCCTACCCCAACTATCTCTACCCCTAACCACCCACCCTACCCCCACTTGCTCTACCTAGAGCCACCCACCCTACACCCACCACTCTGCCCCAGCCACCCACCCTAAACCCACTCTCTCTACCAAACCCACCTGCCACCCCATCCTCTCTACCCCCACCCACTGACAGTACCTGCACCCACCCTACCCTCACTTTCTCTATCCCCATTCACCCACCCTACCCCCACAATCTCTACCCCCACTCACCCTAGTCCCACTCACTGTACGCCCGACCTCCATGTTTCTACTCAACCTTACACCCCTCTCTCGTTACCTCACCCATGCACCATAACCCTGCTCTTCCTCTATTCTCCCACCCAACCATCCTAACCCCTCTCTCTCTCTACCCCTCTCATCCTTCCTCTCACACTCACGCTTTATTCCTTACTCTCTCACTCTCTTCCTTTCTTGCTCATATTTTCTTCTTGCTCATCATCAATGGCTCAAACTTACAAAGAGAGACACTAGTGAAATACTAGAAACGGTCACCCCTAGTACAAAAGATATATTACACAAAAATACCTTTTCATATAGTCCTGTAGGGGTAAGTAACACACACTGTGCATAAAGTACTTTCTTAGAAAAAATATACACATTTTTTTCAAATCAAAACATTAAAAAAAATCAATTTCTTTTTTTTCTAAAAATCAACATCACGCTAGAAAGAAGGGAGGAGAAAATTCTCCTTAAGATGGACGATCTTGAGAATCACGAGAGGCGCAATAACCTCAGGCTATTTGGAGTCCCAGAGAAAGAGGGGGAGAGCGAGAGCCTTACGAAGTGCACTCTTCGCCATCACCAAACTCATCTTTGATAACAACGCTCTATCTATGTGGTCAAGATAGAGCAGATACAAAGGGACGGGGGTGTGGAGGGTGACCCCAGGTCCTTGCTGGTTCGCTTCCACAACTATAGCGACAGACTCCAAATCCTGGAACAGGCAAGGAAGAAGGGCTTCTTAATATATGGCTCAGCAAAGGCGACGGTCTTCCAGGACCAGTCCTTCCTCACCCTCTCTAAGAAAAGGCTTTGTGCTCCCCTCACCAGGTGGCTGAATGAGAAGGGGATCAGAAACAGGTGGGGTTCCTTTTTTCTATATCGTTCAAAGCAAAGGGGAGCAAATACAGACTAACATCAGAGTAGGAGATCAAGAAGGCTATGAGCGAATTGATAGGGGAAGGAGAGACCCATCACACACCAAGGGAGAGGACACCAGGCAGAGGCAAACACAAGAATCAAGGAGAAGGCGAGTCATGGGGGCATGGAAGTTTAGGAAGCTGAACACTCCGCCAGCAGAGGGGATCTGAGGTGACATGTCATGGCGAGGCTCCATGTGGTAGGAGTGCAACCGATGATGAGTGTCCTGAGGAGCCCGGACCCACAGGTCAGGGGGACCTTTTCTGCCCCTGCCTTAAGGGGGGGAGCATTGTATGTTATGGTTTTTGTTGCAGAGACAGACACATGGGTTCGTTTGAGAAGGGGGGAAGAGCAGGGACTGTTAAGTAACCTTAAGGGGGTAAGTGTTGAAACATTGGGTGGCTCAAGAATATGAGATGTGGAAAGAAGGGGCCCTCCCCTGGTGGGGGATCCCATAGGTGGTTCGGTCTTAACTCAGTGATGTCAACAGGGCAGGACCGAGTGCCGGGGGGAGTCCAACTGGTACTGGGAGTTCTGGAGGTAGAGCTAGGAGTATGTAGGTGTCAGGCTGATAAATTGCAGCCCCGGAGGAGGAACGCAGGGCCCCCCGGACTGGGATAACATGAGCACATCAGTGGGGAATAGACCCGGGTACTGTTGCCCACAGATTGGCACCCTGAATGTGAAAGGTCTGAACTCACCTACCAAACAATCCATGGTGGCAAGGGAATTCCGCAGGGCGGAACTGGATGTTATGTTCCTCCAGGAAACAAAGTACTCTAAGGGGGAGGAAAGAAGGGCTCCTTGTGGTGCGGGTCGGCTGTGAGTTTTGGGGATCTGGCCCCCTGAGAAAGGCAGGGGTGGGTATTATGGCACAGAAGGGTCTGAGGTTGGAGGTCACCAAGGTCTGGTCAGACGTAGATAGGAGAGCCTTATTGGTGTCAGGGGGATATCAGAAAGACGAGATTACCTTTGCTACAGTGTATGCTCCCAATCAGGGGCAGTTAAGGTGTCTGAAAGATACCATGGCAAAAATCCTGGTGAAGAGCTAGGGGCACCTGATCAAGGAGGGGGATCTTAATACATGGGCGGACCCGGTTATGGATAGGCACACCCCTGCAGCGAGGGGGCAGGAGACAGCGAGTTTCATGACTCACTGGAAGAGTGGGTGTTGAGGGACATATGGCACCACCTCCAGCCGGGGATACAGGGTTACACTTTTTACTCCCCACCCCTAGGGGCCTATACAAGGATTTGTATATTCGACTATCTGACATCTCACGATATATCTGGGAGGAGGCACGGGGCTCGGAGATCATCCCAATCTTGTGGTCTGACCATGACATGGTTACGGTGGATTTACAGTGGGAGGGTCTTTGTCACAAAGGGTCAAAATGGAGATGCAATGACTCACTTTGGAAGGACCCAGTGTTCTCCTCGGAAATGAATAAGGAAATAGTGGAATACTTTAAGGTTAATGACGATGGGGAGATGGACATGCGGACCGCATGGGAGGCTGGGAAGGCAACGTGGAGAGGGATCCTAATTCGTGAGGGTGTCCGTAAAAAGAGGGAAAGGACCGTAGTTGAGAGGAGACTTAGGGAGGAGATAAGTCACCTGTATGCAAAGGCCCATGACCCTTCCGGGAGGCGAACATACAGGAGTCGAGGGGTAAGATGGAGGAACAGAGACTCTTGGAGGAAGGGAAAGTCACTCGTAGCCTGCTGTTCCTGAAACAAAGGTACTATGAAAACGGGGACAAAGCAGACTCCCTACTGGCCGCGCGGCTGAGAGTTCAGCGTGCGGAAAGGTGGGTTGCCGAAATCAGGGGAAATTATGGGGTTATGTGAGTAATGGGTGAGGGAATCCCAGAGGCTTTGGCATACTTCTATGAGAAATGGTATGCCTCCAAGGTTTCCCCCGGAGCACAAGATATAGACACTTACTTGGAGGCCATTAGCCTGCCTAAGTTTTCCGAGGAGGAATCCTCTGCGCTGGAAGCCCCCATAACAGAGGATGAAGTGAAAAAGGCGGTGGCAGGGATGCCAGTGGGGAAGGCACCGGATGAGGACGGCTTCATTGCTGGGTTCTATAAAGCATTTCTCCTCACCCTACTCCCTTTCTTAACCAAGTTGTTCAACTATATACTGGATACGGGCAGAGCGCCAGAATCGTTCTCACGCGCCTTGATTACAGTGATTCCTATGGAGTGTAGAGACCACCGGAATTGTGGGGTTTATCGGCCAATCTCTCTCTACAATACGGATGCTAAGCTGTACACTGGGGTGATAGCCACGAGACTGGAGGTGTATATGCCAAGTCTGATTCATTCGGACCAAGTGGGGTTCATTAAGGGGGGACAGGGGGCAAACACGATGAGGAAGACACATCATCTGATACACGCATCCCAGGACATGGGGGGTGGGCCCATCCCTACTTTCAATAGATGCGGGGAAGGCCTTTGACCGGGTGGAGTGGGGTTTTCTTAGGGCTGCCAAGGTCAAGTTCAGTATAGGGGAAAGACTCCTTCAGGGGGGCCCTGGTGGTGTACCCAGCCCCTATGGCTTCTGTATTGGTGAACGGGAGGTACTAGAGATGGTTCGCGCTCGGGAGGGGAACCAGGCAGGGGTGCCCCCTCTCCCCGACATTTGACCTGCCGATAGAACCGCCTGGCCCGGAGGATATGATACGATATGATATGGCATTTGTAACGCGCCTATACACAAGTGTTTCAAGGCGCGACGAGGCAGGGAGGGGGGAACAAGGGGAAGACAGACAACGATCCTAATGGGCCAGGTGTCATTCAGATCACGCAAGTGCAGGGATAGGGGGAAGGGAGAAAGTGCAAGGGGAAGGGGTGGGGGGGGAAGTGCAGTACAAGGTAAGAAGAATAAAATCAATAAATAAATAAAGAGGGCCAGCTGGTGGCAAGTGCAACGTAAGTGCAGACAAGTGCTGGGAAGGGGGGGCTGTAGGGATACAGAGACAGTCCCGCAGTGCAGAGGTTGCCAGGGAGGCAGTGCAAGTGGAGAGTGGCTTGGCCCAGGACCGGGGTCGGTGAGAGTGGCCCAGTTGCAGTTTCTGCGAAGAATTAGCAGGGGAGAGGGAGAGAGAAAGCAGAAGCAAAGAGGAAGGTTTTGAGGTGCTTCCGGAACCAGAGATGGTTCTCCTCAAGTTTCAGGGAGGCAAGAAGGCTGTTCCAGAGGGAGGCCCCTGCCGCGGAGAGAGATCTACCCCCAGCTCGTAGCTTCGAGAAGCGGCTGACCCTGAGGGAGTTGGAAACAGATGAGCGAAGGGCTCGGGAAGGAAGATATTTAGGAAGAGAGAGTTGAAGGTCTTTAGGCCCCAGAAGGCCTTGTGGACAATGCAGGATCAGAGATGACCCGGGGGTGCAGGGTATTAAAATGGGAGGGGTAGAATATAAGGTTGCTTTATACACGACAAGATGTTGCTCCACTTGAGCGAACCCATGATCTCTGTGCCGATGGCTCTTCGGTTGATTGAACAGCATGGTACTATGGCCAGGCTGAAGATTATTAGGGAGAAATCTGTTCTTTTTCCCCTGGACAGAGGCAGGGATGCAGATGTTGAAAGATTCGGCCCACTTGGGCTGGAGTATAATGTGACCACAATGAGATACTTAGGGGTTACTCCCACAAGAGGGTAGGAGAGTTTATTTGAAGCTAATTTCCCCCCACTGAAGCTGAAAATATACACGCACATAGACAAAATTATAAGTCCCCTTTCCTCCATACTGCATGGGCATCCCTTCCAAAGGACGGGAGACGGAACCTTTTTCACCAGAAAAAACCTTCTTCCCCTTTAAATTTAGAGGCACTGAGGCGTGGCCCTGGGAGCATGCGCTGCCCTGACTCCGCCCTCCTGCGCCACACCTCAGTCCCCATAGACGCATCGACAATAGATGAATATTGCCTAGTGACCCCAGTTTTATTAGGGGGAGGATGGTGGGACGTATGGAGGAAAGGGGACTAAGGACTGAGAGTACGTTAGTCACTACGGTGAGCACGTTATGATTACTCTTATGTCCTGTCCCCTTTCCTCCATACTGCATGGGCGATTACAACTGAATGTAGCCCCAGGGTGGAGAGAAGTCGCTCCTTAAGCAAACAGGCTTCTAGGAACCGTCTGTCCGAAAGCCGCGTTTGACCTAGTGCCGGCATTCAAACAGTAATGCTTGCAGAAAGCTGAAGGGGTGTCCCAGGTGGCCGCCAGGCTTATGACCTGTCAGAGGACATGCCGCTGGAAGGCAATGGCAGTTGCCTTGGCTCTGACTGCATGGGCATGCATGTTGGCCGGAGGTGGCTTATACTGTCCCTCATAAGCTTCTTTGATGGCAGAGACCATCCACCGGGCTATCGAGGCCTTGAATACCTGATACCCCGGTCTTGAACCTCCAAAGGTGATAAATAGAGCGTCCGACTTGCGTAAGCCCTTGGTCCAGTCCAAGTAGAATTTTAGTGCACGCCTGACATCAAGGCAGTGCAGGACACTGTGCCTCATCTTTAGGATCAGAGAAGAACGTAGGTAGCACTATTTCCTCGTTTAGGTGGAACGCAGACGCACCTTAGGCAGGAATTCTGACTGTATCCGGTGCACCACCTTGTCCTTGTGGAACATAGTGTATGGCTCTGAGGCGACCAGCGCCTGGATTTCACTGATTCTGCGAGCTGAGGTGAGGCCGACTAACAAGGTCGTCTTAATGGTGAACAGCCTGATGTCCGCGGGCGCCATTGGTTCAATTGGGTTGTGCGCCAGGGCGCCCAGGACTATGCTGAGGTCCCACACGGGTTGCAGCCTCTTGATGGGCGGGTAGAGCCTGGCGAGACCCGTCAAATGTCTCTTAACAATTGGGTTGGAAGAGGAAAAATTCTCCTCCTCCGAGTTTCTGTACGCCCCAATGGCTGCCAGATAGGTGCGGAAAGTGTTCACCTGCACCCCTGAATGGGCGAGATGCCCTGAAAAAGAGAGCACGTCGTCCAGGGAACATGCCAGAGGGTCGAAGTCCTTAGAGTCTGCCCATTGACAGAACCTGGTCCACTTGCTCTTATGGGCCCTGGTAGATTTGCTCCTGGCGCCCTGTATCAGCTCTAGATTAGCCTGAGAGAGGCTGAGATGTCCTAGCGTGACCTGTTCAGGAACCACGCTGTGAGGGCTAGTTTCTCTGGTGTGGGGTGGATGACCCTGCCCCCCCCCGCTCTGCCAGAAGATGTGCTGGGCCCGTAGGCAGGTGAATGGGGGGGGCCTCTCCGAGAGGCTGAGCAGCTCCGAAAATCATGGCCTGGCTGGCCACCATGGAGCAATTAGGATGATGCTGAGAAGGCGAGACTCCTTGATCTTACATATCACCCTGTCAATCAGGGGAGTGGGCGGAAAGGCATATGCTGTCATTCCGTGTCACCTGATCTGAAAGGCATTGCCCAGGGAGCCCGACCCTGCCAGGAGACGAACAGATGGCACTTCCTGTTGCACCGGGAGGCAAAGAGGTCCACCTGAGAGTGACCCCATTTGTGAAATATCTCCTGCAGGACTAGGCCGTTCAACTGCCACTCGTAGTTGAGTTGTCGGCTCCCAGTCTGCTGAGCCTGTCTGCCTCCAGGTTGGATTCCCCCGGCAAGTGGACCGCTGTGAGGTAGATGTTGTTTTCCAGGGCCACCTCCCACATGCTGCCTGCCAGCCTGCACAGTGGGAGGGGATCTGGTACCTCCCTGCTTGTTGACATAGAACATGCTGGTCGAGTTGTCTGTCTGAATGAGGACGACCTTGCCCTTGATAACCAGAAGAAAGGCCCTGAGCGCCAGCCAGATGGCCTTCAATTCCAGCCAATTGATGTGGTACTCCTGTTCGTGCCGGGTGCAGGTGCCATGGACGAGGTGGTTGTCCAGAGTGACCCCTCAACCCTCGAGAGAGGAGTCCGTGGTTATGGTGACCTGTGGAGTATGCTGCAGGTAGGGCTTGCCCATCCACAGGTTGCAGTCCCTGGACCACCATGTGAGGTCTGGGTGAAGCGACAGAGGAACGTTGATCATCTCTGACTGATGGCCCCGTTCCGGGTTCCAAGATGCTGCAAAGTGCAGCTGTATCCTTCTTGTCCGGAGTATCGAGTGCAGAACGGCCAAGAGGACTGCTGCCATGAGACCCAGTAGATGTTGGTACCACCAGGCCGAGGTCACTTCTCTGCTGAAGAAGTGCGCCGTGGCCCTCTTGATGGCTGTGATCTTGTCCTCCGAGGGAAAAACTTTCTCGGAGCACGTGTCCCAAATGAGGCCCAAGAAGGTCAGTCTCTGCGTGGGCTGCAACTGCGACTTCTTGAGGTTGAGTGAAAAACCCAGCTCGTGCAGGTGTTCATAAGAGCGTGAGAAGTATGGTGCACTGCTTCCAGAGATGTGGCCCTGACGAGCCAGTCGTTGAGGTACGGGTAGATGTGGTGGCCCTGCGACCTGAGGAGGGCGCCACAGTGTTCATCAGCCTGTTAAAGACCCTGGGGGCCGAGTTGAGGTCGAAAGAAAGCACCTTGTATTGGAAATGGTAGCCCATGATCCTGAATCATAGAATGGAACGATGAGGCTGCCAGATTGGGACGTGTAAATACGCGTCCTTCAGATCCAGGGAGCACATCCAGTCTCCTTTGCATAATGTCTTCGTTAGCGTAACCATCTTGAATTTTTGTAGAGGTAGGGAGAGGTTGAGGCTGGGACTTCCTCCACTGCCTGGCTCTCGACGAGCGACCGAATCTCTGCCAAAAGAGCTGCTGTCCCAACCTGTGGGAGGGGAGGCAGGAGGAGAGGCTGGGATAGGGAGGCGGTACCCCATGGATACTACCGAAAGGATCCAGGGGTCTGCAAAATTCTTGGGCCACAAATGTGCATAAAGAGCAAGCCTGCCCCCCACCGGAGACACATGGACTTGGAGGGGTGTGTCATGCCTTCTTTCCCTCTGAGGCTGTTGCGGAGGAGGGGGACTGGAAACAACCCTTACTCCTCCCCCCGCCCTTTTTGTGGTTTGCGGCGGTGGTGGGACGGTGAACAGTCAGGCTGCCTGGATTTCCGCTCTTGGAAGCTGCTGAACCCTCCATACGTATGCCCCTTCTCAGAGCACTGCTATGACTGGGTGTACGTTTTGGGCGTGGTCTTTGTTAGAATGGATAAAGACTTGGCCGTTTGTGAGCCAATTCTCTCTTTATCCAGCTCCTCATCCGTTGTGGCGTGAAAGAGGTCACCCCCTTCGAATGCAAGATCTAATATGCATTCCTGGACCTCCGGGTTGAATTTGAAGAGCCAGGAAGTTCTTCTCATGTCCGTGGAAATACAGATGGCACAGCCCGAGGTGTCGATTTGGGCCGCAGAGGCCTCCATGATGTCCTGTGCCACAATATTTGCCTCCGCCAATCCCACCTTGAATCGTGATTGGCTTTGCGCTGGGAGCTCTGGGAGGAAATCCGCAATTTCCTACCAGAGCCTCTGGTTAACGGCTGCCAGCATGGCATCCGCGTTGGAATGATGCAGGTGCAATACAGCTTCTTCCCGTACGCCTCCAAGATTTTCTCCTCCTTGCCAAGCAGCGCCGCCGAGGAGGAGGCTGAGGAGAACTGAGGCTTGGAGTACAGTGATGCTGCAGCGATCACCGAGGAGTGTGGTGGAGGATGGGCCGATAGCAAGAGTGTGTCCCCCTCCATCTGCCTGTACTTGGCATCCAGGTGTTTATTTACTGGCTGGGCTGAGTGGGGCTTGAGCCAACCCTTCTTGGCCAAGGCAAATATGCCCTTCTGCATTGGAATCCCTGTCCGGGAAATTGGACGTAGCACAAGGACTTCCACGAGTTGAGGAAGGCCCAAATACTCTGCCAGCCCTGCCAGACGTTTGTGGAAGGCCTTGGCTGAAGATGGCGTGTCGGGGTCCTCCTCCTCATCTGTGTCCACCTGCGGGATCGGAGGGACCGGCACCGGAGGCTGCAGTGGGGGCTGGTACGGAACCGCCTGCGCAATCGGTTGGGGGGCCGGAGAGGGCTGCTAGAGGGTGAACAGGGAGCAGAGGAGCCTGTAGTGGGACCTGCGGCACCGGGCCATTGGCGGGAGAAAGTCCCTGATGGCGTCCCTGAGGATGACTCCCATCTTGGGATAATTCATGAGCCCAAGGAACTTTTCAAAGAACCTGTCCTCGTAGGCTGGATTAGTGGTAGGTGACATTTACAGGCTAGTGGGCAGCTGCTGTAGCTGTTGCGTGCCCTGCCCATATGGACGCAGTGGGAACCTGCCTTGCGTGAAGGATGGGTAAGCTGTAGGCCACATACCTGGTAGACACCAGTCCCACCCGGGGACACGGTCCTCCAACTGCCTTCCTTGGAGTGGCATTGACCGGATGTCTGGATTTTCTGGCGCTGGGGCCATTTTGTCGAGCTCCCTTCCACGTGCCTGCGTCGTGTTGCTCGGCTCACTGGGCCCCGTCCCATCCAAGACTCTTCAGTGTGGATCATGGGGCCTACCCTGTTCCTTGGGCCGAGGCCCGGTAGGCGTTTCGCCCTCAGCAGATCTGCCGGTAGAACTGCGTAAAGGCGCCCCCTCGGACATGCTGCCGGTACTAGGGTGTAGCCCCTCGGGTGAAAACCCGGTAAAAGAACCTTCCGGTCCCTCAGCTGGTACCAGGACCTGGGCGGTCCCTCCCGAGCCTGCGAATCCCTGGGAAGGAGTCTCCCTTGTGGGGTGCACTGGAAAAGAGCAGCCCTACCTTGGGCTTGGATCGATGATAGATGAAGCCCTTTAGGTCCTATGGAGGGGATCTGTGGAAGAGCTCCTTCCACCTGGCTATTCTGTTCTTCAGAGACCTTGAGGAAAGCGCGTTGCACGCACTACAAGCTTGCCAGCTGTGGTCAGGGCCAAGGGACCGTAGACAGAGGGCGTGGGGGTCTTTAGTCAGGAAGTGCCCATCGAAGGATGGACACCTGCTGAACCCTGTCAAAGTCGACATGCCCCGGGAAGGAGCGTGACGCCTAAGGACCGAGTACCTGAATGATAAAAAGACAAAAAAAGACAAAGAGAAGAAGTATCTACGCATGCAATTACATGGCCGGAGTCAAACCCAAGAGTGCTGGTGAATTCGGCCTGTTCCCGTCGATGCAGAAAAGAGGACTGGGGTGTGGGGCTGGGGGGCGGAGTCAGGGCAGCACATGCTCCCAGGGACGTGCCTCTAACTTTAAAGGGGATTGTTAGGAAGAATCACCTGCAGTACTCTTTGGGAACACTACAGGCAATTAGGACTACAAGTATAAGCACAATTTCACCTTTGGTACAAGCCTGTACTACACATTAAAGTGGTAGCAATGGCTGAGCAGCCAGACTTATCTCAAGAGTTTAAGTGAGCAGTAGAACAAGTTACACAAAGGACCAACCAATACAGTGATTCAAGTAAACACTTACTCCAGGTTTCTTGGTAAAAGAATATACATTTATTTACTCAGTCAGTTCGAAAACATTACACTAGCATAAGCATCTCCATATCACACACTAATACACCACTAAAATCCAACCGGTAAGTAAATGAACAAGTTTAGCTCCAAAATGAAGTGGGAGCAGAATGGCACTTCAGATACTTAATAAAGGAGGGAAAAGACAAGGTTATACGAATAGACAGCCCAAATACATTCATAGGCAGGGCAAAGGGTTTCAGTTAAATACAACCAGCAATTCTTCTTAATAGGCCTGGGTCAAAGTCAATGGTTCAGAGGCTTTTGTATAGGATAGCACAATTCTGGCAAGTAACGGTTAAGTCTTTGCACAGTACCTTGTCATGAAGAAAGCTGTAGCTGGGGCAGTTGTTCCTGGCAGTTTGAGCAGATCTCGTTGTTCCTGAGCTTCAGCTGTGGGGACAAGAAGGAGGATGTCGGGAGTTTCCTGCACTGCCCAGGGAAGAGGCCAAAAGCTGTAGAAAGACATTGGTTTAAGGTGCGAGTGCCTTAAAGTCCACAAGCTTATTTCCTTCCCTCTGGCTATGCAGTTTTCAATAGCACTCTGATGGAAATTCAACTAGATGGTGACGGTGTCCAGGTGGCTTGCGAGTTGGTTGGTCCCACCAAACTCAAGGGAAGAAGTTAACCTTGAAGGGCTTCTCCGTCGTTGGAGTTTCGGGCAATTCGGACCTGCAGCAGGGCTTCACCGGTCGTCCAGGAGTAGCAGTAGTCCTCTTCCTTCCTCTCCTCTTCGGTTCTTTCGTTCCAGTGGTTGACTCTGTTTTTCAAGTCCCAGAGACCTGCTTTTAAACAGTTTCCCCCCATTCATTCCAGCCTGGCTGTCAATCACACAGCATGGTGGCTGTCCTTGCTGGACAGCCAGCCATCCAATCACGCCAGAGTGCATTCAGGTCTCCTAAAAGACTAAGCACAGTGAGTTTCGGGCACCTCCCTCACATCCTGTCCACCCCAGACACTCCGGCGCCAGAGGAGGGCTTCAGCACTGAAGCCTGCCAACGAACAAAGGGACCAAACCTGGTTTGGCGCGCAGAGACAAACACAAGAAGGACCTTTCCTAAAAGAAATGGCGAAAAAGATGACCAGAGTCTGTTTTTACAGAAAGGTCTTGGGCGCCATATTGAAAAAGATGGCTGACCCGATTTTTAGCTACCGTTGTTAGCGGTCGGGAAAAATCACGGTAGTTGATCTAAACCACTGCCACCAGCCATTTAATGTAGGAAAGGGTAACATTTTACTGTTATATGAGTGTTTTGACTCGGGGGGGAAGCTAAGCAGCCCCTCCAGCACTCTATAGGAAGGTAGTGTGTGCTGGGTCAGTACATTTAAAGAGACTAGTAAAGTCAATTTAACTTTACATGCTCTGGGAGACAGTAGTCAGTCCCAGAGAAGGTGCTTAAACCTTGGGGAGTCTGAAAGACACCCCTGTGCCACTGCACTGAATGTGCTGTGTGACACACAGAAAAAGATGATGCCATGGAGTTTGTTTAAAACACCATAACCAAAGAACACAAAAGTAAAACACATCAAAATACATGAAAGAGTGTAGAAAAAAGGCTCACACTCTTTCCAGGTAGACAAAATTAAATCCTAGAAATCCAGCAAAGTTGCTGGGGGTCTCATATGGTAAGGGAAATTAGGGAGGATTCTCAATATGTGCTAACAGGGAAGAAGGTTTTTCTGGTGAATAAGGTTCCGTCTCCCATCCCTTGGAAGGGACGCCCATGCAGTATGGAGGAAAGGGCACAGGACGTTAGAGTATGGCAAAGGCTTACAATCTCTTGGTTGGGTCGTCTGAACGCAATGAAAATGAGGGTCCCCCCGAGGATATTGTATCTATTCCAAATGCTCCCGATACGCATACCGGAGGGGTGTTTTGGGAGTTCCAGGGGGCACTACATAGGTTCCTCTGGCAGGGGAAGAAGGCTAGAATCCTGAGGACTACGCTGACGCTACCAACAGAGAAGGGAGGGGTGGGCCTCCCAGATATGAGGCTCCATTATAAAGGCAGCTGAGCTCAGAATTATGGTTCCCCACTTGAGGGCCCAGACAGATCAACAGTGGGTGGCGATGGATAACTTCCACCTGCGCCCGGCCACCGTGGGTGAATGGTTGTGGGAACCCAGGAATACGTTGCAGAGGAGAATATGGGCCCAAGCCATCCGGGGAATTATATGGGATATCTCGAAACAGGGGGCGGAACCGAAGGGGGTCACTACGTGGCCTTCGATATCTCAAGACAGGGGGCGGAACCAAAGGGGGTCACTACGTGGCCGTCGCTCCTGGGACATCTTTGGGTACCGGGAATTAGAGACACCATACACAACCCAGGAAGGCTTCAGGGTTGGTTTGAGGCTGGCCTGGAGAGGATAGGGCAGCTCTTCAGGGGAGAGCACCTTCATTTCAATTACAGACCTGGAGGAGGCCCTAGGCATAGGCAAACTCTCGGTATTCCTGTTCTTGCAACTAAAGGGGGCCCTCACAGACACTAGTATAAGGGACAAGACCGGGAGAGAGCTTACCACATTTGAGAAGGTGTTGGATACGAGCACGACAATGCGTGGGTTAATTTTGCCCATGTATGCGGCTTTGGTAGGGGCCGAAGGGTGGGACCACGGAGCATTTGAGAGGGTGATGAGAAAGGGTCATGGGGTAGAAGTAGATGAGACCCTCTGGAGCAGGCTCTGTAGGGGCGTTGTCACGCCTTCTGTACATTCGAATGCACCCCCTATTGGTTCCCACCCGATTCCAAACACCACCCATCCTGTTTCCCGACAACACACACACTCTGACACACGGACATCAGCTCGCCCTTTCACATATCATAGCAGAACACGATATGGCAGGCCTGGTGTTTATCGCCCCTCCCGGTACTGGCAGTTGAAGTGGAGACTCCCGTTTGGTTACAGCACCCGATACGGTTCACGCAAACCTGCACGTCACGGATCACGTGACTCTCCCCGGCACCGTCCACAGACCTGCACGTCACGGATCACGTGACTCTCCCCGGCACCATCCACAGTAACCTGCACGTCACGGATCACGTGACACGTGACATCCCACCACGTATCAACGCTTCCGTGCTGTGGATCATGTGACTCCTGCTATTGTTAAATACGCATGGAAACACGGAAGACGTTGTTTCACAGCTGTTTCCTTCCCGGATTGCGTGACGCTTCATCTTGAATCTGCTCTCTGCATTCATTGTTGCCAATACCACGGACTTTGTACTACGGATTGCTTTGCCTACATCCTAATGCTTTGCCTACACCCAGGTAATGCCTGTTTTTACTGCAGCCTAAACGGTCACTATGTGAAGGAGTGCCCCCGACGACCACAAAACAAGACACCGGGTTTTCGGAAGGCTCGCCCATGAGACAGGGGGTACTGGCGAGCCCTTTTTCGACCCCCACTGAGCCCACCTTCGGCCCTATCAGACCCATTATGGTTCACGCCCCGATAAAACCTACCAGTGAGATCGTTCATGCTGTACAGATAGTGATCGACTCGGGGGCCACTGGTTGTTTCATCGACATTTCATTAGCACATCGTCTCAACCTACCCCTGATTAAGAAAGAGCACCCAGAACCGGGTCAAGCGGTAGATGGCACATCCCTGACTTCTGGTCCAATCAAGCATCAGACGGCGCACCTGGAAGTAGTGATACAAGGCACCCATAGGGAGAATATGTCTTTTGACCTCATTACAACACCACAGTTCGGTATGATTTTGGGTATTCCCTGGCTAAAACAACACAACCCTTTGATCAATTGGGGTACAGGACAAGTGACATTTGAATCAGAGGTATGCCAACATTACTGTCTTATCGAGTCTGAGACTCTTGCTTCTCCCGCCACGATCCTAGGTGCTATGGCTTCCTCCCGTGTTGTTGACGTTACATCCGACACCCCATCACATATCGTGGGGGCCACTATGGCAGGCATTCCTGCTGTCTATCATGACTACTTAACGGTTTTTGATAAAACCATAGCGGAGGTCCTGCCGCCAGACAGACCCTATGATTGCCTCATTGACCTCCTCCCGGAAGCCTCCATACCAGGGGGCAGAATCTACTCTTTGTCGCAGTCTGAGGAACGGGCCCTAAAGGAATACATCCAGCAGGCTCTCCGCTTAGGTCACATCCGTCCTTCTTGTTCGCCGGCTGCAAGTCCTATTTTTTTTGTGCCAAAAAAAGAAGGCGACTTACGTCCGTGTGTGGATTACAGACGGTTAAACTCTATCACCGTAAAGGACAGATACCCCATCCCACTCATCTCCTCGTTTGCACTGGGCGCCATTCTGTCCCAATCTTGTTCAACCACTGGTAACTTGCATCCGGTGGCTTATCATTCCCAGAAGTTCACCATCGCCGAAACCCATTACACTGTGACCGAGAAAGAACTACTGGCCATTAAGGATGCGCTCCAAACATGGCGACACCACCTCATGGGGGTGAAGCACCAAACAGTAGTATACACAGATCACAAGAACTTACAAGACCTGGCCTCTCTTAAATGTGCGAACAGCAGACAAGTGCGCTGGCACTTGTTTTTCGCTGGGTTTGATTTTGTGGTGAAATATAGACCCGGCCCTAATCATGGCAAAGCGGACGCGCTTTCTCGTTCCCCTGGGGGGGAACCATTGTATTCATTTCCGGACACTTTGTTGGGAAAGGGCCATGTTATTTGCCTGTGTACACCATCCCCACCCATGCTTACCGCCATTAGACGTTGGGTCTCTATACATCCTCACGCACTCGCCGATTGGGACATAGTCCTCCAGGAGGGATTACCTTTTATCCAAAGCAAACTATTCCTTCCCACATGCGACATACGCAATCAGGCGCTGGTCTGGTCTCACGATGCCGCCATTAACGGTCATCCAGGGCAGCACCGTACATTAGAACTACTGCAGCGGTGGTGCTGGTGGCCCTCGATGAGAAAAGACATAAAAGACTACGTAAATACCTGCTCCATCTGTGCCCAATGTAAGTCTTGCAGAGGACGCCTTCTGGGATTGCTCCAACCCTTGCCCGTTCCCTCCAAGCCATGGCACACGATATCTATGGATCTTGTTACAGACCTACCCCGCAGACAGGGTTACGACACCATATGGGTTATCGTGGATTCCTACACTAAGATGGCCCGTTTCATCCCATGTACTGGCATACCCTCGGCTCCGACTTTGGCCCGCTTGTACTTAAAGGCAGTGTTTTGCCTCTTTGGTCTTCCACAAGTCATCGTGTCAGACCGTGGTTCGCAATTCACGTCCTGTTTTTGGCGTTCTCTTACCAAGCTCCTGGGTATTGATTCATGTTTCTCCTCAGCCTACTACCCAGAAAGCGACGGGCAGACCGAGAGGGTGAACCAAGTCCTAGAGCAGTATCTACGCTGTCTGACCCTTCAGTACCAGGACTCTTGGTATAACATGCTTCACCTCGCCGAGTTCGCATATAACAATTCATGGCACTCAGCTACCGGCTTTTCCCCTTTCTATTCCATGTACGGTCAACATTCACGTACCCTTCCGCTTCCTGATTTCCTCACTGCTACTCCTGCTGCAAACGCCTGTGCTCGCGATCTAGCTGAGGTCCATGCTCAAACTCTTGTTCACCTCCGTGAAGCACAGACGGTGATGAAAGCAAAAGCAGACAGGAAGCGGGCTGTGGCACCTGAGTATCGCGTTGGTGATCGGGTGTGGCTGTCGACTCGACACTTACGTATCCCTGGTTGTCGCAAGTTGTTGCCCCGTTTTGTTGGTCCCTATAGGATCACCAGAGTCCTGAATCCTGTGGCTTTACGCCTATCTGTTCCTCCTGATTGGCGGATCCATCCGATTGTCCATACCTCCCTCCTCAAGCCTTGCCTTGCCCCCACTCGTATCAATACACCACCTCCCCGGATGTCTATGAGGTTAGTGCTATCTTGGGTTCCCGTGTACGAAGGGGTCAGCTCCAGTACCTTGTGGACTGGGTGGGGCATGGGCCCGAGGACCGCTCTTGGGTTCCGTCCCGGGACGTCCAGGCCCTGCTTCTTGTTGCACGTTTTCACAGGGACTATCCTGCGTGCCCACGGGGTTGTGGGCCTTTGAGGGGGGGCTCTGTCACGCCTTCTGTAAATTCGAATGCACCCCCTATTGGTTCCCACCCGATTCCAACCACCACCCATCCTGTTTCCCGACAACACACACACTCTGACACACGGACATCAGCTCGCCCTCTCACATATCATAGCAGAACACGATATGGCAGGCCTGGTGTTTATCGCCCCTCCCGGTACTGGCAGTTGAAGTGGAGACTCCCGTTTGGTTACAGCACCCGATACGGTTCACGCAAACCTGCACGTCACGGATCACGTGACTCCCCCCGGCACCGTCCACAGACCTGCACGTCACGGATCACGCGACTCTCCCCGGCACCATCCACAGTAACCTGCATGTCACGGATCACGTGACACGTGACGTCCCACCACGTATCAACGCTTCCGTGCTGTGGATCATGTGACTCCTGCTATTGTTAAATACGCATGGAAACACGGAAGACGTTGCTTCACAGCTGTTTCCTTCCCGGATTGCGTGACGCTTCGACTTGAATATGCTATCTGCATTCATTGTTGCCAAGACCACGGACTTTGTACTACGGATTGCTTTGCCTACATCCTGAATCTGCACTTGGTATTCTGAACTCATTGTTATCGGACCACGGACTTTGTACTACGGATTGTTTTGCACCCTGAATCTGCTCTTGGTATTCTGAACTCATTGTTATCAGACTACGGACTTGTATTACGGATTGTTTTTGCCTACGACCTGCATTTGCATTGTCTCCTCGTTGCCAGACCACAGACTCGTATCGGATTATTCTACGGATTACGTTTTGACCATTGGCCTTACGCTAGGTGTTCACCTGCGGTGCTTCCCTTGATTCCGTCCAGCCACTACTGGGGCTCAGCACCGTCAACGTACTCTTCTGGGAGGGGCTCGTCATTGCAATTGCCCAGTGCCTAGCCTTCCTCTGTAATTCAGGGTGACACTTCCATACACATAGGTAAGCACTATTTAGGTAAACTATTATTTGCTCTTGAATTGTCATATCCACCCTGTACTTAAACATATATTGCCTTACAGCGGTCAAGGGATTGTTCTGGCTTTTCCCGAATCCAGGCCCGACAGACTTCCACACCTGTGACCTCAAAGACCGCTCAGGCAGTATTTTTGGTGTTGCCTGTGGGGTTACTTGGGGACGGAGGTATCCATATACTGCACGACCATCAAGTCCGTAACAGGCGTACACAAGACATCATTATCATGTCAGTATAGCTGGCACGCGATCAAGCTCCTCCATAGATGGCAGTACAACCCGGTCAGACTCTCAAAGATGCTCCCTGGTGTTAGTCCACAGTGTTGGAGTGGCTGTGAAGGAAGGGTGGACTATTGGCATATGTGGTGGGCTTGTCCAAGGATACAGGTTTTCTGGGATGGGGTCCTCTGATGGATTAAAGACATTGAAGGGATACCTAGAGACAGAAATCCCCTGTTGGTCTTGTTTGGGATGGAGGTGGTGGAGGGGGAATACTCCAGGCTTCCTAAAATGGCTGCTGCTTTATTGCTGGCCACCAGGGCATGCATTGCCACCAAATGGAAAAATGAACACATGCCCAGTAAGAGAGAATGGACCAGTGTGGCCAAGAGCATTTATACGATGGAAAGAATTATAGCAGGTCTCCATGGGAGGCCGGGGCTGATGGTGATGGAGTGGTACCCCTTCATTGTCAAATATATAACCCCAGAAATACAAATGGGGTGAAGGAAGGCAGAACTTGTGGAGACTGGTATCACGGTAGTGAGGGGGAGAAAGGAAGGGAATTTATAAAGTTGGGGTGTCGTTTGGAGGGTGATCACGGAGTGAGGAGAGGAGGAACAATGAGGGGGCCTAATTGTGGACGGTTCATTGGACAAGGCCTGGAACCTGAACAATGGCTGAACGCACAGTACCATGGGGGGCGGGGAGGGAGGGAGGGGAGGTTGGGGAGATAGAGGGTGAGTTGGTGGGGTTTTTCAAGTGGGTGATGCTTCTAGTTTTATTCTCTGTATGTTTGAAATGCCAAAGTTGTAATGTTTTAACAGTAAGTTCTCCTGCAAAAACAAAATAAAACCAAATGTGCAAAAAAATAAAAATCAACATCACCCGAAGTGACCATATTCGCAGCACCATCACCACACAATGCGTTTCAAAATTCAACATTTTACTTAGAACGCCTAATTTTACTCAACTAAAATTGTATGAGTTTGACACTTCGCACCCGATGAATAAGTTGTATAATGTATATGTCACATCGGCCCGACATGTTTCATCCCATAACATTTGTTATAACATAATAAAGGGACTTCTTCAGGGGAACAGCGGTATATGCAAACACTTTCGCCTACAGACTCCTTTGATGATGTGGCCCTCAGTAAAAACACTGCCTGTGTTACAAAACCTATTGTTTTGTGTCAGATGTGCCGTTAAGTGGTCAAGCTGCAGTTTTATTCCCTTTCTTATTCTCTTGCACATCTGCATGCCTTCTCGCATCTTCCCATGAAATATCGTGCTCTCCTACTTGCACCCTAGTGCCAATAAATGCAAAATGCAAAGTACAGCAGTGAAATCCATAACTATTGGCTTTGCCAGTGCTTCTTTTCTCTTTTCAAATACAGAGATTTTTTGGGTAACAGTCACCTTTCTGTCATGTCACCACCTAAAATGTACTTAAAACCCTGCAAGTGTGTTGCAGGCACATACATGTCTGTTTCTGATTTGCCCTAGGCATGTGTTTGGTGCCTCAGCAAACACCACAGCAGCAGAGAGTGTACAGTCATATTAATCGATGCTGTTCAGTGGTCAAAGTGAGCTGGAGCGGTCAGGAGCAGTGTTCCACTACTTTTATTTTTTTACTGTTAACAGCTCCACTTCTTTTTGCAAACATTTTCACCATTCTGGAACTGTTCTTCATGAGCAGTTAAAGCACACTTCTCCACTTTACCAACGGATATCAGTTACAGCTAAACTGAAATCGATTTCAACTCAATTGGCTGTCAACCAGTATGACTGCAACCCTTGAAATATGTGTTGCACATTGCTCCTTTCCTTCCTACTCTGTCCCCCACCAGAGTCACAGTTTCACTACTTTTTTGGTACACTTCTATCACTGATGCTTCCCAATGCAGTGCTGGAAGGCGTCAACAAGGTGTTTTTGAACCTCAGTGGGAAGAAAATGCCAGAGAAGTCTTCAAAGTTGATAGAAGCCAAAGACTCTGAATTCCACACCTTAGGAAATCCCTGCTGAAGAGTGTCTTTCCAGGGATGGGAAGAGAAGCATGATAAGAAGAGGAAACATCTATAGTGCAGTGGGTCTTCATCTTCTCACAAGCGCTCCTCGTCAAGGAAGCATCGCCAGTGGTCCAGGTCTGGAAGGTAAAGTATGGACAAGTATGGCAGACTCTGAAAAACGGGATTAACACTGCCCTACCAGCACTTTTAATCCTGCAGTAAATCCATGGGACCATGTGGCGGGAACAGTAATCATGTGGAAATTTGGCAGATTTACAGCTGAATTACCACCAAACTTGTAATGAGACCCTCTATACTCTCACCAATGAGTGAGTGTACCAGAGATTCTCCTATAACCAACTGACAGCAGCAGAACCAATGTCAATTTCCTTCCCAGTTGCTGCCAATCGCAGAGGTTCTTTGGGTCGTCCAGTGTACTACCCCACAGAATGAGTGAAACTCTTTGTTGTGTTTGTTATGCTATGCAATTAAGTCTTATATAGCACAGCATTTGACATTTTCTTCATTTCTCAGAGCTTCTTTTATCGGCAAGAGGTAGGGTAGGGTAGGGTACAGACCTAGGAACAGGGCAAGGTTGCAATGTTACTGTGTGCATGTCTGAAAAGATGAGTGACTCTCTGGGTGTGCACGTTTTAGATATTTAGTGTGTTGTCTGGAGTAGTGATTACTGTGTGCTCCAGGTTCATGAAGTAAATTTTGTGGTTGTTTGTGGTGCCTGTCAGGGTGGTGTTTAAGGAGCGTGGAACGGTTTGTTGGTGTAACTGTAGTGGGTTAGTGTGGTGTTTGGGGAAATGTAATGTAGATTACATGTCTTTGAGTGGTGTTTGTTTCATTTTGTAAACTGTGTTGTTTTGGTGCTGAAGTTCGGTGTCGAGATGTGCTGTCAATTATGGTGGGAGGTAGAATTCCTTTGAGGTAGTTATTGTTATCACCAACAAACAAGGAGGGACTCCAAGCGAAAAAATACGCACGGTCGTGCTTGGGAGAAACATTTATATATATAAAGCAACTAGGAGACCGAGGTAAAGGATCTTGTTTAGGTGAACAGGCAAGACTGGACCATAAATAGCACAGGTGGTCAAAAATACAAATAAATCAGTACAGATCACATCACAAAGCAGAAGATGAGAAAATTCAATTCACATCTTAAATTTAGTAGAACATTATCTTTTATTTAATAAAGTATCTCATAAGATTTATAAAAACTCCTAATGTTTCTTAAAACATTGAAGTACTAAAATACAATCCATGAAAGAAATTAGTTCATGAATGTCAAAAGAATGACTCAGAACAATATGCAACACAACCAGACCCATACAATTCACCAATCACTCCATTCATACTACAACTCATACATATCTAAAATTCATACCTCAAATACAATGGTGAAAAATACATTAACACAAATAAGCTAATTGCACAAGATATTGTAGCACCATGTTCAAATTCCAGTCAGTGGCAAGCACTAAATTACTAGAAAGAATGTCCTGGAATTAGAAACGTTCAAGAGTCATATTAATTGACAATTCTGGGCCACACCAAGAGTGGACCACTTAGAAAACCGACATGTTTCTTTCCATTTTCATAGTTATATTAATTATGTGGAAATTCATCAGGGTGACTGGAGTCATCAATGATCGATGGTGCTGCGGTGTTGCAAAACTCCATAAGCCGATCTTGTCCTGACACCTAAACAAGAAAAGGACAGACATTAATGTCCTCTAATAAAGAAAATTCATGAGTTCAGAGTAAATCTGTGAGTTATTGTTATCATACATTACCAACAGGCCACCCAATAAATGAGGACAACCTTTTTCACTTTGGAAACATCATAGTTGATCACATCCATTGTTTATATCCATGCAAAACATTATTATTCCTGCATTTAGGCCCGTTTATGCCATAATATGTGATGTTAGGGTAAGTGTTGCTGTGCCAAGTGACAGTAATCAATAGCACACATTTTGGGCCCACAAGTACTAGTCAGTTGCCTGAGACATCCCTTCTGATTGCACATTGAAACGTCAAAGACACTCCAACAGTATCACCATTCAGTCTTACATGTGATTATTGTACAATACAGTTGGCATGCAGTAGGAATTAGAAACTGACAAAGCCAACAATGCGCCACATTACAACCACAGCATCACCATGCTGGCAGGTACCATGACAAATTTGCATTGTCTCTTTAAAATCCTACCATGTTTTTGGCAATGCCCCTGGACCAACGCATTTTATATTGCACCATTTGAGGCTAAGTCGAAACTAGTTCACACAAATATTCCTTGGTGAGAACGGGAGGGAGCCCCAAACAAGTAAAGTTGCCCTTCCCACACAAAGTGTCTGAAGGTAGTCCCTCTCTCAGCATCCTAAGTGTTACCCCATCACCCCAGAGGTTTCAGTCCAATTGGGCTCCTGGCAGCAGACATGACAAACAAAGAAGGTTTAGCCCTTTCCTTTAAAACATCTTCTTAAGTGTTACAGCTGATTCATTGATGTGAAATGTTGTGTACATTATGTATAACATATTGCAGCAGACCTTTGTCATCAACGAGTACAATCAGATGGTTTTATCACAACGGTTGTTCTGGGGGTGTCTCAAGGTTGAATATATTAGGGACGTTTACAACAGTTTAAGGAGATCTCTCAAGTTTTCCAATGTCAGGTGTGAAATTCAGAATTTGCTCATTTTAGGCTAAGAAAAATAAAAAAGGTATGTATATATGTATTCATATTTATAAAGCACAATATAACCAAGGCCCGAAGGCATCTGGGCACTGACAGGAAGACCAGAAAGACGGCAGAGATTAAACCCTAAACAGAGAAGTCTTCAGCACCTTCCGAAAACGTATGTGATCCGGGATCTCTCGTAAGGACTGAGGGAGAGAATTCCACAACGATGGTGCCAAGACAGAGAAAGAGCGACCTCCGGACCTATTCTTACAGAAGTGGGGGATAACCAAGAGATTTCCTGATGCAGAGCATAGTCTGCGCAAAGGAACATATGCTTTGAGTTTGGGCTGCAGGAAGACAGGACCTATCGAGTGGACAGGTTGATGCACAATACACAAGACCTTGAAAACAATCTGGCTTTTAACTAGAAGCGAATGAAGTTTAGCCAAAAGATTAGTAGAGTGAGTAAGTTTAGGAGCACCCAGTGCCAACCGTGTTGCCGAGTTTTGGAGAATCTGGAGTCTCAGGATCGGAAAATCCAGTTGCCCAAGGTAGATTAAGTTGCAGTAGTCTAGGGAGCCCGTAGTGGAGGCCATGAGAACCGTAGCCCGGTGGGAGGAAAGGCAGACCTTTTCTCAGTATTTTTAGCCTTACGAAGCCAGCACCACAAACCGTGGCGATCTGGGCCTCGTATGAAGCTGAGGGGAGAAGTTTAGTCCCTAGACTTTTCACTGGGGGGTCGGGAGAGAGCCAAGAGAAACCAGCCAGAAATCAGAGTTCCAGACAGAGTGGGGATCATTAGCGATGGTCACAAGGACCTCAGTCTTCCCACCATTTAGCTACAACCATTTTTCCGCCATCCAGGACCCTATCCCTGAAAGACACTCTCTAAGCTTCGAGGGAGGATCAGAGGTCGGGGATGCGAGGCAGAAAAAGAGCAGAGTATCATCCGCGTAAGTTTAGAAGTGGTCGCCATAGGAAGAGGTCTGCAAGGGGCCGCAAATAAAGATTAAAAAGGAGAAAGAGAGACCCCTGAGGGACACCACAAGAAACCGAAGAGGCAGTGGAAACAAACAGGAACAAAGAGACTGTCTGTTGGCGATCTGACAGAAAAGAGATAGCCAAGCCAAAGGAGCACCTGACACCCTAATCTGTTCCAGCCGTTGGACCAAGATGGAATGGTCGATTGTGTCAAAAGCCGCAGAGAGGTCAAGGAGAATCAGGACACCGACCTCCCTGCTATCCTGCATTAGTGCTAGATCATTGAGAACCGAGATCATAACCGACTCAGTTCCCATAAGTGGTCTGAAACCAGCTTGAAAAGAATGTAGGTGGCCATTTGTCTCCAAAAATCGAGAGAACTGCGGGGTAACCATGGTTTCCATAAGCTTCATAAGCACATGAAGTAATGAAATAGGATATCTGAAAGTGCCGTGTTAAGTGGAGGCTTTTTTAAAAGGGGGAAACAATGCCATGTTTTAGCGGGCCTGGAATAATATCCTTCACAAACGAAAACTCTAAGGCAGCTGTGAAAAGAGGAGCACATTCGACAGCCAGAGCTAGAAGCAGATAGAGAGGGACCGGGTCACCAGGGGATGACAATTTTAGTTTGTTAATAACCTTGACCACAGTCTCATCTCTAACAGGGTCAAAAAGGAAGGTAGAAGTTAGGGGAGCCCTAGGGGATGTTGATAGCAGAAGCACTGTATGTAAGCTACCCGTTCTGTTCTCCCCTATGGAATTTCCGATCTTAGCGATCTTGTCCTGGAAGAAAGCACTGGTTTTATCACACACTGCCTGCGAGCAGGAAGGGTCAATCACAGGACGAGGAAGCAACGACAGCTCTTTCCCGCAAGGAGCAGGTAGCCGAGATAATGCAATTGGCGAAGTATAAGGCCTTTGCCAATTTTATGGTTTTCTGATAGCCATGAAGAGCCTGTCTGTAGCAGGCGCTACTCTCAGGGTTGGGAATAAGATGCCATTTACCTTCGGCCCTCCGAGATGCCTGTTTGAGAAGCCACAGTTCTGGAGTGAACAATGGAGCTGAAGGCTTTGAGCGGCAAAGACCCAATTTCACAGGGGTAAGTAGATCTGCCGTAATGGTCAGTGTAGTAATGAGGACAGTGCAAGGATCCATGGAACCACCATTTGGGCCTGTGAGATTGTGTATGTTGTCTTTAAGACAGCTGGTGACTTGATCTGGGGTGATTTTAGCCCAGACACACCAATAAGCTTGAACTTGACTGTTAGGTTTATGAATAGAAGGGGAACAGATCACGAGAAAAAGCATAGTGATCAGACCAAATAACAAGTATAGGTGTGCAATGACTCCTCTGTTGAGAAGATAAGGTCGAGCGTGTTGCCTCTCTTATCTGTGGGCAGATGGTTATGTGCCTGCAGATTGAGGTCCTCCATGCCCGAAGTAAACTTAAGTGCCTGCGGGTCATCCATATTAAAGTCCCCCAGTACAACGAGATTGGTAAAGGACAGAGTGAGGTCAGCAATCACCTGAAAAAACCTGTTGAGGAAGTCATGAGGAAGAAAGGAAGGGGGCGGGATGCAAGTAATACATGAAGATTCAAATGAGATGAAACCTGTAATCGGACGTATGTGTAAAAAATGTGTTTGCATGCATTTGTGTGTGGGGAGGCACGGTTTGTTGGCATTGAGAGTGACATGATGTAATACTGTGGGCAGAGCTGCATATATTGAGACAGACTGCGAGATTTGATTTGATTTGAGCACTAGTAGCATGAAACATGGGTACTATGGCATATATTGGTGAATGAAAATGTGCTTTTCAGTGGCAATGCCGGGATGTAAGTTGAGACCGGGGTCATTACTTCCTTTAGACACAGAAAGCAAGAAAGGGGGGCGGGCCTCATGAGCTCTTTTGGACAGAATCTACTTGAAAGCGGGACATTTCTGGCATCTATTGTTGAGAGAGGTCCCATGTCCCATGTGTGCAAGATGCTCCTGTGTACTGTTGGCGACTTAGCATCTATTGGAGTGTTTCATGTGTTGTCCTGCAGAACCAAGTGTACATTCTTAATTGTTACTAATTTTTCTCAAATTGTTGCTACGAAATGTGCGATTTTGTAAGGGGAAGCACTGCCCAGAATTTTACTCGATGCGTTCAGGTGCGTTTGCAAGGCCAATTCAGGGAACACGTTTACACCCCTCCACTTCACAAAGTCTTCAGCCACCACCACTCTAGAATCTAGTGGTATTATCCGAGTGGTGCATTGAAGCCCAGGAAGTTGGCAGCTGAGATCTTGCTCTCTTCTTTGACCATACATTGGGAGAACAAGATTACCCTTAAAAAAATACTGCTGTCCGAAGTTCGTCCTCCTCATTCTGCCACTAGATACTCTCCTGATGGTACTCCATTTGGTAATGCCTGCAGATTTCACTCAATTGACAGGGGTAACAGTACCAGAGATAAGTTATGTTTGTAATAATCTGATGTTTACACAATGATTCCCTACTCTGAATGCCATGCAATCACTTTAAGTCAGCTACTGTTGGATTCCCCACTGTCTTCTTTTAAAAAACGTAAAAGGTTGTTGTTTTTTTCCTTGGTGCTGGTCTCCTTCCAGAATGCAGCCGAAGACATCCAACGTTTCGATTTTCAGGTACCAATGTGTGCCTGAAATGCTGTAGACATGCGCACTGCTTTGCTTTTCCAATAACCTATGAGCAATCAAACATGTGGGGTGAACTGTTTATCGGGAGTGTGCACAGGTAGGGTGATGAGGCATTCTTTAGTACTTGTTTTCCGTATGATTTCCAGGTAGTGTGCCATGAGAATACAAAAATCATGTATCGAACAACCCCCAAAACTGCCCACAACTACACAGCACTTTGGGTGCTCTAAGGTTTTGGGAAGTAGTTCTCTGACAAACTACACAAACGTGTGCTCTACTAACAAGAAGTGACATTAACATGTACCAGCATACTGCACTCGTACAGATGTATCGAGGGAATACAGTTACAGGGGCACAACATTTTAAAATCAATTATTCTATTATTCAGAGTTTGTTTTGAAGTTATATGATAATTTGGGGGAAGCAAATGTTGGATGATTTACATGAATGACTCCTTTTCCGAAGCGCGAATTTTGCAGTTTTTAAGAAACGTATGCATTGTTGGGTTCTGCTGTTGAATTCCAACACTTCTCTCGCTGATATATTGCAAGGAGGCATACATTGTATTTAAAAAATGCTCCGAGTTACACAAAGGATGATTCACTGTTGAAAATGTTATTTTAAACTTCACCTGCTTTAAAAAGGTCAGAAGTTTGTAAACCTTTTGCTGAGGCCATTTACAAGAGACAAAACACTTTGTTTTTATTGTTCCACATTATAATACCATTTTAAGAAAAAGTTATCACATTTTGGTTATTTTTGTACATGATTTAAAATAAAATGACAAGCCCTGGAACTCATTAGGTCAACAGTCTTGTGAGCACACGAATCTTTTTTTTTTAATAATATAAAATGTATCACTGTTTCAAAAGGGACCTGCCTACATCTCTGAAATGACAGTTTCTCTTGCACCTCCCAGCCTCCCTTCGAGTGGCACCTATCTAGAATGCTATCACAATCTAAAAGCTGACTACTAACTTGTAATTCTGGCAAGCATTCTATGGAACGGAAGGATAGATGGCATTGTGTCTCTTCCAACGGGATTACGTGCTTTCCCTGAAAAATGGGAGTGCGCCACCTGTCTAAAACACGGGAAAAGCAATAGAAACGAAACTTGGCCTTTATTCTTTAAGATCACACTGGTTATTCCAGTGCTATACATTTGTTCTATCCTTCCATTCCACCGAATTGGATGCCAACAGCTTGTTGGGACTGACTGCAAAACTCTACAAACGGTCCCCCTTTAACCCCCTCCTAAAGAATCTTCGGGGAAACTACCAGGACACACTTGGCTGATTTCTCTCTCTGACTTTGGAAGAGCTGAACTCTTCTCCTAATGCCGCGAGTAAATTGAAAGATAAAACTACTGCTTGGGATGCTGGCTTGAACGTTAGCAAATTGTATAACAAAAGAAGTGCCTCTTTGTTTGCTAGCCAGTGTTTCTTCCTTAGTACCGCTCGTTCCTATCTAGTTAAGCCCTGTTCTAGTCAACTGAGGAGATCCATTGTTTATATGAGACTGAACATCCTTCCCACCAGGGAACTAACAGGCCTATGCTCTACAATCCCTTATGATGAGAGGCTGTCGTTTTTGTAGTATACATTGGAAACCATTTGACACCTACTCACTAGTTGCCCCAATTTTGTTGTTCCTCATGCTAAAGGCTACACCCCTTTGACTACCCTACCCACCTGGAATTTATAGAAACTGGCCATTTTTGGAACGCCACATATAGTGCCCATTCTACTGTATTTACTGCTGCTGCTTTCTATATTTGAAAGGAGGGTTTGGGGAAATCGAATGCATTTTTTGTCACAAGTGCCGCCCTGTGGTTACTATGGACCGCTGGCGTCAGATCCAGAGCATTATTTATTTATTTATTTTTTTTTGTTTAATCAAAAAATAAGATTTTACAATACAAAGTATAAGTTCTTTAGTCATCATCATCAGATCGTTTTCTCATGAAAGGACTTTGCCAAGGCTTTTCTCGTTTTTTGTTATTAAAGTTGTTGGGCTCGAACAAGCATTAATCTTTGCTATCACTTCATCCATTTCAACCGGTTGATGACGGAACAGGTGATTTTCTACATAATGCTTTATTTATTGCTTGTCATTTTCATTTAGTAGATTGATTTCGATGTATCGGATTATTTGTGCCATTGCAATTTGCCATGTAGTTTTTTCGCCTCCTATTGGTCGACACCACCATGTCTTTTCTTCTGCCAAGATGTCAAAACCTGCCATAGGTGATAGATATTGTAGCCTGATGATAGTTGTGGCTGAGCAGCTCATAATCAAATGCCTTAGTGTTTCTTTTGGAGGGTCAGGATTATTTTCACAGAAGCGGCATCCGTTTGTTGCTGCTGGCCTCGAATGTGTAGAATCTCCTTTGTTTTGTATAAGTTCAGCCGTGCTCGCAGGATTGCGTTTCGTATGTATCATATCTTTGTAACTCGTTCCTTTTTAACGTGTTACCGGGAAGATGCAGAGTGAGTTTCAATTTGGCGGCGTTTTCTATTGTCAGAGCCCAATCGTTGTCTTTCAATTTTTTTAGTATTCTGCATGGATTGTTTATGAGCTCTTGGTCTTCAGATGCGATGTTCTTCAGAATCAATTGGTTTTTATCCTGCCACTCATTTAGCATTTTACATTTTCTACTGTCCGTTTCGCATTTTAGTAATCTGAAGACTTTGTTATTATGTGCCATTCCACATTTTCTATACAGCATGATGGAGTTGCAGAGGACTGTGCATTCTAGCGATAATAGGCTCAATTCACGCCTAATAGCTGACCCTGATACTGAAGATGGAAGATGTAATACTGTGCGCCAAAACAACGCTTCCAATTTGGACCACAATCCTGTTGGTATGGTGGGCATTGCTTCTGCGCCATACGTAATTGTCGGTACAACTTTCATTTTATAAAAATTGATTGTTGGTACTAAGGAGAATTTTCCGAATTTGCCATCCACAAATTTGGCTTGGGCAGCTAGTTTTTTAGTTTTTGCGTAAAGTTCTAAGTATTTAAATTGTGTAACGCTCCCGAGATTGATTTCTCCCAGCGCCTCAGGGCAATGCCACGCTTTTAATTTATCCCATAGTGTCAGTCTTTCCACCCGGTCAAAGGCTTGAGTGAAATCAATATATACGACAAATAGATGGCACTTGCTTTGTAGTGATTTTGCTTTCAGCGTGCTACATGCTAAGATGTTACAGGTTGTGCCTGCGCTTTTCTTAAAACCTGCTTGGAAGGGGTCGTTGCATTTGGCTCCTGCTGCCCATTTTAGAAATTTGGTCATAAGGAGTGAGGCATATACCTTGCCCATTACATCCAATAAGGCAATCGGGCGAAAATTCTCAGGATTGTTCATGTTGCCTTTTTTGTAAATTGGGATGATTATGGCTTTAGTCCAAGAGTGTGGTATAGATTGAGTTTCGGTGCACCGCCGAAATATGGCACTCATTAGGCTTGCCCACTCTTTGGGATGACTTTTTAACTCTGCATTTGAAATGCCGTCTGGCCCTGGGGCTCTGAAGTTTTTTAGTTTTTTGATGATGTTGAGGATGTCATCTTCTTGTTCTAAATTGCCCAAGTTGCTCTATTTACTTGTTGCTCTTTGGCTGGTGTACTGATGGCCGATTGCTTTACCCAAGTTACCTGGTTAATATTATTTAAGATCTGATTGTCCGATGTTTTATCTGCGTCCCTTATTAGAGACCAGAATTCTCGGCTGTTGTTAGTGACGAGAGTTTTGGTTATCTTCTCGGCATCCGCTTGATATAATTTGTGCCGATGAAATTTGACCCAGTCCTTATACCTTTTTTTTATATCTTTGATGGCGTTTGGTATGTCTGTATTCGTGGTCCTGCGAACTGCTCTTATCGCTCTTCTATAATTGCGCCTTGTCTCAACCAATTCCTTGTTAAAAACATGCTTGGTGCTTTGATCAGAAACTGATCCGTTTCCCCGCTTGTGATGCATGTAGGGAGTCAGTAATGGTTGATAATCTATTCCATCGTTGTCGTCTGGATGTCTATTTTTGGTGTACTTGTTTGTTACTTCGCAGATGTCTGAGGCCTTTATTTTTAGCCTTAAGCCTTGTGCGTTAGTTACAATTTGAGTGGTGTAATGCATGTTTTTTTTTACTTTTTAGAGACCAAGTTGTTTCGAGTAAATTGTGGTCGCTCTTGGATGTGCGATGTACCGTGAAAGATTCAATGATTGGTAATAATGACTGAGTCAGAGTCAGTCTGCGTCAGTCCTCTTGACTTTTTTTGGTTGTGAGGAGCTGCAGCTACGTGTCCGGCCAAGTGTTTGCCGAGTGTTTTGCTATGTGTTTTTCGTCTAAGTTCTAAATCAAGCACTGCTACTTTAAACCTGCTGGCTGCGGGCTGTGGGCGGCGACTATATAACTCCACATCAAGCGCGGAGCGCGCGCGGAGTCGTGCGCAGAGTCAGTCTGCGTCAGTCCTCTTGACTTTTTTGGGTTGTGAGGAGCTGCAGCTACGTGTCCGGCCAAGTGTTTGCCGAGTGTTTTGCTATGTGTTTTTCGTCTAAGTTCTAAATCAAGCACTGCTACTTTAAACCTGCTGGCTGTGGGCGGCGACTATATAACTCCACATCAAGCGCGGAGCGCGCGCGGAGTCGTGCGCAGAGTCAGTCTGCGTCAGGCCGCGTTTGGCAGCACTGTGCATAAAGTTGTGAAATGACTGCTCAAACTGGCCATGGGGGCCCCCAAACAAGGCACAAAACAATACAACAACGTCGGATGCAGAATCCGTGGACAGCCTTGAAGGCGGACTCTGCTCCTGTGTCTTCAAAGGTAAGCTCTGTTTTAAAGAGACACGCGTCTAAAGTATCACCGGAAACTGTAGACTTAACGATTGATAAGCACCAACTAGCAGCACCGGTGCCGCTTGTGTCTCTTATGTCTACTATTGTGACCCCGCTTGAGATCACTGCGACCGTAGTGTCCACCTCTCCCCTCGCTGACCCTGAAGCTTTGATCGCAAATACGTCGTGCACAAACGCTAATGCGAAGAGTGAGAAACAGACAAAGAAAGATTGCGCCGCGACTTCTGTAGAGTTTGTGAGCATTGACATACAATCTATTTCTGCTCATAAAAACTCCAACGTCGGTGGGCAATCTGCATTTTTGTTTGATTGTGTAACTAAACAGTTCCCGTGGCGGATCAAATCACGCCCAAACCCAATGCAGAGGAGGCTACGCTTGAGTCTGTGTCCGATAAACCTGAAGCGAGTGCTCCCATTGTGAATGATGTCGGGCACTCAGATGTTTCCTTACAACGACCACTACTAACCTTAACCAACCTACCTCCTATTTCTTTAGATTCCTCACGATCATTTCAGTCTAATTACACATTCCAGCCAACGTTAAACTCATTAGGAAACACTGAGGAATTTTTCACGCCTCTCGAAATTACAGATGCAGAAATTATGGAAGCCTCGCAAGATGAGGAAGGAATTGACAACTCAACTGCACTCGATGGGCTAACGCAAACTGCGATACCTTTGATTAAAGATCTTGTGGTTGCGGATAATGATCCCTTGCTCGCTGAAGCGGAATCTCGTCATATACATAAAACTCAATCGAGTGCCTCATTGGAACTCAAACTCTTAACTGTCAATTCTAGGACGACGAAAGTAACGACGTCACACAGTTTTCCGGATTGCTCTTTGACAGAACAAGCAAAGGAATTGGTGATGCCAGGCATCACTCAGCCCCCTCATGGGCCTATGAATTTTCATGCTAATCAAGGTCAAGTAACTCATCAACTCAGTCGCAACGTTGACACTGCAAGTGATTACTTGCACAGATCACGTGAAACTTCCGATCGTGGTCTGATGGGGAAAAGAAACCAAATGTGTCCAACATCATGCGACAAAAGAAATACTGGTGGTGCAGATGATAACACCACTAACATAACTTATATCAAGACGAGATTTCACACCTCCAACACAGCCTCCTCTAGTACACCAAGAAATGTGAATCTACGGCCAAAACCTTCACAACTTCCACAGAACATCTCTGTCACTGCAGCAGTGAATACGTCGTCTTCAAGTGAGCCTCAAATAGAAAACACAAATTGCTCACATTCATCTTCGGCGGATAAAACCACTACAGACTCAAAACCAAGTCTCTCCTCAGCTGCAGCGATGCAGATCTATAACAACGTTTTAGCAGCTTCTTCTGCAGCCCTGCTTCAGTTTCTGAAGATGTACGGGTCACTGCAGGAGGCCTACAAAGACCAGACATCACTGATCTTATCCCTTAAAGAAAAGATGGACAAATTTGACAATGTGACAAACTTTTTACAATCACAATTGTCTCAGGAAGCTGAACATACGATGCGATGGCAAGAACGTTTGAGTGACCTTGCAGCACGGCATCATTGCCAAAATGACACCTTATCTGATGGGTTACTTGAAGCTGTGAAATGGATGAGACACTCATCAACCATGATGAGTTCAAACATTGTTTCAACAAACCCTCAAGCATCCACACGATCAACCAAGGCTTCAATACCATTGCAAAAACGACCACAAAACACAAACGATTCTGTTCAATCTTTGAAGTCAATAGCCGTAGAAACAACCTCCATTGTTGCGGCTGTCAACAATGGAGAAAGAAATTTGGCTGCGCCCTTGCCTGCGTTTGCTCTCGTGCCGACGCTGAGCGAACAAGTACCCTGTTCAGCTATAAGTGCGCAACCTGAATTGCCTTTGACTTCTTTTGGAATCTTCGAAGGCGCGGAAAAAGCCATAAAGGCCTCCACGATTTCTGACCAAAAAGCCTTGCTAACATATGGTCGACAATCAGCTTTTGGGAAGGGAATATATGCTACCAAAAAACGCGCTAGTAACGCGAAGTCACAGAAATTCATCAGAAATGCAATGCCAGAAAACAGGTCTGCTCCATCTAGCAGAACAGAATTGCCAAAGTCCAGCAAAGAAAACATTGCTTATGCAGACAACGATCCTGGAGGTCATGGGCGTCTCACTGCTCCAGTGAGCAAACGACAAAGAGTGGAATCAGACTGCGAAAGCCGTATGAGTAAGTCATCGGACGCAGAAATCGATCTCTGCAATCTTTCAACCTACTCCGACGACGCTGCATCTGGAAACCCCATTATTGTCCCTATTGTGGTGCCTGATGAGGCTCATCACGAATTGCCACACAGAATAAACCTTGATGTGGACGAAGACATGAACCACAAAAATGGGTCGACGAATTTGAGGCCATCCCCCAATCGGCTGTCGCGGCTGAATCCCAAATACACACGCTTCCAAGAAAAGAAGCAAGCTCGCTACATCTCTCATGCCTCCTCATCCCTAAGAAACGGCTCAAGTCCTACGAACTGTAAACTGAGACTACAAAATCTAAATCGAGAAGATCGTGATCTAAACCTGAATCGCAATAATGTATTGAAATTATTTGCCTGCATTCCATCTCTACGAACGATCTTGTCTGAAGACATATGAATTGTTGAGTATGCAACAGAAAAACGCTGTGACCAGGTTCTATTACATATCACCTCGGTCTCAGTTCGAAACACAATTGTGAAAGCCTTAGAGGAATTGTTAGCGTTTGGGTTCGATATCTCTGTGGAACCTACGAGCACAAGATTCGATAGGTCGAATACAAGCGGACAAAAAACTTCTCAAGAAACGCAAAAGCAAAGATGTGCTGAGCTACGCAGAGCCACGACCACTAAGGAAAACCCAAGATCAAATAACAACCACTCTGCGAAAATTACTAACCATAATAAGGATGTTGAACGATGCTAGCCATCAGGGACCGGAAACAAGTGTACTCGTGAATTCATCTCCTGGAATACTCGAGGATTTGTTCACCTATTCAACAAATTTGACGCTGATTTAGAAAAAGTCTTCGTCATCTGTCTGCAGGAGACCTGGTTATGCGACCCTCCGTCACGAGATGGCTTTTTGACATTATTAAACCCAGCAATCAAAAATGTAAAGGGGCGACCTTCTTCTGGTTTATTAATGATGATTAAAATAAACACCAGGTGGCGCCTTGTTGATTCCTCTAATCCCAATCCTTTTGTGCAAAGTGCACTGCTTCAGACAACAGATGAAAATTTAGACACAAGGAAACATTTGCTTGTTTTAAACGGATATTGGAATCCGAACAAAATCAGTGCCAAAAATTTTATAAACGCAATAACATCTTGTATTGACAAATCACTAACCGTCAATAAGAACCTATCCATAATCTGTGCAGGTGATCTAAATTGCTCATGGTTTAAACACGATCTTGTCACGAAGACGTTTAAACGATTAACTCGAGACGAAGAAAAAAGTCGAGAGTTCAAGTGGAGCCAGGCACTACGGAATCGAAACTGCTTCATGGTAAATGGCCAAGCTATAGGGGATCAACCCCCTCAGTCAACATGGTCATCTCGGAATGCGCAGTCAATAATTGACTACTTCTGGGTATCTCAACATCTATTTGAAAGCGATCTGGCACTGTCAATAAGAACTATGCCAAGTAGTGATCATAAGCTTCTCAGACTGGCCTGCACGATAGAATGGTCATTTGAACAAAGATCCTACGAACCTACAATCTCCGTAAATACCGGCGGTAATCGTCTTAGAATTGACAGTCTCAAGATTGAAAAACTACGCCAGCAATTTTGCCAGGACAGCGATCTGTCTGTGAATTATGCTCCCTTGCTTCTGGACTTTATCACAACTAAAGCTGCTAATCGTATAATGGGTGCAACTCACAAACATCTTTCGTCCACAATCCTGACTCAAGCTAAACAGGTTATGCGACGCGACATTAGAGCCCTAAAGAAGTCTTGTAATTCAGCCAGCGCGACAACTACAATCAAAGCCGCAATACGTGTGCGTCGCCAAGCATATCTTAACTGGTTGAAATCTCAGAAACTAATAATTGAGCAAGACAAAGCCGAGCATCTGATGAAACATCTAATTCAAAAGAATTTACGGGAAATCTGGACAATCCTGAATACAGGCAATTCGAGACATCATCAAATACCATCCAATACGATTGATGCCGATACATGGGAACAACACTTTACTAACATCTTCAATAAACCATCTAATGAAGACATAAGAATACCCTTAAATGATTTAACATCTTGGAATCTTCAAATAACTGTGGAAGATATCAGAGCTGCAATACGGGCCCTTAAAAGCTCGCATGCAGCAGGCCCAGATCTAATATCCAACATGATGCTGAAGAAGAATGAACAACAATGGGCTATCTTTATTGTACAATTATTTGCTCGCCTGTCCATATCAATGACGATACCAGATTCTTGGCGTGTGGCGATCATAGTGCCAATCTATAAAAAGGGCAACCGGGCTGATACAACCAACTATCCTCCGATTGCCCTGTTGGACACCACTGGAAAAATCTTCGCCTCTTTTTTACGACAAAGGCTAACGGCATGGTCCATAGAAGAGAAAATCTTTGACATCCGGCAAACAGGCTTCACAAAAGGCGTAGGTGTGGAGGTAAACCTGCTGCTAATAAATATATTTAAACTTGAAAGCCTAAAAGCAAAGTCGAGATTATATCTGGCATTCATCGATCTGAGGGGTGCCTTTGATAGCGTAAACCGCAGTAAACTATGGCAAAAATTAATAAATTGGAAGTGTCCGAGTGACCTGGTTGCACCAAAAAGAGCTCTACACACAGAGACTACCATCAAAATAAGATTAAACAATCAAGGCTCACTATCTAAGCCGATCTCAACAAACTCAGGTGTGAAACAGGGATGCCCACTAGCAGCTGAACTTTTCAAATTGTTCATTTCTGACCTTCCAGCATACCGTAAAGATGTGCGTTGTTTTCCACGGAAATTGAACAATAATGAAATAGGATGCATAATTTATGCTGACGACGTGGTTTTGTTGGACCAAACACAGATAGGTCTGCAACGCCAGTTAACAAATCTTCATGATTATCTCAAAAAAAATGACTTGGAGCTGAACATCGAAAAATCCAAGATTGTCATCATCGGTCAACACCGCACTGACAAACAGAAAGCCTTTGTGTGGAAAATTGACGACAATCGACTTGATGTAGTTAATTCGATCAGATACTTGGGAATAACATTCAACAACTCAGTGCATGAACATCATTGGAAGGTCGATATGGTCAACAGAATGACTCAATACAGCATTCAAGGCCAGCTGCTGAATAGAAACTTTGGAAAGTTCACTCTAGCACCAGTCCTGACCTTCTACATCCAAAAGGTGATTCCTGCAATTACCTTTGGCTCAGAGTCTGGTTGGAACATCGATGCCTTGTTTTGGCAAAAGCTAGAAGGGATCTACTGGCGGTGTGTCCTGAAGCTTCCTTCATACATCTCGATGATCCACATAAGACATGAACTTTCCTTAAATTCCCTACACACTCACGTAATGTGGAAATCACTAACGGTACTACGCAAAATGAATTTGATCCCCATAGCGCCAGCATTTGAAATCTTTGCTGGGGATAAAACTACAGGAAATTCGAAATTGCTAGACGAGTGGAAACAAATAATGATATCAACCTTATCTAATGCCGATCTGACCTTGCATGACCTGCTGACGAGACCACAATCCATAAAAACAAAATTTGAGCAATGGTGCTGGATTAAGAACAACGAGCGACGTTTGCAGTTGAAGACCACCCTAGACTCTGGAATCGGAAAACACAAACTAAATGTTACAAGTAGATACTTAACGAACTGTCCATCTCGTCACCATCGCGAGCAGTTTCTAAGATTTCGACTAAACGCAATCAAAACAAAGGAAATGATGTGGGGTCGTCACCTTAAAGAAGCAAAGGATAATCTATGTCGCTTCTGTCATAGCGAAATAGAATCCTTAGAACATCTTATCACCAAATGCACGAAGACCACCTCAAAGAGGATGCAACATCTAGGAGATTATATCCCAGTAGACTGTAATACCCGAGATTGGTGGTCCTACGTAGCAGCCGGTCACAGCATAAAACTAAGCTGTGCGGTAATGGACTGCATAGACGCCTTAAATCTTGAAGATCTGCAAATGATTCTCTGAAACTGAATCTTTCTTCCCATTCAGAATATCCGATGCAGTACCGTGAATTGGCTTCTGGCTGGACGAATTTTGATGAATGTTGTTATTTTGTAATAAAAGTCTGATGCCACATTGCTTCCAATGTGGTACTCTAGGCTGACGTTTCAATAAAAACACAATAATGACTGCGATGCAAATATATAGTCAATAGTGGCTGTCGCGGGTGGACGCTCCCACGTGGGTGGCCTGTTTGATGCTGGAAATGTATCATCTAGGTTATGAAGGCCATGTGGCTCGCAAAACTTTAGCCATTCTTTCCCTCTTTGTGCTGATGCCTGTTGTGATGCCGTTGGTTTCTTTGCCTCCTTGCAAGTGGCGTTTAGGTCGCCGCACATTATGACATCTGCTGCAGGGTAATCGATCATTGCTGTGCCAAGCAAGTTCTCACATAGATCGATGAATCTTTTTGTTGTGATTGCTGTTGGGTTCCAGTATCCGTTAGCTATGACGACATTTCTAGATTCTGATTTTGGCTTGGTCAGATCTTGCACAGATATCACGACTGCTAGCAGAGATTGATTTGTCAGTAAGATTTTCTCAATTTGGGTTCTTGTTCCATTGCGGCAGGCTATCATCAAACCTGAGGTTGGATGCCCCTTGCTTCCTCTAATGGCCGGAACTAGGATAATTTGATATCCTTCCAATACTGGTGTTTGTTGAAGCCACGTTTCCTGGAGGCAAATGATGTCGTATTCCCCTAGGTTTGGCCCACCTGCCATCGTCAGGTGGGAGTGGCCTCGGGTGTTCCAGGAGCAGAGGGTGAGTCGTGTTGGCCCTTCCTTTGGTATGTCGCATGTTGATGGGCCTCCATTCATGGATGGCTATTGAGTACGATGATTAGCGAGCACTTTCGGCAACCAAGCCCATAGTCCTGTTTTGATATTTCGAGTTGTGTCTTTCTTTGTTTGTGCGCTCTTCTGCAGCTCTAATGTTTGCGAGACCGCATTGTTAGTTGGTTTACGACTGTTGTCTGATCTTTGCTCTTTTCTTTTCCGACCTCTCTCCCTTGAATAATGGAATCTTTGATTGTGTTCCGTTTTATTGTTTGATTTATGTCTGTTGTCTGATCTTTGTTCTTTTCTGTCCCGACTTCTCTCTCTTGAATAATACGATACCAGGTTGTGTTCTGAGTTTTGTTGCTCATCCTTATGTGTATCATTTTGATCCTTGCTTGGTTGTGAATCTAGGTTGACTGTTTTTTGGAATTTGACTTTTTCTGATGCTCTCGTTCCACCTTTTGATTTATGGGAGCCCTGTACATGGGGTTCCCATGTCTGTCTTTTGATGCACTTTGCTGTCTGCGGGATAGAGCGTCTGGACTTTTATGTTGCTGACGGACCGAGGCATCTTCAATGTGGAATCCCTGTTTGTAAATGTCAAGTTTTTGTTTTAGGATTCTTATGTGTACCGTGTTCGAATTTACATGAAGTAAGGTGGTTGCTCCTGACCTGTCATGCCATGGCTCCACGATTTTTATATCTGCAGTGTGAATTTCACGTAAATTGCCAATTTTGCTAAATATGGTCATGACAGTTCTTCTGTTTAAGATGATATCATCAGTGTTAGAGCGTCTTTGTGTCATCCTTATTAGCCACCTATACTTTGTATGTTTATTTGAATTACGGTACATGTCTCTAGGAGTTTGTTCCCTAGTCCTGTGGTTTAGCTGAGTGCGGGATCTTGGTCTATTTTTTTCTTTTTCGTCTGTTCTACTGTCTGCATCCCTCCCGTGATGCTTTTTCGTTGTGTTTCTGTCGCATGTATTATTTTGATCGCCACAGGAGATCAAGCATGAATCTTGGGGTGATGGTTCTAATTTCTTTTGTTTCTCACAAGTTTCGTTGTTTTGCCTAAGTATCTTTTCTTTCCCTCTCCTGTGTCTCTTGTCCATCTCGGGTCTGTGATTATCAATTTTAGATCTCTTATGAGTAGTTTCTTTGTCTGTCGTTTTCGTTGTGTTATTTGCTTTCCTCGTGCACTTTTCTGCCTCATTAGTTTTAAAGTGATATGCCAGGCGATTACGCCTTTCTTCCAGGGTTTCAAAGTCGCGCTCCTTTGGGTCTTTATTATTTCCTCCCAGGGTTGCGGAAATGTCTTGATTTGTGTAATACCCTCTTGCCTTGTCTTTTGTGATTTGCTACGGTGTTATGTTTGAGCCTGAGTCGTCAGCAGGATAGACGCTGAGATCTAATAGTGCATCAACTGAATCTGAATCAGTTGAATAGTTTCTTGCCGCTGAGTTGCCTCTGGCGTTTTGTTTTTCATTTGTTTCATTCAGTTTTGAGGGGTTTACATTATCATTAGTAAACTTCTGACTTTTTTTTTTGTCGGTGGGAGGTATTTTTACCGGTGCTTGTCTTCTGTTTGAGCTATCACTGTTAAGGGTACTTTTTTGTGGCACCTTGGTGTTCTTTTTCGTAGTGGAATTGCTATTTGCATTTGCCAATGTACTTTCAAGACTCAGTTTGTCTTTGCAATTGGTCGATTCGAAAATAGAATATGTTAATTCATTTTTGTCTTTTTCAACCTGATTACTTGCAGGTACCTTGTCTAGGACTAGCAGTATTTTGGGAGCCTGACCTGTTGAGTTTAGGGGCGACTTCCCCCTGTGATTGCATTTGTCAGTTTGATTTTGCACTATTGTCTGCGTTGCCCGCATGCCGATGACACGCTTTTCTTCTGTAAGATCAATGACTATGTTGGTTTGTGTTCCAATTTCGTGTGCAGTGTGTTCTTTCCTTGTTTGCGTTTGGGCATGATGATGCAATGGTGCACCTTTATTTTTTGAATATGGGACTTGTGGATCCAACTTGTCTTTTGGCCCTACAGCGTTTTTCTTTGCTGTTATGTAGGTCTCCAAATACAGCACTTTTGTGAGGATCATGGCTAGAACCACTTGCTGATCTTTCACCGTTTCGTGCATTGTTTCATAAAGTTTACAGAAGGGGTTCAAGGCAATGGTTATAACTGACATTATGCCTTGGAGATCCGTTTTCTTTGTGGTCGCCTCTTGTGCTGCGTATACTGGTTGCTGACTCGTATATTCGTAGTGCGTTAGCCCAGAAACAGAATACCGTTTACTTGGTGTTTGTGTTGAGAGACTTACTTTTCCTTTATTCGAGGGCGACGTGGCGTTATTTGTCGATAGTCGACTTGCGTTCGGTCCATGTAGATTAGATGTGGTTTCCTTTGCTGCCGACGTCCGCCTGTCTTTGGGGATCGTAGTTTTTTTCGCGGAAACATTAGGATTCGCAAATGAGTGCTCTTGTTCTGTGTATCCGTCTGTGGATGTTGTGATTTCGGCAGCTACTTTCTTGGACTCCTGTACTTGTGAATCTGTTGAGGCATTAGATTTTACGATGCTGATGCCTGCTTCTATTAGGTCATTATGGGTTATGGGGTGTTGTCGATCACCTTCATTAGAATTCACACTGTTGTTGTCGCCAGGGGGATGGAGTAAGTTTGTTTTCCTTGGTACTCCGTCAATTTGTTCTAACGGGGTTTCTGTTAGAAATGATTCTTTTAGCAGAGGAATCCTGATAGGATTAACCCTTGTGGGTATAATATCACTGGTCGGTATGGTGTTTTCAGCCAAAATCCGACCTTTTACCTTTTGATGCTCATCTTTATTTTGTTTTTCCATATTGTGCTGGTCCTGGACATTACTCATGGGTTGAGTTCCACTTTGGGCTGGCAATTTCTGTGCTATTTCTCCGTTGTTTGGCGCATCTGGCTTTTCCGTGATTCGCGGCACCGCTGCGTCTGCAGATTGAGGGTCTAGCGTTGTTGACAAATCTGGGATGCCTCTGCTTTTATGATCGAATTTTCTTTGTTTTGCCGGGGGTAGCAAGTCAGTCTCTGCTGCGAGCATTTCCGGGTCAGAGAGTTCGTCGCACATGTTAGTTTTTGCTTGTGGCTGAATTTAAAAAAAAAAACAGTGAACATTCACAAAGAATGATTTTTCCAAAGTTTTGTATATGTTAAATTTTTGATCGTGCCGCTTCTGATAGCTTGTTGTTTTCTAGCTTGTGGTAGCTTTTTTTTGATGCTTTTTGTGCATTTGTCTCTCGATCTCTTTTTACAATTGTGAGCATTTGATAGTTTGTTGACTGCACAGGTGCTTGTTTGCAGTTCTGGCAGTGACCCTATCTGATCTGACGGGACTTGTGCATTGTCGGCGTCACTGTGGGCGTGAACTTGAGCCCTCGTGTTGTGTGTTGGTACTGAAATAAACTTGTCTTCTTTATTTCGCTGCGGCTTTGTGCGCTCAAGACTGGATTCGTTACACTCATCACTGGTTGACGAGGACTCTGTGCTCCAGTTCGACTGCGTAAGAACATTACTGCTCGTGCCCAGTGCAGCAATAGAGTCTATGTCGCGCTTCTTGGCGTGCACAGGGTCGCAGGTAAGGTTTTGTCTAGTCTCCCCTACGGGAGACTGCGACTCGGCCAGTTTCACTGCTCCGTGTGTTGCCACCGAAAGCGCTTTGATTCGTGTAATCTCAGCTGTGACCTGGTTCTCCCCCCCCCTGGTCGTTTCCTTAGCCACCCCTGAGCATGCTAAATCAATGGGGATGGCACTCAGTTTACCGTTTTTTGGGGGGGTGGTGGAGCTGGTGATGGCATCCCCCACTCTTGTCACTTGTGGACTGGGTGTGCATGGGGTATGAGGACGTGGGATGTGCTTTATAACGGGCCTTATGTCCTCGTTGATTTGACACTCTTCCCCTTGTTTGGAGCTTTGCAAGCGCATGTCTTCATCCATACACAGCGCTGGAGATGCGGTATAGAGATCAATTACTTACGCCGTGTCTACTTACCACGTGCGTCTAAATCTGTAGAATGTCTTTGTGGTTCACGGTTCCCACTGCGATGTTAAATGGGCAGTTGCTGCAGCTCCTCTGATGACAAGTATGTATACCTCTGCTGTACCGTTATAATATATTCTGATGATGCAGGGTATGGTGCGCTTTGTATTCAGGCCAGGATCAATGAGGTTACCCCTCCGCAGACTCCCAGTCACTGGTCACGCCGTCAGCGCCGAACAGCCGTTGAACAGCCGGCGCCCTTTGCACCTGTCGGGCTTAGCGCCGCAAGGGTAGTGGCCTCGGTGTTTTCTAGCAGCAAAAAGTCATGTGCCAGGTCACGTGACCAACCCAGCTCCGCCTCCTCCAGGAAGCGCGTGAGACAGCTGGTGAGAGCCCTTCGGTGGCTCGCAGTGCAAGCGTTCAGGTTTACCACTCGTCGCAATGAGATACACCGCTCTGCTGGTGGCCTCGGTGTTTTCTAGCAGCAAAAAGTCATGTGCCAGGGCACGTGACCAACCCAGCTCCGCCTCCTCCAGGAAGCGCGTGAGACAGCTGGTGAGAGCCCTTCGGTGGCTCGCAGTGCAAGCGTTCAGGTTTACCACTCGTCGCAATGAGATACACCGCTCTGCTGGTGGCCTCGGTGTTTTCTAGCAGCAAAAAGTCATGTGCCAGGGCACGTTACCAACCCAGCTCCGCCTCCTCCAGGAAGCGCGTGAGACAGCTGGTGAGAGCCCTTCGGTGGCTCGCAGTGCAAGCGTTCAGGTTTACCACTCGTCGCAATGAGATACACCGCTCTGCTGGTGGCCTCGGTGTTTTCTAGCAGCAAAAAGTCATGTGCCAGGGCACGTGACCAACCCAGCTCCGCCTCCTCCAGGAAGCGCGTGAGACAGCTGGTGAGAGCCCTTCGGTGGCTTGCAGTGCAAGCGTTCAGGTTTACCACTCGTCGCAATGAGATACACCGCTCTGCTGGTGGCCTCGGTGTTTTCTAGCAGCAAAAAGTCGTGTGCCAGGGCACGTGACCAACCCAGCTCCGCCTCCTCCAGGAAGCGCGTGAGACAGCTGGTGAGAGCCCTTCGGTGGCTCGCAGTGCAAGCGTTCAGGTTTACCACTCGTCGCAATGAGATACACCGCTCTGCTGGTGGCCTCGGTGTTTTCTAGCAGCAAAAAGTCACGTGCCAGGGCACGTGACCAACCCAGCTCCGCCTCCTCCAGGAAGCGCGTGAGACAGCTGGTGAGAGCCCTTCGGTGGCTCGCAGTGCAAGCGTTCAGGTTTACCACTCGTCGCAATGAGATACACCGCTCTGCTGGTGGCCTCGGTGTTTTCTAGCAGCAAAAATTCACGTGCCAGGTCACGTGACCAACCCAGCTCCGCCTCCTCCAGGAAGCGCGTGAGACAGCTGGTGAGAGCCCTTCGGTGGCTCGCAGTGCAAGCGTTCAGGTTTACCACTCGTCGCAATGAGATACACCGCTCTGCTGGTGGCCTCAGTGTTTTCTAGCAGCAAAATGTCACGTGCCAGGTCACGTGACCAACCCAGCTCCGCCTCCTCCAGGAAGCACGTGAGACAGCTGGTGAGAGCCCCTTCGGTGGCTCGCAGTGCAAGCGTTCAGGTTTACCACTCGTCGCAATGAGATACACCGCTCTGCTGGTGGCCTCGGTGTTTTCTAGCAGCAAAAAGTCACGTGCCAGGTCACGTGACCAACCCAGCTCCGCCTCCTCCAGGAAGCGCGTGAGACAGCTGGTGAGAGCCCTTCGGTGGCTCGCAGTGCAAGCGTTCAGGTTTACCACTCGTCGCAATGAGATACACCGCTCTGCTGGTGGCCTCGGTGTTTTCTAGCAGCAAAAAGTCGCGTGCCAGGTCACGTGACCAACCCAGCTCCGCCTCCTCCAGGAAGCGCGTGAGACAGCTGGTGAGAGCCCTTCGGTGGCTCGCAGTGCAAGCGTTCAGGTTTACCACTCGTCGCAATGAGATACACCGCTCTGCTGGTGGCCTCGGTGTTTTCTAGCAGCAAAAAGTCACGTGCCAGGTCACGTGACCAACCCAGCTCCGCCTCCTCCAGGAAGCGCGTGAGACAGCTGGTGAGAGCCCTTCGGTGGCTCGCAGTGCAAGCGTTCAGGTTTACCACTCGTCGCAATGAGATACCAGAGCATTATTCCACCATGACATTGACGGATACTGAAAGCACGGTCTAGTTGAGTTGCAGCATAACGCCTGCCACTCCTCTTTCCATCGCACAGTGAAATTGGAGTCGGAGCTCTTGGATGCTGCGTTGACGTTTCTCCCTGCCTTCTCCTCCCTTCCCTCGAAGTTCCGTCCCACCCATTTGCCTCCTTCTGCCTTCCCTGGTTATTCTTCCCGTCTCGCTTCAGCTGCTTCCTCATTTAGCACCCTGTTTCCTGCTCAGCCTCCACGAGTTCCGGAAACGTGTGTGCCGGTCGCACACCTCGGATCCGCTACTGCCTTGAACCTTTCTCTGTGGCCTGAGACTGCAAATCCCGGCCTGCATTTCAACTTCTGTGCCTCACTATACGTCGTCTACCGGAACAGTGACCCCAGTGCAGAAACATCACTTTGAGGGGTTTTTTTTCTGGGAAATCTTTTCCCCTCGTTTGAGCCTTTGCGGACAGTCCTTTCCATGTTCCCCCGATTAGGGAGTCCAGGGGAAGGGATTGGTCCGCTTGGTTCTATATCGACTAACGTGCAGTATTTCATTGTTCTGGTGTCAGGTAGACGGTAAGTGCCTTAATATCTAAAAAAAATGTAATATACGGAATGTCGTGACATTGTATTTTTTTATTTTCTACATGATCTCCTGAATGAATTAATATGTATTCTGCTTTTAGGCTTTTTAATGTTTTTATTCCTTTTAACGGACCTTACGTTATTTGGCACTGTTTTATGGATGAAGTAATTTATGTTATTAATTATTTTGGTTGTTTCACTTAAAATGTTTTCATGTAATGTGCTTAAGGTTCTATTTAATCAAATGCACAATGAATACAATAAAAAAAAGTTGAAATTAAAGGAAAAATGCCCAGCTATAAATATGTTTTAAAAGGTTAAACAAACTCAAAATAAAAGTTGATTGATCTTTAGCCACATTAGTCCTAGAGATAACATATCAATCAGTCGATTATCAGATAGCTTTCATAGTTTTCCAATTTTGCAGGCGCATATGAGTGGAACTAGCTGGAGGGGGATAGCTAAAGGGAAGTTTAAAAAAAAGGTGGTTATGAGAGCAGAACTGTCAAGTTTCCCCCTTTCATAGTGAATAAGTCTTCTAGTCCTGATTTTATTCTGGGCATTCTGTATCTTGCCATTTTGCTTTTCCTACTTTTAATTTAGGGGAACAAGACTCACATTGAAGAAAATAATCAGGACTGGATAGCCTATTGACGTATGGAATGGGAAATCATGAGCGGCAGTCACCCTGTACTCAATGTCCCTCCAAGCACCCGGATATCCACTACGAAAGGTGTCATTTTTCATAAATACACAGCTTGCGTCAATAACTCTCAATGGGCCTCATTACGAGTATGGAGGTAGCCATGCCGCTTTACTGGGCCATTCCGACCTTGGAGGGCCTGGTAATTCCCTTTCCCGGGACCCGGACCCGGTACATCCCCATTCCCATTTGAGCCCCCATAGGGCTCAATGGGAATGGGGAGGATGCTAACAACGGGCCCGTTGTTAACATCCTGGTCTGCTAGCGGGTCCCGCGAGCAGTCCTCGTAATGAGGCGGTAGAGGAATAACGGCGCCGGCAGCTCTACCGGCGCCATTAACCCTCTATTGCCTGGGTCGTAATGAGGCCCAATGTATATCTGCAGTCTCTCGATGCCCAGCTGACCTGAGAAAAATTGAGGAACAAAATTGAATCCTGGGGGTCAGTAACGATCAGTCATTTGCAATGGTAATCAAACAGGGCACCTTCTCGATGTGAGGTGATTACAGATCCAGCGCAAGAAGCAATAAAGTACCAGTATCACACCAAGAACCGGATGTGTGGCGTGCAGTTGAAGGATAGATCCTTGCAGTAGGGTGAGGTTTTTTGTCTCACGCAAATAAGGCAATGTGGGTATGTGACGGAGTGAGACATTACAGAATAAAGTAGTAGTAATACATAGACATTAGTCATTCAGGAAGACCAGGAAGCCACAGAGATGTATGGACTTTCCTCTAATGTTTATACTCTGTTTTGGGTTGCCTAGGAAACGCCTCGTGAGGAGGTGAATGCGGAGGACGAGGTGTTGATGTGGGCTTACTGAAGAAAGAAAAAAAAAACGTCGGTTAAAAGGTCGTCGACGGATTGAAGGGAAGAGAGGAGATGGAGAAAAGAAAAGTGTAAATGAAATTGACGAGGCGATTCCCAGCGAGCGGCACAGACGTTACTGCGCGGCATTAAAAGTCGGCTGACAACAGAAGGTGAAATTGACGAGGCGATTTCCAGCGAGCGGCATAGACGTTGTTTCGCGGCATTAAAGCCGGCTGACAACAGAAGGTGAAATTGACGAGGCGATTCTCCGAGGGCTGCAGAGACGTTGCTTCGCAGCTCTCAAAGCTGGCTGACAACGAATGGGGAAATTGACGAAGTGATTCCCGAGGAGCCGAGACAAAGTAGCTGCAGGCTGCCGGGTCTTAGATTCCCAATTTCCAAGATACAACGCTGCCGGAGGTGAGTGAGAGAGAAGGACGGAGAGAGGGAATGCTGTGTGTTCAACGTGAAGGAGAGAGAGGATTCGGGCGTCTGTTGCCGCAGGATGGCTGTTAAAGTTAGCGCCGTTGCGCATTTAGTGAAGATCTCACGGATGTCGAGTGAGATCTCCAAAGTAGATTGAAGCTAAGAAATAAGCGCCGTTGCGCCAGCATTAACTTTAAAAGGTTAAAGAGACAGTGCGACAGTGAAGGGGAGATACAGACTGAACGAAATGTTGCACATGTCCTACCCAATGTTACAGAGAGAAGGCGAAGTCCAGCAGGGCCAAGTAAAGGGCGAGAGAGCTACTGCTCAGAGAGAGAGCGAGAGAGAGAGGAAATGTGGAGAGCGCTGTAAGAGGCAATAGCATCCATACCTGAAGACCAAGTTCTGACAAGAGAAAGTAATGAAAGAGCTAAAGAGCTACTCCCAAACTGTTCAGCTTCAGGGCTAGTACAGGAAGATATCAGTAAAAGAGTACATGTAAAGGGACATTACAAAATACTTTCACTGGCAGCAACTAAGAGACCTATGCCAACCAGAGTTCTGAATCCACAAGGGAGTTGAGAAAGAGTACGCAGGAAGAGACAGTGGCAGTTCACTGAGAGAAGGCATTAAGAAACAAGAAGAAAGAGAATTGGAAAAGAGAGACATTAAGTCATAGTCTTAAGGAGTTCAAAGGAAAAGAAGTGGGAAACATACATCCACAGACTCTTACCTGAATTTAAAGTGGCCACTTGTTCCTGCTGAAGTGCATCCCGTTCAAGAAAAGACGTATCCTTTTCAATCTATAAAAGAGAGAAAGAAAACGTTTGAAAAAAATAAAAGAAAGGATTACCGTTGTAATCCACAACCTACGTATTGGCTCTGAGTCTCATTCATGTTTTAAAACAATAGTGTGACAAGTGGTGTCAGAAGTGGGATACTGAGAACGTCATGGAGGACCTTATTAAGACCCTTTCCGAGGGACAACAGATGCTACAACAGGCCATACAGATGCAGAATCAGCAAGCACAAGCAGATAGATTAGCGTTTCAACAGGCATTACAAATGCAGCAAGCGCAGTTGTTGGAAGTCACCAGTATCAGGAATAATCCACAAGTCCCTACTTCAGTATTACAAAAATATTCAGTAGGGGAAGACCCAGCCCATTTCTTCGTGAACTTCGAGAGGGTCGCTCGAAATGCCCAATGGCCTACCGAGAGATGGTGCCACTACATCGCACCATTGATGACCGATGCGATGCAGTCAGCTTATCAGACCGCAAATCCCACGGGGGATACCACATATGGAGACATGAAGAAGGTGGTACTAGAACGGATGGGACACGATGAGGAGACCTATCGTATCAAGTTCAGAGAGGTCAAACTGGGGGGAGAGGAGACCCCAAGACAGTTGTTCTACCGAGTGAAGGAACTGGCCGAGAAGTGGTTGCAACCCACTGTGTCTTCACCGGCTGAGATATTGGAAAAGGTCATAATGGAGCAATTCATAGAAGGGCTACCCGGCCCAATACAACGGTGGGTCAAACAACACCATAGATTAACGTTGTTGGAGGCAGTGGAAGTAGCTGCAGCATACCAAAAGGCGGGACAGGGCCGGGTGTTGACCTACGCAGCAAGTTCTAAACCACACGTCATGATGAATAAACCCACACCCCAGTCAAGATGGCCTCATTCCATGTTGAGAAAACCCGAAGGGGAGAACCTCCGGATCAGACCTAGCAGTGAGGGACCCTCAAATTATCGTACAGCGACAACATCTATTCAAGGCCCACAATGCTTTGATTGTGGAGAATGGGGACACCTCGCCAGATTCTGTCCAAAGAAACCAAAACCAGAACCAATGGATGTGAGTGTACTTGAAACTATGAAAGAGAGAGACTACCCGGAAACTCTACACGGAAGACAGTCTCAATACTTGTATACCTGTGAGGCGGAGGTCGATGGGAAGCCTACCACGGCTCTAGTTGATTCAGGAAGTCTGCAGACAGCGGTGACATCAGATCTGGTAGGTGATAGTCCTCATTCAGCAGGGGAAATTCCTATTAGATGTGTGCATGGGGATATAAAAGCTTACCCTGCAAGAAAGATACAAATCAGGGTGGGTGGAGAAACAATCGGAGTGAAAGCAGCAGTACTACCCAGTCTACCGAAGCCCTTACTGATTGGCTCCGATCTACCGAAATTCTCTAAACTAATTCATGAGATTGAGAAGAGCTGGTGGGAAAAGGCCCCTTTTCATGGGGAGGAAATAAACTCCCCGTACCCCAAACCTCAGAAGAATCGGAAACTAAAGAGGAGGATGAAGGAGGAGTGGAGAACTAGGAATGTGTACCCAGTATCCGTAGATTGGAGGTTGGATGAGGAGGGCGATAGTTTCAGAACCGCTCAGGACCTAGATCCATTACTCCAATATGCACGAGAGCGGGCTAAAGAGGTTTCACATGGAGAAGGTCCTCATTTCATCAAGGAAAAGGGGCTACTATATAGAGTGAGTCAATCTAGGAGTGGAGATGTGCTGAAGCAGTTGTTGGTACCCAGCAAATATTATACCACGGTTCTAGAAGTCGCTCATTTACAGGTCGGGGAGGGACATCTCGGAACTGAAAAATCTCGGAACTGAAAAGACCTCTAGGAAGATTTTGGATAGATTCTACTGGCCAGGGATATACCAGCAGGTGGCTAGATTTTGTCAGGCATGCGAGGAGTGTCAAAAGAAAAATAGAGCGAACATCAAGAAAGCACCTTTGCAATCTATGCCGTTGGTTCTTGAACCCTTCAGCCGGATAGGAATTGATGTTGTCGGACCCATGGAGCCGACCCGAAGAGGTCATAAATACATACTTGTTATTGTAGACTATGCTACAAGGTATCCGGAAGCTTTTCCCCTAAAGGCAACAAATACACAACAAATATGTGATGTCCTGGTTCCCTTCATTGGACGAGTGGGAATTCCTAGAGAAATTGTCACGGACCGTGGAACCAACTTCATGTCCCACGTTCTGAAGCAAGTCTGTGAAACCCTAAAAATTGATCATTTAAAGACAGCGGTATATCACCCACAGACCGATGGTCTGGTGGAACGTTATAACCAAACAATCAAACAAATGTTACGGAAGACAACCTCGCCAGAGAACAAAGACTGGGACAGAATGCTACCCTGGATATTGATGTCCCTGAGGAACACTCCTCAGTCGTCAACAGGCTTTTCACCCTTTGAACTGTTGTTCGGGAGACCGGTAAGGACTCTATTACAGATGTGTTGAAGGAAAACTGGGAAGAGCAGTCGGATAATGAGGTATCGTTGACTGAATATGCCTCCCAATTACGGGAGAGAATAGAGAAACTACAGGCTATAGCTAGCAATAACCTACTCCAAGCTCAGATAAACCAAGAACGGTATTACAATCAAAAGGCCCAGCTACGTACCTTTAAAACAGGAGATCAGGTCTTGGTACTACTACCCACTTCGGATAATAAGATGTTGGCTACCTGGAAGGGGCCTTTTGAGATACAAGAAGTGTTAGGGCCATTAACCTACAAAGTGAAACAACCTGGCACTAGACTGTCGTGTCAAACATATCATGTCAATTTACTAAAAAAATGGATACCACCGATTCAACCTATAGCTATGATATTTAGTGAATCCTCATCGGAAGAACATTTTCCCCAGCTTAAAGAAAGAATAGGAGTTGAAAGTTTGAATATCAATCCTGAACTGAAACCTACCGAAAAGTCGGAGCTGTCCCATCTCTTACAAGAGTTTGCAGAAATCTTTTCTTCTCTTCCAGGGAGAACTAATCTAACGTGTCATCACATAACCACCAAACCCGGCTCTGTAGTTCGTCTCAGACCCTACCGAATTCCTGAGGCAAAGATACAGGCTATCAACCAAGAAGTGAAAGAAATGTTAGATTTAGGGATCATCGAACCATCATACAGTGATTGGAGCTCTCCGGTGGTCTTAGTACCGAAGGCGGACGGCACCGTAAGATTTTGTATGGATTTCCGGAAAGTAAACGAAGTTTCTAAATTTGATGCCTACCCAATGCCACGAATAGAGGACCTCTTGAATAACCTGGGAAAGGCCAAGTTTCTCACTACCATTGACCTAACCAAAGGTTATTGGCAGATTCCTTTGTTACCATCGGACAAAGAGAAGACGGCATTTGCAACACCGACCGGATTATATCAATTCACAGTACTGCCCTTTGGCTTACATGGGGCTCCGGCAACATTTCAGAGGCTGATGAACCATCTAGTAAAAGGTCATGAAAATTATGTCGGAGCATATCTGGATGACATCATCATTTACAGTCAGAGCTGGGAGGAGCATCTAACCCATCTACGGAAGATGTTTGAGACTCTGAGAGGGGCCGGATTGCACATAAACCCCAAGAAGACTCATGTGGCAACCTTTCATACGAAATATCTGGGGTATTATGTGGGTCAAGGGATGATAAAGCCACAAGAGGAGAAAGTGAAGGCCATAAAGCAATTAAAATTCCCTGAAACACCGAAGCAAGTAAGGGCCTTTCTGGGGTTTGTGGGGTACTACCGAAGGTTTATTCCGCATTTTTCCACGTTGGCTTCTCCTTTAACGGACCTATTAAAAAAAAACACTGGGAATAGAAAAGCTTGGAAAACGGATGAAACCATGAGGGCCTTCAATGGCTTAAAAGAAGCTCTAACTAATCAGGCGGTTTTACACTGTCCTGATTTTAGTACACCATTTGTTCTACAAACGGATGCTTCAGGTACAGGATTGGGGTCCGTTCTTTACCAAAATGAAGGGGGAAGAGAAAGGCCTGTCCTATTCATAAGCAGGAAGTTACTACCTCATGAACTAAGCTACCCAACCATCGAGAAGGAATGTCTGGCAGTCAAGTGGGCCATTGACACACTTAGGTATTACCTACTTGGTCGAGAGTTTACACTGATAACTGACCATGCACCGTTAGTTTGGTTATCCCGAAACAAAGACTCGAACCAGAGAGTATTGAGGTGGTTCCTTTCCCTTCAGCCCTTCTCATTTAAAACTGTTCACCAACCGGGGAAGATGCTTTCACGGGCTGATTTCTTGTCCAGAGCAGAAACCCTTCCCGGGCGTAAGGGCTTAGTAGAGGGGGTGTGACGGAGTGAGACATTACAGAATAAAGTAGTAGTAATACATAGACATTAGTCATTCAGCAAGACCAGGAAGCCACAGAGATGTATGGACTTTCCTCTAATGTTTATACTCTGTTTTGGGTTGCCTAGGAAACGCCTCGTGAGGAGGTGAATGCGGAGGACGAGGTGTTGACGTGGGCTTACTGAAGAAAGAAAAAAAAAACGTCGGTTAAAAGGTCGTCGACGGATTGAAGGGAAGAGAGGAGATGGAGAAAAGAAAAGTGTAAATGAAATTGACGAGGCGATTCCCAGCGAGCGGCACAGACGTTACTGTGCGGCATTAAAAGTCGGCTGACAACAGAAGGTGAAATTGACAAGGCGATTTCCAGCGAGCGGCACAGACGTTGTTTCGTGGCATTAAAGCCGGCTGACAACAGAAGGTGAAATTGACAGGGCGATTCTCCGAGGGCTGCAGAGACGTTGCTTCGCGGCTCTCAAAGCTGGCTGACAACGAATGGGGAAATTGACGAAGTGATTCCCGAGGAGCCGAGACAAAGTAGCTGCAGGCTGCCGGGTCTTAGATTCCCAATTTCCAAGATACAACGCTGCCGGAGGTGAGTGAGAGAGAAGGACGGAGAGAGGGAATGCTGTGTGTTCAACGTGAAGGAGAGAGAGGATTCGGGCGTCTGTTGCCGCAGGATGGCTGTTAAAGTTAGCGCCGTTGCGCATTTAGTGAAGATCTCACGGATGTCGAGTGAGATCTCCAAAGTAGATTGAAGCTAAGAAATAAGCGCCGTTGCGCCAGCATTAACTTTAAAAGGTTAAAGAGACAGTGCGACATTGAAGGGGAGATACAGACTGAACGAAAGGTTGCACATGTCCTACCCAACGTTACGGAGAGAAGGCGAAGTCCAGCAGGGCCAAGTAAAGGGCGAGAGAGCTACTGCTCAGAAAGAGAGCGAGAGAGAGAGGAAATGTGGAGAGCGCTGTAAGAGGCAATAGCATCCATACCTGAAGACCAAGTTCTGACAAGAGAAAGTAATGAAAGAGCTAAAGAGCTACTCCCAAACTGTTCAGCTTCAGGGCTAGTACAGGAAGACATCAGTAAAAGAGTACATGTAAAGGGACATTACAAAATACTTTCACTGGCAGCAACTAAGAGACCTATGCCAACCAGAGTTCTGAATCCACAAGGGAGTTGAGAAAGAGTACGGAGGAAGAGACAGTGGCAGTTCACTGAGAGAAGGCATTAAGAAACAAGAAGAAAGAGAATTGGAAAAGAGAGACATTAAGTCATAGTCTTAAGGAGTTCAAAGGAAAAGAAGTGGGAAACATACATCCACAGACTCTTACCTGAATTTAAAGTGGCCACTTGTTCCTGCTGAAGTGCATCCCGTTCAAGAAAAGACGTATCCTTTTCAATCTATAAAAGAGAGAAAGAAAACGTTTGAAAAAAATAAAAGAAAGGATTACCGTTGTAATCCACAACCTACGTATTGGCTCTGAGTCTCATTCATGTTTTAAAACAATAGTGTGACAGGGTAATTTTGCAAAAAATGTTAATTGCATACATGGGACCACCAACGCGCACTCTTTCGTGGAGGGTAAAAGTAAACAGTAAAGCAAGGCGAAATCGCCTTTACTCTTTGAGGGGAAATAAAACACTGACTGTAAAAATGCTTTACAGACGGCGTTTTACAATAGATGCCAAGAAATCCACCTGGTCATTAGAAAGTGCTATTGTGAGGTGTGTTCCATTGTAATCCATTCTTTTTATGCCTGCATGAACATTTTATGCAGGTGTATAACCAAATACTCTTCTGAGAGGGAGGAGGACAGCAAAGCAGAGATGCTATCTGTGGTTTGATGCCCTATTAACCCAGGGGGTAGCTGCAAAATTAGCTGGAGCAGACATGAAAGGTTAAAATCAATTTAACGCTTTCATTTTCCACATCGCTCACTTTATAAATGACTCTCACCATGTTGACTATGATTTGAGGTCAATATTTGGGAGTTATTTGTAATTAGGGATTTAGCCTTGCGCGCTATCATGGGACCACCTCGGGTACTCCCATTCAGGGATACAACTAGACCTCAATATTTGGCAGGTAACACTTTCAATCCTGTGGGACGTGTTACACTCAGAGACATTGTGGAGTTGGTGAAAAAATACTTTTATACGACCCTTTCCCTTTCTCCCCCAAGGAATGTTTATTGGAACTATTGTAAATTAGCACCAAGTGGTGCATTTTAAGGCACATTGAGCCTGCCGCATTGCCCAAAACATAATAGTATTTAAAAACAGCATGTATATTTTTGTTAGTGCCTGTCAGTGGTATATCAGGGTGGCAAGGTGGTGTGCAGTTGGCTTTGTCAATTGCTAGTTAATGGCACATGCCCAGCTACACTGTACCATTGTCCCATGTAAGAACGAGTGGTGCTATGGTTTACATGTGTGTGAGGTGTCAGTGGGCAGTCTGAAGGCAGGATCTTACCAAATTGACTACATATTGTGTGGGCCGTGAATTTGCAAACTTCCATAGGGTTAACTGACATAGAATGACTACCATGGCATAATATAGCATAACAAAGTATAATGGGGAAGAGCAAATACATTCCCATCCTCTTCTGGGGTGGAGCTCTATCATTCCTCAGCAACCCTGGTGGATGGCAACAACAGGGAAGTACATGAAAATGGACTCTGCTGTAGTCAGTGGGGTGTACTAGAATTTCTGGTGCCCTGATTGGCTTCGAAGAATGTATACCTCCTACTTTTAAATCAAGTAGCATTGGACAGTTGTTGGGTTGGTGTTACAACAGTGCAAGTCTACATGGCTGCCAGGGGGACCACCAGCGGAAGAACAACAGGGCACATGATTCTGTTTATAAACTATCATATTTCCCAATTGGAAGGGTATTGTTGTGATAAAATAGCGTATTGCTTAGGTCGCCATTAATTCTTTCACTAGCTGACCAATTGGACTGCAAGGAGCACGATGAACATAACATATCTCCTTTAACCTCTCAGTCTGCATGGAACTGAGGACACAGGGCACATACCTTCCGACTGGTCAGACTGTGGGGAACCAAGATATTACATGGGAATTGGAGAAAAAGTAACCATGTTAGCATATCTCACTCTTCTGATTATTCATAACTAGAGTTGCCAATTGAAATCTAACTTACATGAGACGTCTTTAGAGAGAGCTATACAGTTTGCACAAAATATTTTAGAAGAGCATGAAAGAATGAAAATACCAATGTGAAGAATGGCCATCATGGCAAAGATTATTGATCATGGAAGCAGCTGATGTTGAATCCAGAACCCAGGAAGTCAGCAAGGCTTGTGGTCACGTGCTGCTTGATATAGAGGCCCATGCTGTGCTATGCTGAGTTTTCTGCTGCATTGCGAAGGTGTGCTGGTGACAGAGAAGGAGGCATTACAGTGACAAAAGAGGAGGAGCATTGATCATTAAGATGGTTATGCAAGTGTCTGTGTGTGAGTGGGAGCTCAGCAATCAACCACCAAAAAGTGCATCCAGCAAAGCCCTGTATTTATCTAGTAACCCTGGTAATCCTCCCAGAGTAGGAGTTAGCCAGAGCCTCATGAAGGCACATATAAGGCAAATGTAAGGCTTACGTAATGCACAGGACAATTTTGATGTAAACAGCTTTCCCAAAGACTTGTGATACGGAGCAGTTTGTGCCCTAGAGAGATGTATTTTTGAGCACTCAGTACTGAGCCTCCAAGCATGTAGAAATAGGTGCACTTCTACTGGCAAGGCTGTGGTGCACGACTTGCCCTATGATCTGCTGGGATAGCAAATGCCTGTGCTGACCACATCTACTGTCTTCTTGGCTCAATCGGGAAGAGGGATAGCATGCATCCTGTATCTATCCCCGGAGCACTGCTTAATGCTAACTGCTGATCTGACATAGTGACTTTATACCAAATGTGAAGGATAAACAGACAGACATTTGTTCCAGTATGCTGAAATGAGTTTGAGTGCGTGGGGGTCTCGTGAAGAGCTAAAACTCAGTTGGACGACACTTTCAAGAGCAAAACTCTAGATGCAGATTCATAGAAAATCTCTGACTGATCACAACAGGAGTAATCTAGTCAGCAATCAATGAATGCTGTTTGTTGAATTTAGACTGTTTTATTTAAACTTGTATACAACGTTGGTGTTAACCTTAGGGTCTCGGACCGCTTTACAGAGTTCAAAGGGGGAGGGGGAGGTGAAAAAGAGGTTGCAATGTTTTCCAGAATAAAATAGGAAGATCGGGATGGATAAAGGATAGGGAGGATGTCTGACTGTATTAGGTGGGAGGTAAAGGCTATCCTACATATGTTAAATAACTCAAAGAAACAAAAGATTTCAATAATGCTATAAGGACATGGTGAACGTTATTTTACACCACATTACAGTTAAACTTATATTTTAAAAGTTAAAGTCACCGGCTACTGAGCACATTCATTCAAAATCCATTCAACGAATGACTAGATAACTTTTTCTACAAATCTTGATATACTGCAACTTGCTTCAAGTAAGATTGCATGTGGAAGAGCACCAGTAACATTGTAAGATTGAACAAAATGTTCACTATGACTGGACACATGTTTACTAGAGTGAGAAACTTACTGCAGTCTCAAAAGTCCAAATATGTACAGAAGCGCAGAACTGCTTACAATTAGTGTCCAATTTGGTGCAACATCTGTTACCTATGCTGGCAAGACAACTCAGCAGGCTGAACATTCACGGTTATGATCTGTGTGTGATCTGCAGGTTCGGATCCCGGCAAAGTAAACTCAGCCTTTCACTCTTGCAAGGTCGATAAACGAGCACAAACTTCAGTTGCGTGATAATTGTATGCAAATGTTCTATGTACAGCAGAGTGGCAAATACGCTATATAAATAACAAATCATCATTACCCACAGCTTTGTTCAGAACAAATTAGAAAAAGGCAGAGCTTATGTGATAACACAATAACCACTAGATTTAATTTTTCAGAAACACTTAGTGATTTAACTGATGGAGGAGGCAGAAAGGGAACTTATCAGACCAGCACACTTTTAATCAATTGAAAGCCAAGTAGATGATATACAAACTGAGTTGCTAATGTCATTGAACAGTCCCAAACAGCAGCTAACTCTCCTAATTTGATTCAAACTATAGATATGGAAGAGAGAGACATCCTAAACTAGTGCTAGAGAACATAACAGTTTTTACACTTAATGGACCTTCATAAATGGCACTGAAAATCTAATTGTTCTCCAGCATTGGATCTTTTTCTAGATTCATATGCAGCATGCTTGAATATTCCCCATTGTCAGAGTGGGCATTCCTTGTGACATAACAGAAAAGAAACCATAGCAATCCATTGCATACACATCCATAGAGAGACTTTAATTTGTAGCCTTGCCACCTCATGTTGGTTCTTTTTAGTACTAACCACATAGGTGGGAAGGCTTTAGCTCACCCCATAGCAGCCATCTTCAGATTCCTCACCACAAGTCTTGTCACAGCGAATCCTCCTCACTTCTCAGAGTTTTTTCTCTCTATCTACACTACATTTTGATAATTTTCATATAATCTGGTGCAAATCTGCCTGCTGCCCAATTTAACAGCTTTGCATCTGATTTAGCTTCCTACTGGACTCCAAAAACGTTGTGCGTTGACAATTTAGGTCATCATGGCAGAGGAAGGTAGGATACAAGAGCCTTCCAACCCCAAAAAGTAACTTGTTATGGTTTGTCGCACTTGTGGGAGGAACACTTTTTCCTTAGAGACACTTACAAGGACTGCATTTCCAGTTTACACCTCCATAATTCTGAAGACTGTGACATCTGTCAGACCTAAGCTCAAAAGACACATCAGGACAGATGTAGAAAGGGAGTAGTTTCTTACCTGTATCTCAATTTCTCCAGCGTTGGTATCTTTCATTGATTCACATGCTGTGAATATTTCCTGTCGTCAGGCTGGGAAACCTCGGTAACTTCAATTTACCGTTTTCCTATGGAAAACTACGACACTTCAGTGTCCCATCAGCGTTCATTTTGGGTGCCGTAGACTAAACCAATAGGATGTCTGCTATAAATCGCCCCAGCCCCACAGCTTCCCTTCAGATTTTAACCTCCAAACAGAGGAAACCCTAACAAAGGTTTGCCTGCAGGGGTGGCCGGCCGGCACACGTGAATCCATGAAAGATACCAACTCTGGAGAAATGGAGTTACAGGTAAGAAACTACTCCCTTCTCCAGCATTGGATCTTTCATGGATTCATATGCTGTGAATAGATTATATAGCAGTATAACAACTTGGAGGTGCATGACAAGCAAACCACACCCCATGCCTTAAGACATGACAATGAACCCCACAAATGACATGTAACCCTAGGCATGATAAAAAAAACAGTAAGGCAAAACAACAGAACATCCCCTGAAGCTGCAGGGCCTACCTTATCGAAACAGGCATTGGAGGACTGCCTGTCACACCTGCACATGTTGTTGCCCCAAGCAGTAGTGCCTGGTGAAGATGCGGCACCGCCGAGGAAGCCGCCTGGCAAATGTCCACAAGTGGTATACTGGACCATAGCGCCGCCGACGACGTTGTGGACCGTGTAGAATGAGCCTTAGGAGAACCCCTCAAAGGCTTGCCAGCTTTCGTGTGACAAAATGAAATTGTAGAGGAGACCCAACGGGAAAGTCCCTGCTTGGAGATGGATAGCCCCTTGTTGGAGGAACCGAATGCCACAAACAGCTGCTTCGACCTCCGGAAACCCTGAGTACGGTTCAAATAAAACTTCAATGTCCTCTTAACGTCCAGAGAATGCAGGGCCTTTTCTGTCGGCCTGGTCGCATTAGCAAAGAACATGGGTAAGGCAATTGAAGCAAGTTTGTGAAATGCCGACAGCATTTTCTGAATAAAGTGCAGATTAGTAGCTAGTAGAACCTTGTCCCTTGGACATGGACAAATAAATAATGAATGTGTGTTAAAATCCTTGAAGCAAATATAATTCCTCACTAAAGCAACAATGCAAAGACACTAATAATCACAAAGAATGCATTGCCAAAAGCATACAGTTCGAAAATGAGTGGCAAGTTTAAAACATGTTGCAGCAAAATGACACATGAAAGTTGCATTTTTTACTGAATTTACCAAACGGTTTTTAATACAAAACGGGTGAAATACACTGGTTTGGAGTGTGCTTCTTTGGTTGGGGTGTATCTATGGATCATAGGTACAATATGGAAGTGAAAGTAAGTCTCTAGCTGGTAAATTGAGAGAGACATGGAAGGTAGAGTGAGGGTCGTTTTTAGGAAACTAGAGCAGTGAAAAGAGGAATCGGCTTTAAAATTGAAAGGCAAATCTCACTATATTTAATGGCTAAGAAAAGAGGAACGCCACCCGTGAATATCAAAAGTTACGCTGCAGTTGTAACCCTTCACACAGTGTACCCCTTTTCTTAAAGGAAAATTAATTTATTTAAGCACAATATCGCTGATGACTTAGGATCTATGCAAGACAGAAATGGAGAGAAACTTGGCGCTAACACTAGAAATCAATGGCAAGGTTGCACGGATAATTCTGACAGTTTTACAAGTTAGCCAGGTAAGGAAGGGATGACTTAGAGAATGGGATAAGTACAAAGACAAGATATGCTATTAGTTTCGATGGGGTGGTGATACTTACAGTCCACTTTTAGTTTGGGATTTTGGACTGTGTCAGGTTCTGGTCACCACACGGCAGGGCGCCTGGCAAACAGCTGGGTAGTTCTGGTCACCGGATGGCACTTCTGAACTGGCAATTCTGCTTACTGGATACTAAAGATCAGCTGGATGGCAGGTTTGCAGCAAGCATGCAGTTAGTGATATCAGGATGCTTCTAAAAAACACCACAGCTTTCCCCTTTGGTTATTTGGGAATGTTAGTGGGCTTTCAGAATTGAGACCTTGCTTAAGCATGAACAGCAATGCTTTGGCCTTGTAGTTGGGATCTGGATGGATGGAACAGGACGCCGGAAAATATGAGAGAGAGAGAGAGAGAGAGAGAGAGAGAGAGAGAGAAAGAGAAAGAGAAAGAGAGAAAGAGAGAGAGAGAGAGAGTTTCCAGAGTCTGGTCAGGGACTCTTATTTATAATGCCTTGTGACATCATCAAAGTATATGACTGGGGCAGGCTTAACTAAACATGCCTCGTACATCGTAAGGCACTCTCTATCAGGTGGAATGCTAACTTATATAGGAAGCTAAATTTTCTAGTTAACAGAGATTTGATAAAGACCAATGTGGAATTATTGTCTAAGGATGAACTGGTGATTTGGGAAAGGAAAAATGTCAGTATGATATGTGGTCATCTTAATACTTTAGCAAAAAACTGCTTAGTAGTTAGTAAATATGAGCACACTAAGAAATCTAGTGTTGTAATTGCTTTAAGGAAAACACAAAAGAATAGCGAACTTCGCAAATTACTGAAAGAATCTGTTAATTCTTTTGGTTATGCAAGTAAGAAAAAGAAAATCCTTGCTAATTATAGAAATGATGTTAAATACATTAAAATTCATAATTCCATCGTAACTAATCAAAGGATGATCCAGAACCTTGTGGACAAGAATTCGAGGGAAATTTGGGCGACACTGAAGGATCCCTTACTGCAAGGCAAATTAGAACTGTGTTCCGCAGTAAGTGGAGAAGATTGGTGCAAGTTTTATGAAGCAAAATATGCACTACCTATGAAATTCGATGGCTTAACATCTCCCGATTTGGCTGGTAACCTTCCTTCTACTTGTCCCTGGGGTTTGAGCAACATCATTGACATAATTGCAAAGTTAAAGTATTCTAAAGCTGCTGGGCCTGATGGTATACCTCCATGTGTTATCAAGGATGACCCTAACTTATGGGCAAAAATAATTCTAAGGAGGCTGGATTGTGTATTTAAACTAAAGAAAATCCCTGAGTCTTGGGTTTCTGCGATCGTTATTCCATTACATAAAAAAGGACCTTTGAATGACCCCGCTAATTTTAGACCAATAGCACTTATTGACACTTTTGCAAAAATTTTCTCAGCATTAATTTTGAAGGAGCTAAATGAGTTTATCTTGAAACATGAAATTCTTTCAAGGTTTCAGACTGGTTTTCGTAAAGGTATGGGTACACAACTAAATGCAACGATGTTAGCTCACATATTGAAAATCTCTAGAGTGAAGGATCATGGTCCAGTATATATGGCGTTTGTAGATATATCAGGAGCCTTCGACTCTGTTATTAGACAATTGTTGTGGAAAAGGATGCAGGATATGCAAATTCCGCTGCACCTGATAGCAATGATCATCATGCTTCACACTAACACATGCTATAGGATTAAGCTGGATAAAGAAGGATCCTTGACTCCATCAATCAGTACATATATAGGGGTGAAGCAGGGTTGTAACCTTGCAGCAACCCTCTTTAACCTATATCTGTCGGAAATAGATTCAATATGGTTGACGAGTAACTCATTTGCGCTTAAAATAGGGGACCTTTGCCTGGATTGGTTAGCATTTGCTGATGACTTGGTAATGTTTGACGCTACCCCCTTTGGGCTACAACATAAAATAGCCTGTCTTGTCGATTTCTGTGAAAAGCGCAATTTACAATTAAACCCGAATAAATCTCACATCCTGGTATTTTCAAACAAAAAAAAACTGGTAAGATATCAGTGGAACATAAATGGCCATCTGATTCCACGTTCCTTAGGTATGATTTATCTGGGATATAACTTGAATAACTCAGATTCATGTGATAAATGGAATAGAGAAATTTCTATTAAAGCAATGCCCTTGATTGCACAAATGAAACTAATCTACCTAAGAATTTGCAAGTTCTCCATAATTCCATTATTAGAATTTTACAAGCTTAAAGTTGAAGCCATTATTCTATATGGTTTAGATTTGTGTTATGTTAAAATCGGTCCAACATTAAACAAAATACAAGGGCAAATTTGGAAGAAGGTTTTACAGTTGCCTATGTCCCTTCCGAACTCTATCATTATTCATGAATTAGGTCTATCCTCATTGGCTACCAAACACCTATGGAGAAAGCTTGCGTCCTATGCTAAAATTCTGGAGCCCTTACCAAATTCACTGTATGAAGATCTTCTATACATGTTAAAAATGGGTAAGCCTGTGTCAGTGGTGATTGAAGGTAAAAGATGTGACAAAGAGCTTGAAAAAATTGGAATGGTAAGGGATGACCTTATAAATCGTCCTCAGATAGTAAAGTCTAAGCTCATGCAATTTGATTGGGCAATTAATTCAGATAAAATTGGAGAATATTTTTTATATAAGGAGTATGCAAAATATCGGCACAAACAGTCATGTTTACCAATATATCTGAAATAGTGTCCTAGTCATAAGATGCGCACTATGTATATGAGATTTAAATTTAATCTAATTCCAACACTAGAGCGTACTAAGAATTGGCTAAATTGTTCTGACATGGTAAATAGGGGTTGTAGATTTTGCGACAATTCGCAAAAAGAAACGCTGAAGCATCTTGTCTTGCAGTGTTTATACTTTGAAAAAATATGTCAAAATAGTCTGTTAAAATATCAAAGCTTAACAACTGAATACCAAAGTGAAATGTTGTGGTCCCAATGTATGTGGGGCTATCGTATGCCAATGATTATTGACTTAACACAGTTGTTGTTTATCATCGAGAAAAGTATATTGTCCAAAAACACAGGCGAAACTGGTGTAGGGTATAAGTCAAGTGATTTTCCAGCTAAATTATGATTAGGACACATTATAGATGTCTAAGTATTACAAAAGGAGAAGTGCGCAAAGATGTAAATGACTGTGTACATCTCAGGCATCTAACATGAGTTAAGAGTTGGTGTTATAGTGTTAATGCAATGATATTTTATGTGCTTTCTTTGATAATATGTGCTGCTATGTTATGTCCATTTTAAATATCAAAGTCATGACAATGTATTAGAGTTTTAATAATATGTAACTATTAGGTATAATGCATTGGAATGTATTCTTAAATTGATTATTTTAAGTTTTGTAATCAATTCATTAATTTTAAAGAAAATGTTGTAAAGATATTTGTATCGGAAAACAACAAATAAAAAATAAAAAAAAAAAAACATGCCTCTAACAACGGGATTGGACAAGGGTCATAATCTCTGCCTCGCTCTCAGCTGGTTGGATTTCAGGAAAATTATGTGAGATTTATGGTGTTCACTCCCTGTTACTTTAACTAAAATCCGATTTCGTCACAAACATACACAATTGCAATCTCTTACCAATTATATACACAGGTTACATATTTTGTGCAGCAAATTGCAGTCCAATCCTCCAGTCCATGAGACCATGTTTTGCCCTTCTACCAATTTTTCGCGATTTTCAATGGGAATTATATTACTCAAAATTCTATAACTTTATACATGGGTGTGGATTATCATAAGGGATGTATGTACAAAAATTTGCATTTGCAACATGGATGCTTTTCTGGTAATCTGCCATATTTTCCCATCTCTGTTCCCAAGGTGTCAGTGAATTCTACCAAGTCTTAAAAGAAAGCCCAAAAATTCACTTTTACACTGCGAAAATTCTTCCTTTTTACAGAGGGCCTCATTACAAACCGGCATGGCGTAATTTGCGTGTGCGCCCTCGCAAGAGGCCGCCATTTGCGTGCCATTACGAGTTCGCGGGCACGAGCATAGCGCCATGCCAGTAATGATCCTACCACCATGCCTCAAAAGTCCCCAAAAAGTCCCTTAACGGCATCCTTGAAAGCGCTGTTAGCACTTCCGACCTGCCGCCACATGCAAATAGCGGTCACCGCTGTAACGCTCACCTGATTCTCGCAGAGCCGCCGGTCTTGACTGGGCAACTACTGTATCTTCAAAGGTGATGTGTAGCACCCGGTTGGCTCTTTCGGCTGGACCTCTGTGCACTGTATGCCTGACTTCAAGAGTGAGATGTCTGCAGATAGAAAATATGGGATTAATGAACTGGGGTTATTGGGGTGTCCCTATCTCTTCCTTTTTTGCTCTCCTGTAGACCCCCAAAGGTTAACGCTCTCACCTTAGGTAAGTGAATGCCGAGCTCTCCATCTGCCTCGGGGCAGGGTGCTGTAACCAGTTTCTTCACTGGGTAGGTAGCGCAGGCCTCTTGACTTCAGAGGACTGCTGTCCGTCGTTTACTGCACGAACGGTAAGTTTCGAGTAATTCTATTGTCTTTAAAGTCTTTAGCAATGATGTCTCTTGTTTTGCAGGGTTCCGGCCATGGCGGATGACGGGCTGAAGTGAGTTGAAGATGGAGTCCGTGTGATGAATAGAAGCGCCTGGAAGCACATAAGTAAGCGCTTGTTGCCTGCTTCACGATGCGCTCTAACTGTCTTTTATTTTGCAGGTACGAGTTCGGAGCGGCTGCAGGGTGCCGGAATACCCACTGGGTTAGATGTGGAAAGGAGTAATGGCACGTGAGTATTAAAGTTCCCCAATGTCTTTAAACGCACCTTGTTTTGTCTTTCAGATGCGGGATGCAGCGCCGAAGGCCTCCGGAGCGTGCGAAGAGTTGGTAAGTGTTGTGATGTTACTTGTTGATGGAACTATGAGATGGCTTGGAACGCTGGGAGTGCATGGAATGTTTGGCTATGAGCCTCGCCCCAAAGTTCCAATGCTGTCAGTTGAGCCTGGGTGATGGGACCCGGTGGTCCTTCTCTTGTAACAGCTTAAGTAACTTATAATAAAGAACTTTCAAGTAACCTTAAGAAGAGCATGAAGTTACTTTACAACAATGGCGACGAGGATGGGATGGCGTCCCAGTGTCAATAGGGATAGCGTCCCACAATTGTGAGGAGTTAACGTTTTTTGAGTAGGTCAAAGTGTAAGGAGGTGGTTACTCCCAGTATTTTGGGGAGGATGCTGGGTGAACATAGGAAAGGAGAATCTCCTAACGTATGATGAGGAATAAAGAGTAAGGGAGTATATGCTCCAAGTGTTTCGGTTAGTATCACGTTGGTAGGGAGTATCCTTCCACATGTGTGTGGGTGACCGATACCATAGTCATTTGGTGTCACCCATATGTTTTGAGTTGCATCGTCTCTAAAAGATGAAATTTCATCAGCATAGTTCTCCTTAGTGAAGGGTCCATGAAAGTTTACCTTGGGATGGGTCCTTCCTGGTAGTGTCTTGTGAGGAGAGGTATGACACAGTGAAATGTTCAGTTAGGTCCTCCAGCGCAGCATTTTCCTCTTTAAGGTTGTCTGTGTCTAGGAGGGGTGTTAGCAGGTTAAAAATATCTCTGACAGGTTGTCATCGGGAAGGGAAGAGATATGTTAGTATGTAGACTGCGTTGGACATTTTTTGCATTGTCAATAGAAAGGGAGATGTGTTGTGATGTTACTTGTTGATGGAACTATGAGATGGCTTGGAACGCTGGGAGTGCATGGAATGTTTGGCTATGAGCCTCGCCCCAAAGTTCCAATGCTGTCAGTTGAGCCTGGGTGATGGGACCCGGTGGTCCTTCTCTTGTAACAGCTTAAGTAACTTATAATAAAGAACTTTCAAGTAACCTTAAGAAGAGCATGAAGTTACTTTACAACAGTAAGCTTTTGTCTTTCAGATGCCGGAATGCAGTGTGAAGACCTCCGGAGCGCACGAAGAGTAGGTAAGCCTTTGTCTTTCAGATGCCGGAATGCTAACCTGTTCTTTCTTGTCTTTATAGGTGTTGCTGAAGACTGGATTCAGGATGGTAAGCCTTTTTTCCTTAGGCCCAGGATCCGATGCAGAAGACACGATGAGCGTTCTGCTGCAGAGGATGCAGAATAACGCAAAGCAAGATTCATCCACCGGGTGTGGTTTAAATAGCCTCCTGTAGTGCTTAGGTGTCTCCTTCCACGGCCACGCCTAGGTAAGAAAAGAGTTCCTGCCTTCCAGAAGAGTTCCAGTGTTCTGAATCTAGGGAGTGGCTCCTGCCCCACCCAACAGGAAAAGTAGTTCCAAACAGAAGAGGATCAGAGGCTCAACTGGCAGGCAAGTAAGCAGCATGGTCTGCTGCAGGTAAGTCCACCCAAGCATTATGAGCCCGGCGCTTCCAGCGCTGGGACTGGGCATATTTATGAGCCTGGTGCCACTGGCGCCAGGACTGGGTCCAAAAGGTCCCAATTGGGACTGGTTGGCACTCGGAACCTAGGTTATGGATCTGCTTCCAAGGGAGTTGGGAAAACCCTGACCTTTTGGAAGCAGAGATCATGACAGTACCCCCCCTCAAGGCCCCTCCCAAACCGGGCTTCTCCGGGGGTTTTGGCTTGTCAGGAAATGTTCGGTGAAATCTTTTGATTAGGCGAGGAGCGTGGACATATTCAGCAGGTTCCCAGGATCTCTCTTGGGGGCCGTAGCCTTTCCAGTCAATTAGGTAAAATAGTTTAGATTTGGAGATCTTGGAGTCCAGAATGCTTTTGACTTCAAACTCGAGTTCTCCATCAACTAGGATGGGTTTTGGAGATTTAGTTAGTCGGGTTTGAGGTTGCACGGGTTTTAATAGAGAGACGTGGAAGACCGGATGTATCTTCATGTGCGGGGGCAAGTCCAACTTGACCGCTACTGGGTTTACTATGGTAGTGATGGAATAGGGACCAAGGTATCTTGGGTTGAATGTGCGTGGCCCTTTTAGCGGTAGATATTTGGTGGATAACCAGACTTGGTCCCCTACTTGATATTGAGGGGCTTCCTTCCGATGTTGATCTGCTCCTTTCTTGTATTGTTCTTTAGCCCTTTGAAGGTGAGAAACAGCTTCCTTAAAGGCTTGGGTGATTGTAGAATGCAGGTAGTCTACTGCTGGTGTTTCAAGACCTTGGAGGGAATCCAACTCCGAGGTTCGAGAGTGACTGCCGTACAAAAGAAAAAACGGTGTTTTCCCAGTTCCCGAATGGACAGAGTTATTGTAGGCATATTCGGCTATCCAAAGGATGTCTTTCCAAGTTTTTTCAGTTTGTTGCAGCATGCAGCGTAAATACTGTTCCAGAGTTTGATTGGTCCTCTCGGTTTGTCCGTCGGTCTGAGGGTGGTGACTGGTCGATAGTCTCACATCAATTTGAGCCGACCGACAGCAACTTCGCCAAAAATGAGAAATAAATTGACTACCTCGATCCGAAATTAGAACCGAAGGAAAACCGTGTAGTCGGACGATGTTTTCGAGAAATTCTCGGGCCAGAGTTGCTGCTGTTGGCAAGCCTTTGAGCGGAATGAAATGCGCCATCTTGGAGAATAAGTCCACGATTACTAGAATCATATTGTATCCGGAGCATGGAGGTAGATCGGTGATGAAGTCCATAGAAAGCGTATGCCAAGGGCGAGGTGGGATGTCAATAGGGCGTAAGAGGCCTGCTGGTCTTTCCTTTTGACTCTTGTTTTGGGCGCATACTCCACAGGACAGTATAAAGTCTCTGATATCTTTTTTCCAAGACGGCCACCAGAAGTAGCGCTTGATCTTTTCTGAGGTCTTGCCCATACCGGGATGACCTTCCATTAAAGAATCGTGATAACAAGAGATTACTTTTTTCTGTAAATCTGTGCTGGGTAGGTATAATCGTTCTTGGAAATACAATAGGTTGTCCTTTACTGAAAAGTCCTTTCCCTGCAGATGCCAATTCTGTATGTCTGCTGGAGTTACAAGTTGCCTGGCTTTATCCTTAACTTCTTCTATGGATTCTGTGGCGATTACACCCAGAATTCTTTGTTCGGGAATGATTGGTACAGGTTTAGGGTTGATCAAGTGTTCTTCCACTCCCATCCGAGAAAGGGCATCAGCTTTACCGTTCTTTGTACCAGGTCGATAGGTAATTATGAAGTCAAACTCGGCAAAGAATAATCCCCAACGGAGTTGTCTAGAGGATTGGGCTTTTGCGGTTTTCAAATATTGCAGGTTTCGGTGATCCGTAATCACAGTAACGGTGTGTCAGGCCCCCAGCAGATAATGCCGCCAAGCCTTAAAGGCAGACTTGATAGCCAGAAGTTCCTTGTCAGTAATCGTGTAATTGATTTCAGGAGGCGAGAATTTGCGGGACCAAAATGCCACGGGATGCAACTGATTGGTTACCGGGTCCTTTTGTGATAGAACTGCCCCCATGGCAAGACTTGAAGCATCAGTTTCCACGATGTAGGGGAGTTCGGGGCGAGGGTGTTTTAAGATTGGTGCAGAGATAAATTTAGTCTTCAAATCCTGGAAAGCTTGTTCCGCCTCGGTAGACCATTCAAAACGTTTGTTTTTCTTTAACAAGGCAGTGATGGGCTGGACTATTCGAGAGAATTCGGGGATAAACCTGCGGTAAAAGTTAGCGAAGCCTAACATGCTTTGCACACCTTTTACGGAGGATGGTGATGGCCATTTGAGAACTGCATCGACCTTCTTTGAATCCATACGTACTCCGCCAGGTGATAATATGAATCCCAAGAATTCAACTTCAGTCACGTTGAAAACACATTTTTCCAACTTAGCGAAAAGTTTGTGTTGACGCAATCTTTCGAGGACCATTTTCACGTGTTTCCGATGTTCAGATTCCGATGAAGAATAAACGAGGATGTCGTCAATGTAAACAACAACACACACATCTATGAGCTCTCTGAGGACATCATTCATAAAATATTGAAAGGCGGCCGGGGCATTGCAAAGTCCGAAGGGCATGACCTGATATTCAAATAGCCCATACTTGGTGCGGAAGGCCGTCTTCCATTCATCGCCCTCTTTTACTCGTACCAAGTGGTAAGCTCCTCTAAGATCCAGCTTTGTATATATGCATGCTTTTCTGACTTGGTCCAGGAGTTCAGGGATCAAAGGTAACGGATATCTATTCTTAACGGTGATCTGGTTCAGGGAGCGATAATCGATACAAGTTCTAAGGTCTCCTTCCTTTTTTGGAACGAAGAACAAAGCTGAAGAAGCAGGGGACTTGGAAGGATGAATAAACCCATTCGCCAGGTATTGATCCAGGTATTGTCGAAGGTGAAGGTTCTCAGTCTCGGTGAGGGCATAAATTCTACTACAAGGAGGAGTAGATCCAGGTATCAGGTCTATCTGGCACTCATAAGACCTATGAGGAGGTAGAGAGTTAGCCTGATCCTTCCGGAAAACATCTTGGTATTCTAGGTATTCGGGAGGTAACTGGGGAGTCTCTGAAGAAATTGCTGCCAGTGCAACACCAGGTGGAGGGTGACAAGTAGAGACACATTCTGGAAACTGGACCGTTCTTGCTCGCCAATCGATCAGAGGATTGTGTTTCTCTAACCAAGGTATTCCTAGAATAATCTGAAACTGAGGGGCCTTGATCACATCGAACACGATCTTCTCATGGTGTCCATCTTGACTTACTAGCGTCACCTCTTGAGTGGTATGCGTTACTGGCCCGGAGGCTATCTCCGTACCATCCACTGTAGTAATGACGTCCTTTACAGCCTTGGGACAAAGAGTTAGATTCATCCTCAAAACCATTTCATGATCCACATAATTGCCGATGGCACCGCTGTCGACGTAAGCTTCAATTGCATGCAATCGATCCGGATTATCAGGGCTAATGACGACCATAGGTATCACGAAATGCGAGGTCACGGAACTGGTTTTCACGCTCGGCAAGAGGACCTCTATTCTTGTCGGGCGAGGTCGTTTCCCTGCTCAGAGTTTGTAACTTTGGTAACTGCAGCTCCTACTGCCTTCTTGGCAGCTTTCACCGGACAGTCTCGAAGAAAGTGCCCTGAGTTTCCGCAATATAGGCATAATTGCAACTGTTTTCTCCTTTCCCGCTCCTTTTGTGTTAGAGGACCTTTCAGACCCCCTATTTGCATGGGTTCCCCAGAGTCTACTCCTTTGGAAGGAGTTGGCGACTTGGAAAATACTCGAGCATCAAACTTGGAACGGTCGGCCTTCCTGTTCTGCAGTCTATGATCTATTTGAACGACCAAGTCTATATAATCCGAACAGGCTTGTGGGGGATTCACTACTTGGGCTAAAACGTCTTTGAGCTCTCCACGTAGACCTCTATAAAACAGCGTAATCCTTTTGTCCTCAGGCCATTGAGTTTCCACTATTAGTCTATTGAAAGATGCAATATAAGCCAAAAGGTCTTGATTACCCTGTCGCAATGAAAGAAGCTCATTGTCCAAGGCCTGCCCCTGTGAATGTCTTGCGAACAGTTTTTCCATACTAAGCTGAAAGGCTTGAAAATCATGGAGAACCGGATCATCTTGATTAACTAGAGGGATCGACCAGTCTGCCGCATTGCCACTAAGGTACGAAAGTACAAAAGCTACTTTAGCTTGATCAGTTGGAAAGGCTGCTGGCCGGCATAAGAAGTGCAACCGGCACTGATTGATAAATACTGCAAACCTCTTTGGGTCACCAGAAAATCGTTCGGGCGGAGCCAGAGGTACATTCCCAGGTAGGTTGATCTGCACTGGATTCATAGAGGATGTTGAAGGAAGATTTGCCCCTGATGCGGGTAACGGGGTCTGTCCGGCTTGTGACTGTAGCAATTGTCTAGCAAGACCATCTGTTCTCTCCTTGGAAATAATTAGTTCCCTTCTTAGAGCATTCGTTTCCTGACGAGCTGCATGCACTTCTGCCCTTAGTTCCCCAAGTACCCGGGCTAGGTGGTCAGTATCCGAGGTTTGCATAGCGCCTGGGCGAGAGTTTTGCGGTAGGCTTTGCGTTCTGTAACGCTCACCTGATTCTCGCAGAGGCGCCGGTCTTGACTGGGCAACTACCGTATCTTCAAAGGTGATGTGTAGCACCCGGTTGGCTCTTTGGGCTGGACCTCTGTGCACTGTATGCCTGACTTCAAGAGTGAGATGTCTGCAGATAGAAAATATGGGATTAATGAACTGGGGTTATTGGGGTGTCCCTATCTCTTCCTTTTTTGCTCTCCTGTAGACCCCCAAAGGTTAACGCTCTCACCTTAGGTAAGTGAATGCCGAGCTCTCCATCTGCCTCGGGGCAGGGTGCTGTAACCAGTTTCATCACTGGGTAGGTAGCGCAGGCCTCTTGACTTCAGAGGACTGCTGTCCGTCGTTTACTGCACGAACGTTAAGTTTCGAGTAATTCTATTGTCTTTAAAGTCTTTAGTAATGATGTCTTTTGTTTTGCAGGGTTCCGGCGATGGCGGATGACGGGCTGAAGTGAGTTGAAGATGGAGTTCGTGTGATGAATAGAAGCGCCTGGAAGCACGTAAGTAAGCGCTTGTTGCCTGCTTCACGATGCGCTCTAACTGTCTTTTATTTTGCAGGTACGAGTTCGGAGCGGCTGCAGGGTGCCGGAATACCCACTGGGTTAGATGTGGAAAGGAGTAATGGCACGTGAGTATTAAAGTTCCCCAATGTCTTTAAACGCACCTTGTTTTGTCTTTCAGATGCGGGATGCAGCGCCGAAGGCCTCCGGAGCGTGCGAAGAGTTGGTAAGCTTTTGTCTTTCAGATGCCGGAATGCAGTGTGAAGACCTCCGGAGCGCACGAAGAGTAGGTAAGCCTTTGTCTTTCAGATGCCGGAATGCTAACCTGTTCTTTCTTGTCTTTATAGGTGTTGCTGAAGACTGGATTCAGGATGGTAAGCCTTTTTTCCTTAGGCCCAGGATCCGATGCAGAAGACACGATGAGCGTTCTGCTGCAGAGGATGCAGAATAACGCAAAGCAAGATTCATCCACCGGGTGTGGTTTAAATAGCCTCCTGTAGTGCTTAGGTGTCTCCTTCCATGGCCACGCCTAGGTAAGAAAAGAGTTCCTGCCTTCCAGAAGAGTTCCAGTGTTCTGAATCTAGGGAGTGGCTCCTGCCCCACCCAACAGGAAAAGTAGTTCCAAACAGAAGAGGATCAGAGGCTCAACTGGCAGGCAAGTAAGCAGCATGGTCTGCTGCAGGTAAGTCCACCCAAGCATTTTGAGCCTGGCGCTTCCAGCGCTGGGACTGGGCATATTTATGAGCCTGGCGCCACTGGCGCCAGGACTGGGTCCAAAAGGTCCCAATTGGGACTGGTTGGCACTCGGAACCTAGGTTATGGATCTGCTTCCAAGGGAGTTGGGAAAACCCTGACCTTTTGGAAGCAGAGATCATGACACCGCAATAAGCGGACATCGGCATTAGCGGTCACCGCTAATAGGGGTGACCGTTATTTTACAGAACCGGAAATAGCGTCATCGCACAGGAACGGGAAACAGCACGGCGGCCATCTTTAAAAACACAATCCATTGCCATCCTCCTTATCCAGGACACCTTACCAGGAAACATGTTCGGAAATCCTTCCAGGACACTGTAAAGATGCCCAAGGCCGTTAAAAATTCATCACAGCGGCAACGAAAGGAGAAATTCAGCAAGGAGGAGCTCATAATGCTCACTCAGACACTAGCAGAAAATGCGGTGGTGGTCTTCTGCAACGACATGCGGCGGGAGACCATCCTGAAGAAGAGGGCCATCTGGGAAGAGGTAGCCCTCCAGGTCAGCGCGGTAGGCACCACCACCCGCACAGTTAAAGACTGTCGAAAGAGGTGGGACGACCTCCGGCTACGTGTAAGGACATCCTATCCGTAAACCGCAACCTGGCTACAGGCACAGGAGGAGGCAGTGAATCGCCGATTAAGCTCAGTGAGTGGGAGGAGACCTGTGCATCGACAATCGGCGTGGAATCCATCGAGGGAGTTGGACAAATGGAGCATGGCATGGCCATTTCGTCTGATGGAGGTGAGTGTATGCATCAAACAATGCACAGTGAAGTGTGATGGTCCCCCCAATCATGTGTCCATATGAATGCCGTGGATCCAGCCACAAACAAACATGCATGCATCACCACATACCCGTTCAACACAGAGCCATTCATGCATGACCCACCCAACATCCCCATTACCTGCATCCACACTAAAGAGCCCTAAATGCATAGAACGGCATGACGTATTCATTCAGCATAAAACAGGTCGACCCATTTATGATGATTTTCCCCATTTCTTGCCCGTACAGGATCACACACAGAAACTGAGGAGGCACGCACTTCCACACCTGCTCCCACATCCAGCAAGAAACCCAGGAGGGATGCCACAGGGGACACCGCCACATCCTCAAGGGCAGCCAGGAGGAGTGACCATGACCACAGGGACAAAGGCAGCAGGAGCACCAGTTGCACGCAGCCACAGGCCATGCCTGCTGCCGTCGTGGCACCCACGGGAGTGTGTCTCCCAGCAAGTGAAGGCAGCATTGAGGGAATGCACTCTGCTGCCACCAGCTCAACGGGTGAGGCAGCGGCCACTGCCCCACTTTCGGATGAGGAGGAAGAACCTGGCATTGAGGATCTAAGCCAGAGCCCCAGACCAACACGCCCCTTACTGTCAAGCCTGAGGTTGTCATCAGGTCCGGGTAGGGAGACAGGGAGAATCACCCATCCCCACCCTTGAAGGGCCATGGAGCCCCCAGGTATTCTCACCTGATGCAAGTGCCATGGATCCAGGCACATCAGCCATCCCACCAGCACCCACCATGCGACATGACCTGTCATCCATCTTTCAGAGGCAGACCGAGATGGCTGGTCTAGTAGGGCAGCATGTGGCTGAGACAGGCCGCCTGAGGGAGGACATCGGTACATTTGCACTGCAGACGAGGGAGGCCATGGAGGCATGCACCAACAGAATCTGCAATTAAATGGTCCAACTCAGGAGGCCATGAACCGCATAGCAGACGCAATTGAGCACCGAGGCCCACTCCCAACCCAGGATGAACCGGGCCCAACCTCCTCTGGGAGTTTACGGCAAAGTAGCCCCCTATGCCGGTCTCTGCGGAACCTGTGGCGCACCGCTTCACAACCACCAGATGACAGAGCAGGCACTGGCAGTTAGTGCCAGCAAGGACTGGGTGCCACATGTGGAGAAGGACACATTCACGCCATGAGGCTCAAATGGGGGTGTTGTGCGGGGAGGGGGGTAAGGGTGATTTTGGGAGTGTTGTGGGGGGGAGGGGGATAAGGGTGATTTTGGGAGTGTTGTGGGGGGAGGGGGTAAGGGTGATTTTGGGAGTGTTGTGGGGGGAGGGGGGTAAGGGTGATTTTGGGAGTGTTGTGGGGGGAGGGAGGTAAGGGTGATTTCACAGTTGGGGCCCTGCACTTATTGTTGTCTTTTGTTCACAATACACTGTTTGAAAGTTTACACTGGCTTGGTATTCATCATTGTGTATGTGTACTGTATTGGGGAGATGGTTCTTTGTGGGAGTGACCACATTCATCATGGCAGTAATACCCATCTTTATCCATTACAGTCATACCTTGTTTGACATGCAATCTGATGCATCAGATGCTGACGCACATTGTATCCTGCCTGGACATTGCCACTTACATGTCCCTGCGGGCCTTTTGCGCCATCCTCATCACCATCCACATCATCCTCATCTTGTGCTTGCATGTCAGGTGGCTGTCATGATGCCTGCTCCTGGGCAGCCGGTTCAAGCCCTGCATCCCCGAAAGCGGACATCCAGTCCCCAAGGAAGGACCCAGCAACCCCATATAGGGGCCCTTTGGACAGTGTCCTGGCGCCATAGGCGCCAGGCTCATTATGGGAGTGCTTGGGTGCACTTACCTGATGCAGACCATGCTGCAGGATCCCGGCCTCCTTGAGGCCTGAAAGGAACTACTTTACCTGTGGGACTAATTTACCATCCGGGCGTGGTCGCGGAAGGATACATACCTGATTGGAGGAAGGATACATACCTGGAACTTCTTCCAAGGCTATTTAAACCCCACCCGAACAGCCACACGTGCTTCGCGTTGTTCTGCATCTAGCAGCTGGACGCTCACTGTGTCTGCTCCTGCATCCTGACTTCTGCCACGCCTGCCAGCATCCTGGATCACCTGCAAAGGAAGAGAAGAAGAGAACAGAAGAAGGAAAAGTCCTTACATGCTAAATCCGCATCCCGGAGACATCTCGCCGACAATCCTGAAAAGGAAGACTTTTATTTAAAAGCTCATCGCGTCGATCGCTGCAGCGCCGCATTCCACTCACCTTTACAGGGCGCCTCCATGTTCAGCAGCGATCATCCGGATTCGCAGTCACGCCCCAGCGCCTAGAGAGAAAAGAACAAAAGGTGAGAGAGAGAAGGGAATAAGGGAAGCTAAATTTCCATGTTAAGACTTATGTAACGCTCACCTGGTTCCCACGGGGGCGCTGGTCTAGTCTGGATTGCTGTGGCCTCTTCTAGCGTGATGCGCAGGACCCGAAACACCGATTGGACAGGACCTCCAAATCGTGCTTGCCTGGCCCGTAGGAATATCCTTCTGCAGATGAGAAAGGGGATTAACAGTCTGCAGAATAGTGTGCTAGCTCCCCCCCTTTCCACCTTCGTTCCTCTCTAACTTCCTCCAAACCCCGGTTTAAGCTCACCTTATGGTTTGGAAGGATGAACTCTCCATCCTGCTTCTGGTGCAGGGGCGCACGTTCGTCCAGTTACTTCACTGATTTTCAGAATGGCGCTGGCAAAATCCACTTGACTTTCCTGAGCGATGCGCCGTAAGTATGAAAGTTCAAAGTTCAAGTGAGGCCCCCATTATGTTGTCTTTCTAACCTGTGATCTGTCCTTTATTTCAGGTGCAGAATGAAGGCGATGCGTCGAGGGGTTAAACTGCCGAGGTGAGTAGTGATGAGGGCGATCCCTCTAAATGTCCTTATCATTCCCCAGAAATGTCTCTTGTCCTTTCCCCATAGGGGCCGGGGTACGGTACCTGCCAACGGGGCGGCGCCGACCCGAAATGTGGAAGAAAAGCCGGTAAGTATTATGGCTGTTAATCAGGCTTTCCTTCTGTGTTCCTTCTGCTCACCTTTTGTTTCTTCCTCTCTCCCCTAGGTGCAGAGATGTGGCATCCGATGCCGACAGCCGCGATGGAGCCGGGAGATGTCTCGAGGACAGGTGAGAGAAGCGTGGCGCTGCAGCGAGCAACGCGATGCTTTTAAATGGAAGTCTTTCTTCAGGGATGCTGGCGAGAAGATTCCGGATGGAGGTAAGAAGTTTGAAATAGTCCTTGGTTTTCACCTTTCTCTTTTCTTCCTTCCTTGCAGGTCTTCCAGGTTCGAGCTGGAGTCCAGGAGCAGGAGCAGACACGGTGAGCGTTAAGCTGCAGGAAGCAGAACAACGCAAAGCATGAGCTGCTGTCTGGGCGTGGCTTAAATAGCCTCCAAAGAAGTCCCAGGTATGTATCCTTCCCCAACTAGGTATGTATCCTTCCCTGGCCACGCCCGAGTGAAAAAATAGTCCCTACGAAAAAATATTCCCTTTCAGGTCTCAGGGAGGCCTGAAGCGTGCAGCATGGTCTGCATCAGGTAAGTGCACAAAACACCTCCCTTTATGAGCCTGGCGCCTATGGCGCCAGGACTGATGTCCAAAGAGCCCCTATAAGGGGCCGCTGGGCTTTTACTACCCGAGGGCATGATGCCTGCTTCCGGGGGTGCTGGGCCTGGCCTGGTGCTCCGGGGGTAGGCATCATGACAACTTACCTGTTGATTCATTCCCTCTTCATTTCGGGTCCGCGCCGCATCCTGGCATTTCCGGACCCCGGCCCCTAAGGGGAAAAAAAGAGACATCAGCGTTAATGAGCGAATGAAAAGACATTACCAAAAAACGCTCATTAAAGATTTACCTGATTTCTACAAGGATTTCACCTCTCATCTCGGGTCGGTGCCTGTTCCCCGGCATTCCGTACCCCGGCCCCTATGGGGAAAAAGACACTAGCATTAGTACATTAATGCATGGACACAAGGGGAACCTCTTATCAAAAAAACTTACCTGGAAGCCAAGCAAGTTTGGTTCTCACCAATCCGAAAATCCAGTGAAGTAACTGGATACCAACGCGCCCCTGCATCAGAAGCAGGATGGAGAGCTCGTCCTTCCAGACCCTAAGGTGAGACGCTACGAGGAATCACAGAAGGGTTTCGAGGAGGGTGAGAGGGGAAAGTGGGAGGCCGATTGCATTACCCCGCAGACAGTTAATCCCCTATTTTTGCCTACAGAAGGATACTTCTGCAGGCCAGACAAGCCAGATTTGGGGGGCCCGGTCCAGTCAGTCTTCCGAACCCTGTGCATCACCTTAGAAGAGGTCACAGCAGCGCGAACCAGGCCAGCGCCTCCGTGGGAGTCAGGTGAGCGTTACAGAACGCAAAGCCTTCCTACAAATTCCCACCCAGGCGCTATGGAAAGTTCTGAAACTGATCAGTTGGCCCAATTACTGGGGGAATTACGGGCCGAAGTACATGCCGCTCGTCAAGAGACTAATGCCCTCAGGAGGGAATTAATAATATCAAAGGAAAGAACTGATGACCTGGCCAGACAGCTTTTGCAAGGTCAAGCTGGGCAAACTCCTCTACCCGGTTCCGGAGGGAACCCCGCTCCTGTGGTTTCCAGTAACCCTGTGCAGATTAATCTACCTGGAAACATGCCGCTGGCCCCACCCGAACGCTTTTCTGGGGACCCCAAACGATTCGCCGTATTCATGAATCAGTGTTGTTTGCACTTCCTATGCAGACCTGGGGCCTTCCCTAATGATCAGACCAAGGTAGCCTTTGTAATGTCATATCTCAGCGGCTGCGCTGCCGATTGGTCAGTTCCTCTGGTTACTCAAGATGACCCGATTCTCCGTGATTTTCAAAGGTTTCAAGCAAGCATGGAAAGGTTATTTGCTCGACACTCTCAGGGGCAGGCTCTGGATGACTAACTTCTATCCCTGCGACAGGGCAATCAGGACCTCCTATCCTATATTGCAACCTTTAATAGACTAATTGTGGAAACGGGATGGCCAGAGGATAAAAGAGTCACGTTGTTTTATCGAGGCCTACGCAGAGAACTTAAAGATGTCTTGGCCCAAGTTGTAAATCCGCCCCAAGAATGCACAGAGTATATAGACTTAGTGGTCCAATTGGATCACAGACTTCAAAACAGAAAAGCAGATCGGTCCAGGTTTGAGACCCGGGTGTTGGTCAAGACCCATGCTAATCCCAAAGGAGTTGATGTTTCTGAGCCTATGAAAATTGGAGGGGTTAAAGGACCCTTAACTCAAAAGGAATGTGAAAGGAGGCGGCAGTTAAAATTATGTCTTTATTGTGGGAATTCTGGACACTTTCTACGAGATTGCCCGGCAAAACCGCCCCGAAAGGCGGTAGGAGCCGCTGATAAAAACCATGAAGACTCTGTTTCGGGAAACGACTCCGCCCGCCAAGTGTAGGGTTCCGCTTGCCGATCTTGAAAACTAACTCTCAAACCTCGCATTTCATTGTGCCAATGGTTCTCGTAGATCCAAAACAGCCTAAGCGGTTGCATGCAAAAAAGGCATACATCGATAGTGGGGCTATTGGAAACTATGTGGATCGTGAATTGGTCTCTAGGATTAACCTCCCTCTCCGTCCTAAAACCAGCAAAGATGTCATCACCACAGTCGATGGAACTGAAATTGCCTCTGGACCGGTAACACATTCCACTACTGAGGTGACTCTTATTGGTCCCGACGGCCATCGGGAGGGTGTTGTGTTTGATGTAATCAAGGCTCCACAGTTTCAGGTTATTCTTGGAATCCCTTGGTTAGAGACACATAATCCTCGAATTGATTGGCGAGCTAAGAAAATAACCTTCCCGGATTGTACACAAACCTGCTACCCAGAAAACCTGAAGATTAATCTAGCATCTGTAACCTCTGCCTCCATGCAACTACCTCCGGAATACCAAGACTTTCAGGACGTCTTCCAAAAGGAACAGGCCAACACGTTACCTCCTCACAGATCGTACGATTGCCAAATCGATCTGGTGCCCGGTGCACAACCCCCTTGTAGCAGGATTTATGCCCTTACCGAACCTGAGAATCTGCATTTGAGACAATATTTGGATCAATACCTAGCTAATGGTTTTATTCGCCCGTCAAAGTCCCCGGCATCCTCGGCTTTGTTCTTCGTGCCCAAAAAAGAAGGCGACCTTAGAACTTGTATCGATTCCCGCGCATTGAACCAGATAACGGTTAAAAACCCTTATCCTCTGCCTCTGATCCCTGAACTCCTTGACCAGGTGAAGGACGCTTGCATATACACCAAGTTAGATCTCCGGGGGGCTTATCATCTGGTACGAGTTAAAGAAGGCGACGAATGGAAAACTGCCTTCCGTACTAAATACGGATTATTCGAGTACCAGGTGATGCCTTTCGGATTGTGTAACGCGCCGGCTGCCTTCCAATACTTCATGAATGATGTCCTTCGGGAACTCATCGATGTTTGTGTTGTCGTATATATCGATGACATTCTGGTGTACTCCTCTTCGGAATCTGATCACAGAAAACACGTCAGGGCAGTACTTGAAAAACTGCGCCAACACAAACTATTTGCTAAATTGGAGAAATGTGTTTTCCATACCACAGAAGTCGAGTTTCTAGGTTTCATCCTTACACCCAAAGGAGTCTGAATTGACAAGAAAAGTGGATGCCATCCTCAAATGGCCATCACCTAGCTCTGTAAAAGGGGTTCAAAGCATGCTCGGCTTTGCCAATTTCTATCGCAGGTTTATCCCGGAATGTTCACGCGTGGTACAACCCATTACTGCACTCTTGAGGAAAAATAAATGTTTTGAATGGTCTGAAGAAGCCGAGCAGGCCTTTCAGGATTTAAAAGCTAAGTTTACCTCTGCACCTATATTGAAACACCCGCGTCCAGATCTCCCTTATGTCGTCGAGACTGACGCATCCAGCCTAGCCATGGGAGCAGTCCTGTCCCAAAGAGATGCCAAAACCAACCAACTGCATCCCGTAGCATTTTGGTCCAGAAAATTCTCGGCACCCGAGGTTAATTATGCAATCACGGACAAAGAACTGTTAGCCATTAAGTCCGCTTTTAAAGCCTGGCGGCATTATCTGCTTGGCGCTCGACATACCATCACAGTGATCACTGATCACCGGAATTTACAGTATTTGAAAACCGCCAAGGCTCAGTCATCACGGCAGCTCCGATGGGCTTTGTTTTTCGCTGAATTTGATTTTGTGATTACCTATCGACCTGGCTGCAAGAATGGCAAAGCAGACGCCTTATCCCGAATTGGAATGGGAGAATCTGATACAAACTCAGAACCAGTACCAATAATTCCCGAACAGAGGATTCTAGGCATGACTTCGTTACAGACGCTTGAAGACATTCAAGCCAGAGTGAAACAACTCCTGGACCCTACAACCTTACAGGATTGGATACAAAAGGGATCAGACTTTACCATAGATAATGGTTTACCTTATTCCCAAGGACGCTTATTCCTGCCACATAAGGAATTACACGAACTAGTTATTTCCGGTTATCATGATACATTAATAGAGGGACACCCCGGTATTGCCAAGACAGAGGAAAAGGTGAAACGACAATTTTGGTGGCCCTCTTGGCGAAAAGATGTTAAATCTTTTGTGATGTCCTGTGGTGTTTGCGCCCAAAATAAAAGTCAAAAGAAAAGACCAGCCGGTCTCCTTCAACCTCTAGACATACCGCCAGCACCCTGGCACACCCTATCAATGGATTTTATTACGGACCTGCCTCCTTGTTCGGGGTACAATACTATTCTGGTAATTGTGGATTTGTTTTCCAAAATGGCCCACTTTATTCCTTTGAAAGGTTTACCTTCAGCTTCTGTCCTACCCAAAGAATTCCTCGAAAATATTGTTCGGCTACATGGATTCCCATCTATATTAATCTCTGACCGGGGAAGCCAATTCATTTCCCACTTCTGGCGCAAATGTTGTCAAATGGCGCAGATCGACGTAAGATTATCGACCATTCACCACCCTCAGACCGATGGTCAGACCGAGAGGACAAATCAGACCCTTGAGCAGTACTTACGGTGTATGTTACAGCAATCTGAAAGCAACTGGAAAGACATTCTTTGGATAGCCGAATACGCATATAATAATTTGGTACACTCTGGAACTGGCCACAGTCCTTTTTATACTTAGTTTGGGCATCACCCTCGAACCTCAAACCTTGACTCACCTCAGAACCTCGGAATGCCTGCAGTAGAACATCTGCATTCTACAATTACCCAAGCCTTCAAAGAGGCAACTACGCATTTACAACAAGCCAAGAGAAAATACAAGGAGAATGCTGATCTACATCGGAGTGAAGCACCTCCGTATCAGATTGGGGATCAAGTGTGGTTAGCTACCAGACATTCACCACTCAAAGGGCCTCGAACTTTTAACCCAAAATAACTGGGACCTTATTCTATTATGGCAATAATTAACCCAGTGGCTGTTAAACTTGATTTACCAGCTAGTATGCGAATTCACCCTGTTTTTCATGTGTCACTTCTGAAACCAGTGGTACCCGGAACCCGACTACTCAAACCTCCAGAACCTATTCTAATAGATGGGGAGCCCGAATTCGAAGTGAATAACATTTTAGACTCAAAAATGTTTAGGTCAAAACTGTTCTACCTAATTGATTGGAAGGGGTACGGACCTCAGGAGAGGTCGTGGGAACCCAGCGACCATGTGCATGCACCTCGATTAGTCAGGAAATTCCACCGACTCTTCCCAGACAAACCAAAACCCCCGGAGGGAACAACCTTGGGAGGGGCCTTGGGGGGGGAGTGCTGTCATGATGCCCGCTCCTGGGGAGCCGGTTCAAGCCCTGCGTCCCCGAAAGCAGACATCCAGTCCCCAAGGAAGGACCCAGCAACCCCATATAGGGGCCCTTTGGACAGTGTCCTGGCGCCTATGGCGCCAGGCTCATTATGGGAGTGCTTGGGTGCACTTACCTGATGCAGACCATGCTGCAGGATCCCGGCCTCCTTGAGGCCTGAAAGGAACTACTTTACATGTGGGACTAATTTACCATCCGGGCGTGGTTGGGGAAGGATACATACCTGATTGGAGGAAGGATACATACCTGGAACTTCTTCCAAGGCTATTTAAACCCCAACCGAACAGCCACACTTGCTTCGCGTTGTTCTGCATCTAGCAGCTGGACGCTCACCGTGTCTGCTCCTGCATCCTGACTTCTGCCACGCCTGCCAGCATCCTGGATCACCTGCAAAGGAAGAGAAGAAGAGAACAGAAGAAGGAAAAGTCCTTACCTGCTAAATCCGCATCCCGGAGACATCTCGCCAACAATCCTGAAAAGGAAGACTTTTATTTAAAAGCTCATCGCGTCGATTGCTGCAGCGCCGCATTCCACTCACCTTTACAAGGCGCCTCCATGTTCAGCAGCGATCATCCGGATTCGCAGTCACGCCCCAGCGCCTAGGGAGAAAAGAACAAAAGGTGAGAGAGAGAAGGGAATAAGGAAAGCTAAATCTCCATGTTAAGATTTACCTGTTGATTCATTCCCTCTTCATTTCGGGTCCGCGCCGCATCCTGGCATTTCCGGACCCCGGCCCCTAAGGGGAAAAAAGAGACATCAGCGTTAATGAGCGAATGAAAAGACATTACCAAAAAACACTCATTAAAGACTTACCTGATTTCTACAAGGATTTCACCTCTCATCTCGGGTCGGTGCCGGTTCCCCGGCATTCCGCCGAGGAAGCCGCCTGGCAAATGTCCACAAGTGGTATACTGGACCATAGTGCCGCCGACGACGTTGTGGACCGTGTAGAATGAGCCTTAGGAGAACCCCTCAAAGGCTTGCCAGCTTTCGTGTGACAAAATGAAATTGTAGAGGAGACCCAACGGGAAAGTCCCTGCTTGGAGATGGATAGCCCCTTGTTGGAGGAACCGAATGCCACAAACAGCTGCTTCGACCTCCGGAAACCCTGAGTACGGTTCAAATAAAACTTCAATGTCCTCTTAACGTCCAGAGAATGCAGGGCCTTTTCTGTCGGCCTGGTCGCATTAGCAAAGAACATGGGTAAGGCAATTGAAGCAAGTTTGTGAAATGCCGACAGCATTTTCTGAATAAAGTGCAGATTAGTAGCTAGTAGAACCTTGTCCCTTGGACATGGACAAATAAATAATGAATGTGTGTTAAAATCCTTGAAGCAAATATAATTCCTCACTAAAGCAACAATGCAAAGACACTAATAATCACAAAGAATGCATTGCCAAAAGCATACAGTTCGAAAATGAGTGGCAAGTTTAAAACATGTTGCAGCAAAATGACACGTGAAAGTTGCATTTTTTACTGAATTTACCAAACGGTTTTTAATACAAAACGGGTGAAATACACTGGTTTGGAGTGTGCTTCTTTGGTTGGGGTGTATCTATGGATCATAGGTACAATATGGAAGTGAAAGTAAGTCTCTAGCTGGTAAATTGAGAGAGACATGGAAGGTAGAGTGAGGGTCGTTTTTAGGAAACTAGAGCAGTGAAAAGAGGAATCGGCTTTAAAATTGAAAGGCAAATCTCACTATATTTAATGGCTAAGAAAAGAGGAACGCCACCCGTGAATATCAAAAGTTACGCTGCAGTTGTAACCCTTCACACAGTGTACCCCTTTTCTTAAAGGAAAATTAATTTATTTAAGCACAATATCGCTGATGACTTAGGATCTATGCAAGACAGAAATGGAGAGAAACTTGGCGCTAACACTAGAAATCAATGGCAAGGTTGCACGGATAATTCTGACAGTTTTACAAGTTAGCCAGGTAAGGAAGGGATGACTTAGAGAATGGGATAAGTACAAAGACAAGATATGCTATTAGTTTCGATGGGGTGGTGATACTTACAGTCCACTTTTAGTTTGGGATTTTGGACTGTGTCAGGTTCTGGTCACCACACGGCAGGGCGCCTGGCAAACAGCTAGGTAGTTCTGGTTACCGGATGGCACTTCTGAACTGGCAATTCTGCTTACTGGATACTAAAGATCAGCTGGATGGCAGGTTTGCAGCAAGCATGCAGTTAGTGATATCAGGATGCTTCTAAAAAACACCACAGCTTTCCCCTTTGGTTATTTGGGAATGTTAGTGGGCTTTCAGAATTGAGACCTTGCTTAAGCATGAACAGCAATGCTTTGGCCTTGTAGTTGGGATCTGGATGGATGGAACAGGACGCCGGAAAATATGAGAGAGAGAGAGAGAGAGAGAGAGACAGAGAAAGAGAAAGAGAGAGAGAGAGAGAGTTTCCAGAGTCTGGTCAGGGACTCTTATTTATAATGCCTTGTGACATCATCAAAGTATATGACTGGGGCAGGCTTAACTAAACATGCCTCTAACAACGGGATTGGACAAGGGTCATAATCTCTGCCTCGCTCTCAGCTGGTTGGATTTCAGGAAAATTATGTGAGATTTATGGTGTTCACTCCCTGTTACTTTAACTAAAATCCGATTTCGTCACAAACATACACAATTGCAATCTCTTACCAATTATATACACAGGTTACATATTTTGTGCAGCAAATTGCAGTCCAATCCTCCAGTCCATGAGACCATGTTTTGCCCTTCTACCAATTTTTCGCGATTTTCAATGGGAATTATATTACTCAAAATTCTATAACTTTATACATGGGTGTGGATTATTATAAGGGATGTATGTACAAAAATTTGCATTTGCAACATGGATGCTTTTCTGGTAATCTGCCATATTTTCCCATCTCTGTTCCCAAGGTGTCAGTGAATTCTACCAAGTCTTAAAAGAAAGCCCAAAAATTCACTTTTACACTGCGAAAATTCTTCATTTTTACAGAGGGCCTCATTACAAACCGGCATGGCGTAATTTGCGTGTCCGCCCTCGCAAGAGGCCGCCATTTGCGTGCCATTACGAGTTCGCGGGCACGAGCATAGCGCCATGCCAGTAATGATCCTACCACCATGCCTCAAAAGTCCCCAAAAAGTCCCTTAACGGCATCCTTGAAAGCGCTGTTAGCACTTCCGACCTGCCGCCACATGCAAATAGCGGTCACCGCTGTAACGCTCACCTGATTCTCGCAGAGCCGCCGGTCTTGACTGGGCAACTACCGTATCTTCAAAGGTGATGTGTAGCACCCGGTTGGCTCTTTGGGCTGGACCTCTGTGCACTGTATGCCTGACTTCAAGAGTGAGATGTCTGCAGATAGAAAATATGGGATTAATGAACTGGTGTTATTGGGGTGTCCCTATCTCTTCCTTTTTTGCTCTCCTGTAGACCCCCAAAGGTTAACGCTCTCACCTTAGGTAAGTGAATGCCGAGCTCTCCATCTGCCTCGGGGCAGGGTGCTGTAACCAGTTTCTTCACTGGGTAGGTAGCGCAGGCCTCTTGACTTCAGAGGACTGCTGTCCGTCGTTTACTGCACGAACGGTAAGTTTCGAGTAATTCTATTGTCTTTAAAGTCTTTAGTAATGATGTCTCTTGTTTTGCAGGGTTCCGGCGATGGCGGATGACGGGCTGAAGTGAGTTGAAGATGGAGTCCGTGTGATGAATAGAAGCGCCTGGAAGCACATAAGTAAGCGCTTGTTGCCTGCTTCACGATGCGCTCTAACTGTCTTTTATTTTGCAGGTACGAGTTCGGAGCGGCTGCAGGGTGCCGGAATACCCACTGGGTTAGATGTGGAAAGGAGTAATGGCACGTGAGTATTAAAGTTCCCCAATGTCTTTAAACGCACCTTGTTTTGTCTTTCAGATGCGGGATGCAGCGCCGAAGGCCTCCGGAGCGTGCGAAGAGTTGGTAAGCTTTTGTCTTTCAGATGCCGGAATGCAGTGTGAAGACCTCCGGAGCGCACGAAGAGTAGGTAAGCCTTTGTCTTTCAGATGCCGGAATGCTAACCTGTTCTTTCTTGTCTTTATAGGTGTTGCTGAAGACTGGATTCAGGATGGTAAGCCTTTTTTCCTTAGGCCCAGGATCCGATGCAGAAGACACGATGAGCGTTCTGCTGCAGAGGATGCAGAATAACGCAAAGCAAGATTCATCCACCGGGTGTGGTTTAAATAGCCTCCTGTAGTGCTTAGAGTCTCCATCCACGGCCACGCCTAGGTAAGAAAAGAGTTCCTGCCTTCCAGAAGAGTTCCAGTGTTCTGAATCTAGGGAGTGGCTCCTGCCCCACCCAACAGGAAAAGTAGTTCCAAACAGAAGAGGATCAGAGGCTCAACTGGAAGGCAAGTAAGCAGCATGGTCTGCTGCAGGTAAGTCCACCCAAGCATTATGAGCCCGGCGCTTCCAGCGCTGGGACTGGGCATATTTATGAGCCTGGTGCCACTGGCGCCAGGACTGGGTCCAAAAGGTCCCAATTGGGACTGGTTGGCACTCGGAACCTAGGTTATGGATCTGCTTCCAAGGGAGTTGGGAAAACCCTGACCTTTTGGAAGCAGAGATCATGACAGTACCCCCCCCTCAAGGCCCCTCCCAAACCGGGCTTCTCCGGGGGTTTTGGCTTGTCAGGAAATGTTCGGTGAAATCTTTTGATTAGGCGAGGAGCGTGGACATATTCAGCAGGTTCCCAGGATCTCTCTTGGGGGCCGTAGCCTTTCCAGTCAATTAGGTAAAATAGTTTAGATTTGGAGATCTTGGAGTCCAGAATGCTTTTGACTTCAAACTCGAGTTCTCCATCAACTAGGATGGGTTTTGGAGATTTAGTTAGTCGGGTTTGAGGTTGCACGGGTTTTAATAGAGAGACGTGGAAGACCGGATGTATCTTCATGTGCGGGGGCAAGTCCAACTTGACCGCTACTGGGTTTACTATGGTAGTGATGGAATAGGGACCAAGGTATCTTGGGTTGAATGTGCGTGGCCCTTTTAGCGGTAGATATTTGGTGGATAACCAAACTTGGTCCCCTACTTGATATTGAGGGGCTTCCTTCCGATGTTGATCTGCTCCTTTCTTGTATTGTTCTTTAGCCCTTTGAAGGTGAGAAACAGCTTCCTTAAAGGCTTGGGTGATTGTAGAATGCAGGTAGTCTACTGCTGGTGTTTCAAGACCTTGGAGGGAATCCAACTCCGAGGTTCGAGGGTGACTGCCGTACAAAAGAAAAAACGGTGTTTTCCCAGTTCCCGAATGGACAGAGTTATTGTAGGCATATTCGGCTATCCAAAGGATGTCTTTCCAAGTTTTTTCAGTTTGTTGCAGCATGCAGCGTAAATACTGTTCCAGAGTTTGATTGGTCCTCTCGGTTTGTCCGTCGGTCTGAGGGTGGTGACTGGTCGATAGTCTCACATCAATTTGAGCCGACCGACAGCAACTTCGCCAAAAATGAGAAATAAATTGACTACCTCGATCCGAAATTAGAACCGAAGGAAAACCGTGTAGTCGGACGATGTTTTCGAGAAATTCTCGGGCCAGAGTTGCTGCTGTTGGCAAGCCTTTGAGCAGAATGAAATGCGCCATCTTGGAGAATAAGTCCACGATTACTAGAATCGTATTGTATCCGGACCATGAAGGTAGATCGGTGATGAAGTCCATAGAAAGCGTATGCCAAGGGCGAGGTGGGATGTCAATAGGGCGTAAGATGCCTTCTGGTCTTTCCTTTTGACTCTTGTTTTGGGCGCATACTCCACAGGACAGTATAAAGTCTCTGATATCTTTTTTCCAAGACGGCCACCAGAAGTAGCGCTTGATCTTTTCTGAGGTCTTGCCCATACCGGGATGACCTTCCATTAAAGAATCGTGATAACAAGAGATTACTTTTTTCTGTAAATCTGTGCTGGGTAGGTATAATCGTTCTTGGAAATACAATAGGTTGTCCTTTACTGCAAAGTCCTTTCCCTGCAGATGCCAATTCTGTATGTCTGCTGGAGTTACAAGTTGCCTGGCTTTATCCTTAACTTCTTCTATGGATTCTGTGGCGATTACACCCAGAATTCTTTGTTCGGGAATGATTGGTACAGGTTTAGGGTTGATCAAGTGTTCTTCCACTCCCATCCGAGAAAGGGCATCAGCTTTACCGTTCTTTGTACCAGGTCGATAGGTAATTATGAAGTCAAACTCGGCAAAGAATAATGCCCAACGGAGTTGTCTAGAGGATTGGGCTTTTGCGGTTTTCAAATATTGCAGGTTTCGGTGATCCGTAATCACAGTAACGGTGTGTCGGGCCCCCAGCAGATAATGCCGCCAAGCCTTAAAGGCAGACTTGATAGCCAGAAGTTCCTTGTCAGTAATCGTGTAATTGATTTCAGGAGGCGAGAATTTGCGGGACCAAAATGCCACGGGATGCAACTGATTGGTTACCAGGTCCTTTTGTGATAGAACTGCCCCCATGGCAAGACTTGAAGCATCAGTTTCCACGATGTAGGGGAGTTCGGGCGAGGGTGTTTTAAGATTGGTGCAGAGATAAATTTAGTCTTCAAATCCTGGAAAGCTTGTTCCGCCTCGGTAGACCATTCAAAACGTTTGTTTTTCTTTAACAAGGCAGTGATGGGCTGGACTATTCGAGAGAATTCGGGGATAAACCTGCGGTAAAAGTTAGCGAAGCCTAACATGCTTTGCACACCTTTTACGGAGGATGGTGATGGCCATTTGAGAATTGCATCGACCTTCTTTGAATCCATACGTACTCCGCCAGGTGATAATATGAATCCCAAGAATTCAACTTCAGTCACGTTGAAAACACATTTTTCCAACTTAGCGAAAAGTTTGTGTTGACGCAATCTTTCGAGGACCATTTTCACGTGTTTCCGATGTTCAGATTCCGATGAAGAATAAACGAGGATGTCGTCAATGTAAACAACAACACACACATCTATGAGCTCTCTGAGGACATCATTCATAAAATATTGAAAGGCGGCCGGGGCATTGCAAAGTCCGAAGGGCATGACCTGATATTCAAATAGCCCATACTTGGTGCGGAAGGCCGTCTTCCATTCATCGCCCTCTTTTACTCGTACCAAGTGGTAAGCTCCTCTAAGATCCAGCTTTGTATATATGCATGCTTTTCTGACTTGGTCCAGGAGTTCAGGGATCAAAGGTAACGGATATCTATTCTTAACGGTGATCTGGTTCAGGGAGCGATAATCGATACAAGTTCTAAGGTCTCCTTCCTTTTTTGGAACGAAGAACAAAGCTGAAGAAGCAGGGGACTTGGAAGGACGAATAAACCCATTCGCCAGGTATTGATCCAGGTATTGTCGAAGGTGAAGGTTCTCAGGCTCGGTGAGGGCATAAATTCTACTACAAGGAGGAGTAGATCCAGGTATCAGGTCTATCTGGCAGTCATAAGACCTATGAGGAGGTAGAGAGTTAGCCTGATCCTTCCGGAAAACATCTTGGTATTCTAGGTATTCGGGAGGTAACTGGGGAGTCTCTGAAGAAATTGCTGCCAGTGCAACACCAGGTGGAGGGTGACAAGTAGAGACACATTCTGGAAACTGGACCGTTCTTGCTCGCCAATCGATCAGAGGATTGTGTTTCTCTAACCAAGGTATTCCTAGAATAATCTGAAACTGAGGGGCCTTGATCACATCGAACACGATCTTCTCATGGTGTCCATCTTGACTTACTAGCGTCACCTCTTGAGTGGTATGCGTTACTGGCCCGGAGGCTATCTCCGTACCATCCACTGTAGTAATGACGTCCTTTACAGCCTTGGGACAAAGAGTTAGATTCATCCTCAAAACCATTTCATGATCCACATAATTGCCGATGGCACCGCTGTCGACGTAAGCTTCAATTGCATGTAATCGATCCGGATTATCAGGGCTAATGAGGACCATAGGTATCACGAAATGCAAGGTCACGGAACTGGTTTTCACGCTCGGCAAGAGGACCTCTATTCTTGTCGGGCGAGGTCGTTTCCCTGCTCAGAGTTTGTAACTTTGGTAACTGCAGCTCCTACTGCCTTCTTGGCAGGTTTCACCGGACAGTCTTGAAGAAAGTGCCCTGAGTTTCCGCAATATAGGCATAATTGCAACTGTTTTCTCCTTTCCCGCTCCTTTTGTGTTAGAGGACCTTTCAGACCCCCTATTTGCATGGGTTCCCCAGAGTCTACTCCTTTGGAAGGAGTTGGCGACTTGGAAAATACTCGAGCATCAAACTTGGAACGGTCGGCCTTCCTGCTCTGCAGTCTATGATCTATTTGAACGACCAAGTCTATATAATCCGAACAGTCTTGTGGGGGATTCACTACTTGGGCTAAAACGTCTTTGAGCTCTCCACGTAGACCTCTATAAAACAGCGTAATCCTTTTGTCCTCAGGCCATTGAGTTTCCACTATTAGTCTATTGAAAGATGCAATATAAGCCAAAAGGTCTTGATTACCCTGTCGCAACGAAAGAAGCTCATTGTCCAAGGCCTGCCCCTGTGAATGTCTTGCGAACAGTTTTTCCATACTAAGCTGAAAGGCTTGAAAATCATGGAGAACCGGATCATCTTGATTAACTAGAGGGATCGACCAGTCTGCCGCATTGCCACTAAGGTACGAAAGTACAAAAGCTACTTTAGCTTAATCAGTTGGAAAGGCTGCTGGCCGGCATAAGAAGTGCAACCGGCACTGATTGATAAATACTGCAAACCTCTTTGGGTCACCAGAAAATCGTTCGGGCGGAGCCAGAGGTACATTCCCAGGTAGGTTGATCTGCACTGGATTCATAGAGGATGTTGAAGGAAGATTTGCCCCTGATGCGGGTAACGGGGTCTGTCCGGCTTGTGACTGTAGCAATTGTCTAGCAAGACCGTCTGTTCTCTCCTTGGAAATAATTAGTTCCCTTCTTAGAGCATTCGTTTCCTGACGAGCTGCATGCACTTCTGCCCTTAGTTCCCCAAGTACCCGGGCTAGGTGGTCAGTATCCGAGGTTTCCATAGCGCCTGGGCGAGAGTTTTGCGGTAGGCTTTGCGTTCTGTAACGCTCACCTGATTCTCGCAGAGGTGCCGGTCTTGACTGGGCAACTACCGTATCTTCAAAGGTGATGTGTAGCACCCGGTTGGCTCTTTGGGCTGGACCTCTGTGCACTGTATGCCTGACTTCAAGAGTGAGATGTCTGCAGATAGAAAATATGGGATTAATGAACTGGGGTTATTGGGGTGTCCCTATCTCTTCCTTTTTTGCTCTCCTGTAGACCCCCAAAGGTTAACGCTCTCACCTTAGGTAAGTGAATGCCGAGCTCTCCATCTGCCTCGGGGCAGGGTGCTGTAACCAGTTTCTTCACTGGGTAGGTAGCGCAGGCCTCTTGACTTCAGATGACGGCTGTCCGTCGTTTACTGCACGAACGGTAAGTTTCGAGTAATTCTATTGTCTTTAAAGTATTTAGTAATGATGTCTCTTGTTTTGCAGGGTTCCGGCGATGGCGGATGACGGGCTGAAGTGAGTTGAAGATGGAGTCCGTGTGATGAATAGAAGCGCCTGGAAGCACGTAAGTAAGCGCTTGTTGCCTGCTTCACGATGCGCTCTAACTGCCTTTTATTTTGCAGGTACGAGTTCGGAGCGGCTGCAGGGTGCCGGAATACCCACTGGGTTAGATGTGGAAAGGAGTAATGGCACGTGAGTATTAAAGTTCCCCAATGTCTTTAAACGCACCTTGTTTTGTCTTTCAGATGCGGGATGCAGCGCCGAAGGCCTCCGGAGCGTGCGAAGAGTTGGTAAGCTTTTGTCTTTCAGATGCCGGAATGCAGTGTGAAGACCTCCGGAGCGCACGAAGAGTAGGTAAGCCTTTGTCTTTCAGATGCCGGCATGCTAACCTGTTCTTTCTTGTCTTTATAGGTGTTGCTGAAGACTGGATTCAGGATGGTAAGCCTTTTTTCCTTAGGCCCAGGATCCGATGCAGAAGACACGATGAGCGTTCTGCTGCAGAGGATGCAGAATAACGCAAAGCAAGATTCATCCACCGGGTGTGGTTTAAATAGCCTCCTGTAGTGCTTAGATGTCTCCTTCCACGGCCACGCCTAGGTAAGAAAAGAGTTCCTGCCTTCCAGAAGAGTTCCAGTGTTCTGAATCTAGGGAGTGGCTCCTGCCCCACCCAACAGGAAAAGTAGTTCCAAACAGAAGAGGATCAGAGGCTCAACTGGCAGGCAAGTAAGCAGCATGGTCTGCTGCAGGTAAGTCCACCCAAGCATTATGAGCCCGGCGCTTCCAGCGCTGGGACTGGGCATATTTATGAGCCTGGCGCCACTGGCGCCAGGACTGGGTCCAAAAGGTCCCAATTGGGACTGGTTGGCACTCGGAACCTAGGTAATGGATCTGCTTCCAAGGGAGTTGGGAAAACCCTGACCTTTTGGAAGCAGAGATCATGACACCGCAATAAGCGGACATCGGCATTAGCGGTCACCGCTAATAGGGGTGACCGTTATTTTACAGAACCGGAAATAGCGTCATCGCACAGGAACGGGAAACAGCACGGCGGCCATCTTTAAAAACACAATCCATTGCCATCCTCCTTATCCAGGACACCTTACCAGGAAACATGTTCGGAAATCCTTCCAGGACACTGTAAAGATGCCCAAGGCCGTTAAAAATTCATCACAGTGGCAACGAAAGGAGAAATTCAGCAAGGAGGAGCTCATAATGCTCACTCAGACACTAGCAGAAAATGCGGTGGTGGTCTTCTGCAACGACATGCGGCGGGAGACCATCCTGAAGAAGAGGGCCATCTGGGAAGAGGTAGCCCTCCAGGTCAGCGCGGTAGGCACCACCACCCGCACAGTTAAAGACTGCCGAAAGAGGTGGGACGACCTCCGGCTACGTGTAAGGACATCCTATCCGTAAACCGCAACCTGGCTACAGGCACAGGAGGAGGCAGTGAATCGCCGATTAAGCTCAGTGAGTGGGAGGAGACCTGTGCATCGACAATCGGCGTGGAATCCATCGAGGGAGTTGGACAAATGGAGCATGGCATGGCCATTTCGTCTGATGGAGGTGAGTGTATGCATCAAACAATGCACAGTGAAGTGTGATGGTCCCCCCAATCATGTGTCCATATGAATGCCGTGGATCCAGCCACAAACAAACATGCATGCATCACCACATACCCGTTCAACACAGAGCCATTCATGCATGACCCACCCAACATCCCCATTACCTGCATCCACACTAAAGAGCCCTAAATGCATAGAACGGCATGACGTATTCATTCAGCATAAGACAGGTCGACCCATTTATGATGATTTTCCCCATTTCTCGCCCGTACAGGATCACACACAGAAACTGAGGAGGCACGCACTTCCACACCTGCTCCCACATCCAGCAAGAAACCCAGGAGGGATGCCACAGGGGACACCGCCACATCCTCAAGGGCAGCCAGGAGGAGTGACCATGACCACAGGGACAAAGGCAGCAGGAGCACCAGTTGCACGCAGCCACAGGCCATGCCTGCTGCCATCGTGGCACCCACGGGAGTGTGTCTCCCAGCAAGTGAAGGCAGCATTGAGGGAATGCACTCTGCTGCCACCAGCTCAACGGGTGAGGCAGCGACCACTGCCCCACTTTCGGATGAGGAGGAAGAACCTGGCATTGAGGATCTAAGCCAGAGCCCCAGACCAACACGCCCCTTACTGTCAAGCCCGAGGTTGTCATCAGGTCGGGGTAGCCAGGGAGAATCAACCATCCCCACCCTTGAAGGGCCATGGAGCCCCTAGGTATTCTCACCTGATGCAAGTGCCATGGATCCAGGCACATCAGCCATCCCACCAGCACCCACCATGCGACATGACCTGTCATCCATCTTTCAGAGGCAGACCGAGATGGCTGGTCTAGTAGGGCAGCATGTGGCTGAGACAGGCCGCCTGAGGGAGGACATCGGTACATTTGCACAGCAGACGAGGGAGGCCATGGAGGCATGCACCAACAGAATCTGCAATTAAATGGTCCAACTCAGGAGGCCATGAACCGCATAGCAGACGCAATTGAGCGCCGAGGCCCACTCCCAACCCAGGATGAACCGGGCCCAACCTCCTCTGGGAGTTTACGGCAAAGTAGCCCCCTCTGCCGGTCTCTGCGGAACCTGTGGCACACCGCTTCACAACCACCAGATGACAGAGCAGGCACTGGCAGTTAGTGCCAGCAAGGACTGGGTGCCACATGTGGAGAAGGACACATTCACGCCATGAGGCTCAAATGGGGGTGTTGTGGGGGGAGGGGGGTAAGGGTGATTTTGGGAGTGTTGTGGGGGGAGGGGGATAAGGGTGATTTTGGGAGTGTTGTGGGGGGAGGGGGTAAGGGTGATTTTGGGAGTGTTGTGGGGGGAGGGGGGTAAGGGTGATTTTGGGAGTGTTGTGGGGGGAGGGAGGTAAGGGTGATTTCACAGTTGGGGCCCTGCACTTATTGTTGTCTTTTGTTCACAATACACTGTTTGAAAGTTTACACTGGCTTGGTATTCATCATTGTGTATGTCTACTGTATTGGGGAGATGGTTCTTTGTGGGACTGACCACATTCATCATAGCAGTAATACCCATCTTTATCCATTACAGTCATACCTTGTTTGACATGCAATCTGATGCATCAGATGCTGACGCACATTGTATCCTGCCTGGACATTGCCACTTACATGTCCCTGCGGGCCTTTTGCGCCATCCTCATCACCATCCACATCATCCTCATCTTGTGCTTGCATGTCAGGTGGCTGTCATGATGCCTGCTCCTGGGCAGCCGGTTCAAGCCCTGCGTCCCCGAAAGCGGACATCCAGTCCCCAAGGAAGGACCCAGCAACCCCATATAGGGGCCCTTTGGACAGTGTCCTGGCGCCTATGGCGCCAGGCTCATAAAAGACATCAGTCCTGGCGCCATAGGCGCCAGGCTCATTATGGGAGTGCTTGGGTGCACTTACCTGATGCAGACCATGCTGCAGGATCCCGGCCTCCTTGAGGCCTGAAAGGAACTACTTTACCTGTGGGACTAATTTACCATCCGGGCGTGGTCGGGGAAGGATACATACCTGATTGGAGGAAGGATACATACCTGGAACTTCTTCCAAGGCTATTTAAACCCCACCCGAACAGCCACACGTGCTTCGCGTTGTTCTGCATCTAGCAGCTGGACGCTCACTGTGTCTGCTCCTGCATCCTGACTTCTGCCACGCCTGCCAGCATCCTGGATCACCTGCAAAGGAAGAGAAGAAGAGAACAGAAGAAGGAAAAGTCCTTACCTGCTAAATCCGCATCCCGGAGACATCTCGCCGACAATCCTGAAAAGGAAGACTTTTATTTAAAAGCTCATCGCGTCGATCGCTGCAGCGCCGCATTCCACTCACCTTTACAGGGCGCCTCCATGTTCAGCAGCGATCATCCGGATTCGCAGTCTCGCCCCAGCGCCTAGAGAGAAAAGAACAAAAGGTGAGAGAGAGAAGGGAATAAGGGAAGCTAAATTTCCATGTTAAGACTTATGTAACGCTCACCTGGTTCCCACGGGGGCGCTGGTCTAGTCTGGATTGCTGTGGCCTCTTCTAGCGTGATGCGCAGGACCCGAAACACCGATTGGACAGGACCTCCAAATCGTGCTTGCCTGGCCCGTAGGAATATCCTTCTGCAGATGAGAAAGGGGATTAACAGTCTGCAGAATAGTGTGCTAGCTCCCCCCCTTTCCACCTTCGTTCCTCTCTAACTTCCTCCAAACCCCGGTTTAAGCTCACCTTATGGTTTGGAAGGATGAACTCTCCATCCTGCTTCTGGTGCAGGGGCGCACGTTCGTCCAGTTACTTCACTGATTTTCAGAATGGCGCTGGCAAAATCCACTTGACTTTCCTGAGCGATGCGCCGTAAGTATGAAAGTTCAAAGTTCAAGTGAGGCCCCCATTATGTTGTCTTTCTAACCTGTGATCTGTCCTTTATTTCAGGTGCAGAATGAAGGCGATGCGTTGAGGGGTTAAACTGCCGAGGTGAGTAGTGATGAGGGCGATCCCTCTAAATGTCCTTATCATTCCCCAGAAATGTCTCTTGTCCTTGCCCCATAGGGGCCGGGGTACGGTACCTGCCAACGGGGCGGCGCCGACCCGAAATGTTGAAGAAAAGCCGGTAAGTATTATGGCTGTTAATCAGGCTTTCCTTCTGTGTTCCTTCTGCTCACCTTTTGTTTCTTCCTCTCTCCCCTAGGTGCAGAGATGTGGCATCCGATGCTGACAGCCGCGATGGAGCCGGGAGATGTCTCGAGGACAGGTGAGAGAAGCGTGGCGCTGCAGCGAGCAACGCAATGCTTTTAAATGGAAGTCTTTCTTCAGGGATGCTGGCGAGAAGATTCCGGATGGAGGTAAGAAGTTTGAAATAGTCCTTGGTTTTCACCTTTCTCTTTTCTTCCTTCCTTGCAGGTCTTCCAGGTTCGAGCTGGCGTCCAGAAGCAGGAGCAGACACGGTGAGCGTTAAGCTGCAGGAAGCAGAACAACGCAAAGCATGAGCTGCTGTCTGGGCGTGGCTTAAATAGCCTCCAAAGAAGTCCCAGGTATGTATCCTTCCCCAACTAGGTATGTATCCTTCCCTGGCCACGCCCGAGTGAAAAAATAGTCCCTACGAAAAAATATTCCCTTTCAGGTCTCAGGGAGGCCTGAAGCGTGCAGCATGGTCTGCATCAGGTAAGTGCACAAAACACCTCCCTTTATGAGCCTGGCGCCTATGGCGCCAGGACTGATGTCCAACATGAGCCTGGCGCCAAAGGCGCCAGGACTGAGTCCAAAGAGCCCCTATAAGGGGCCGCTGGGCTTTTACCCGAGGGCATGATGCCTGCTTCCGGGGGTGCTGGGCCTGGCCTGGTGCTCCGGGGGTAGGCATCATGACAACTTACCTGTTGATTCATTCCCTCTTCATTTCGGGTCCGCGCCGCATCCTGGCATTTCCGGACCCCGGCCCCTAAGGGGAAAAAAAGAGACATCAGCGTTAATGAGCGAATGAAAAGACATTACCAAAAAACGCTCATTAAAGATTTACCTGATTTCTACAAGGATTTCACCTCTCATCTCGGGTCGGTGCCTGTTCCCCGGCATTCCGTACCCCGGCCCCTATGGGGAAAAAGACACTAGCATTAGTACATTAATGCATGGACACAAGGGGAACCTCTTATCAAAAAAACTTACCTGGAAGCCAAGCAAGTTTGGTTCTCACCAATCCGAAAATCCAGTGAAGTAACTGGATACCAACGCGCCCCTGCATCAGAAGCAGGATGGAGAGCTCGTCCTTCCAGACCCTAAGGTGAGACGCTACGAGGAATCACAGAAGGGTTTCGAGGAGGGTGAGAGGGGAAAGTGGGAGGCCGATTGCATTACCCCGCAGACAGTTAATCCCCTATTTTTGCCTACAGAAGGATACTTCTGCAGGCCAGACAAGCCAGATTTGGGGGGCCCGGTCCAGTCAGTCTTCCGAACCCTGTGCATCACCTTAGAAGAGGTCACAGCAGCGCGAACCAGGCCAGCGCCTCCGTGGGAGTCAGGTGAGCGTTACAGAACGCAAAGCCTTCCTACAAATTCCCACCCAGGCGCTATGGAAAGTTCTGAGACTGATCAGTTGGCCCAATTACTGGGGGAATTACGGGCCGAAGTACATGCCGCTCGTCAAGAGACTAATGCCCTCAGGAGGGAATTAATAATGTCAAAGGAAAGAACTGATGACCTGGCCAGACAGCTTTTGCAAGGTCAAGCTGGGCAAACTCCTCTACCCGGTTCTGGAGGGAACCCCGCTCCTGTGGTTTCCAGTAACCCTGTGCAGATTAATCTACCTGGAAACATGCCGCTGGCCCCACCCGAACGCTTTTCTGGGGACCCCAAACGATTCGCCGTATTCATGAATCAGTGTTGTTTGCACTTCCTATGCAGACCTGGGGCCTTCCCTAATGATCAGACCAAGGTAGCCTTTGTAATGTCATATCTCAGCGGCTGCGCTGCCGATTGGTCAGTTCCTCTGGTTACTCAATATGACCCGATTCTCCGTGATTTTCAAAGGTTTCAAGCAAGCATGGAAAGGTTATTTGCTCGACACTCTCAGGGGCAGGCTCTGGATGACGAACTTCTATCCCTGCGACAGGGCAATCAGGACCTCCTATCCTATATTGCAACCTTTAATAGACTAATTGTGGAAACGGGATGGCCAGAGGATAAAAGAGTCACGTTGTTTTATCGAGGCCTACGCAGAGAACTTAAAGATGTCTTGGCCCAAGTTGTAAATCCGCCCCAAGAATGCACAGAGTATATAGACTTAGTGGTCCAATTGGATCACAGACTTCAAAACAGAAAAGCAGATCGGTCCAGGTTTGAGACCCGGGTGTTGGTCAAGACCCATACTAATCCCAAGGGAGTTGATGTTTCTGAGCCTATGCAAATTGGAGGGGTTAAAGGACCCTTAACTCAAAAGGAACGTGAAAGGAGGCGGCAGTTAAAATTATGTCTTTATTGTGGGAATTCTGGACACTTTCTACGAGATTGCCCGGCAAAACCGCCCGAAAGGCGGTAGGAGCCGCTGATAAAAACCATGAAGACTCTGTTTCGGGAAACGACTCCACCCGCCAAGTGTAGGGTTCCGCTTGCCGAGCTTGAAAACTAACTCTCAAACCTCGCATTTCATTGTGCCAATGGTTCTCGTAGATCCAAAACAGCCTAAGCGGTTGCATGCAATAAAGGCATACATCGATAGTGGGGCTATTGGAAACTATGTGGATCGTGAATTGGTCTCTAGGATTAACCTCCCTCTCCGTCCTAAAACCAGCAAAGATGTCATCACCACAGTCGATGGAACTGAAATTGCCTCTGGACCGGTAACACATTCCACTACTGAGGTGACTCTTATTGGTCCCGACGGCCATCGGGAGGGTGTTGTGTTTGATGTAATCAAGGCTCCACAGTTTCAGGTTATTCTTGGAATCCCTTGGTTAGAGACACATAATCCTCGAATTGATTGGCGAGCTAAGAAAATAACCTTCCCGGATTGTACACAAACCTGCTACCCAGAAAACCTGAAGATTAATCTAGCATCTGTAACCTCTGCCTCCATGCAACTACCTCCGGAATACCAAGACTTTCAGGACGTCTTCCAAAAGGAACAGGCCAACACGTTACCTCCTCACAGATCGTACGATTGCCAAATCGATCTGGTGCCCGGTGCACAACCCCCTTGTAGCAGGATTTATGCCCTTACCGAACCTGAGAACCTGCATTTGAGACAATATTTGGATCAATACCTAGCTAATGGTTTTATTCGCCCGTCAAAGTCCCCGGCATCCTCGGCTTTGTTCTTCGTGCCCAAAAAAGAAGGCGACCTTAGAACTTGTATCGATTCCCGCGCATTGAACCAGATAACGGTTAAAAACCCTTATCCTCTGCCTCTGATCCCTGAACTCCTTGACCAGGTGAAGGACGCTTGCATATACACCAAGTTAGATCTCCGGGGGGCTTATCATCTGGTACGAGTTAAAGAAGGCGACGAATGGAAAACTGCCTTCCGTACTAAATACGGATTATTCGAGTACCAGGTGATGCCATTCGGATTGTGTAACACGCCGGCTGCCTTCCAATACTTCATGAATGATGTCCTTCGGGAACTCATCGATGTTTGTGTTGTCGTATATATCGATGACATTCTGGTGTACTCCTCTTCGGAATCTGATCACAGAAAACACGTCAGGGCAGTACTTGAAAAACTGCGCCAACACAAACTATTTGCTAAATTGGAGAAATGTGTTTTCCATACCACAGAAGTCGAGTTTCTAGGTTTCATCCTTACACCCAAAGGAGTCTGAATTGACTCAAGAAAAGTGGATGCCATCCTCAAATGGCCATCACCTAACTCTGTAAAAGGGGTTCAAAGCATGCTTGGCTTTGCCAATTTCTATCGCAGGTTTATCCCGGAATGTTCACGCGTGGTACAACCCATTACTGCACTCTTGAGGAAAAATAAAAGTTTTGAATCGTCTGAAGAAGCCGAGCAGGCCTTTCAGGATTTAAAAGCTAAGTTTACCTCTGCACCTATATTGAAACACCCGCGTCCAGATCTCCCTTATGTCGTCGAGACTGACGCATCCAGCCTAGCCATGGGAGCAGTCCTGTCCCAAAGAGATCCCAAAACCAACCAACTGCATCCCGTAGCATTTTGGTCCAGAAAATTCTCGGCACCCGAGGTTAATTATGCAATCACGGACAAAGAACTGTTAGCCATTAAGTCCGCTTTTAAAGCCTGGCGGCATTATCTGCTTGGCGCTCGACATACCATCACAGTGATCACTGATCACCGGAATTTACAGTATTTGAAAACCGCCAAGGCTCAGTCATCACGGCAGCTCCGATGGGCTTTGTTTTTCGCTGAATTTGATTTTGTGATTACCTATCGACCTGGCTGCAAGAATGGCAAAGCAGACGCCTTATCCCGAATTGGAATGGGAGAATCTGATACAAACTCAGAACCAGTACCAATAATTCCCAAACAGAGGATTCTAGGCATGACTTCGTTACAGACGCTTGAAGACATTCAAGCCAGAGTGAAACAACTCCTGGACCCTACAACCTTACAGGATTGGATACAAAAGGGATCAGACTTTACCATAGATAATGGTTTACCTTATTCCCAAGGACGCTTATTCCTGCCACATAAGGAATTACACGAACTAGTTATTTCCGGTTATCACGATACATTAATAGAGGGACACCCCGGTATTGCCAAGACAGAGGAAAAGGTGAAACGACAATTTTGGTGGCCCTCTTGGCGAAAAGATGTTAAATCTTTTGTGATGTCCTGTGGTGTTTGCGCCCAAAATAAAAGTCAAAAGAAAAGACCAGCCGGTCTCCTTCAACCTCTAGACATACCGCCAGCACCCTGGCACACCCTATCAATGGATTTTATTACGGACCTGCCTCCTTGTTCGGGGTACAATACTATTCTGGTAATTGTGTATTTGTTTTCCAAAATGGCCCACTTTATTCCTTTGAAAGGTTTACCTTCAGCTTCTGTCCTAGCCAAAGAATTCCTCGAAAATATTGTTCGGCTACATGGATTCCCATCTATATTAATCTCTGACCGGGGAAGCCAATTCATTTCCCACTTCTGGCGCAAATGTTGTCAAATGGCGCAGATCGACGTAAGATTATCGACCATTCACCACCCTCAGACCGATGGTCAGACCGAGAGGACAAATCAGACCCTTGAGCAGTACTTACGGTGTATGTTACAGCAATCTGAAAGCAACTGGAAAGACATTCTTTGGATAGCCGAATACGCATATAATAATTTGGTACACTCTGGAACTGGCCACAGTCCTTTTTATACTTTGTTTTGGCATCACCCTCGAACCTCAAACCTTGACTCACCTCAGAACCTCGGAATGCCTGCAGTAGAACATCTGCATTCTACAATTACCCAAGCCTTCAAAGAGGCAACTACGCATTTACAACAAGCCAAGAGAAAATACAAGGAGAATGCTGATCTACATCGGAGTGAAGCACCTCCGTATCAGATTGGGGATCAAGTGTGGTTAGCTACCAGAAATTCACCACTCAAAGGGCCTCGAACTTTTAACCCAAAATAACTGGGACCTTATTCTATTATGGCAATAATTAACCCAGTGGCTGTTAAACTTGATTTACCAGCTAGTATGCAAATTCACCCTGTTTTTCATGTGTCACTTCTGAAACCAGTGGTACCCGGAACCCGACTACTCAAACCTCCAGAACCTATTCTAATAGATGGGGAGCCCGAATTCGAAGTGAAGAACATTTTAGACTCAAAAATGTTTAGGTCAAAACTGTTCTACCTAATTGATTGGAAGGGGTACGGACCTCAGGAGAGGTCGTGGGAACCCAGTGACCATGTGCATGCACCTCGATTAGTCAGGAAATTCCACCGACTCTTCCCAGACAAACCAAAACCCCCGGAGGGAACAACCTTGGGGGGGGGAGTGCTGTCATGATGCCCGCTCCTGGGGAGCCGGTTCAAGCCCTGCGTCCCCGAAAGCAGACATCCAGTCCCCAAGGAAGGACCCAGCAACCCCATATAGGGGCCCTTTGGACAGTGTCCTGGCGCCATAGGCGCCAGGCTCATTATGGGAGTGCTTGGGTGCACTTACCTGATGCAGACCATGCTGCAGGATCCCGGCCTCCTTGAGGCCTGAAAGGAACTACTTTACCTGTGGGACTAATTTACCATCCGGGCGTGGTCGGGGAAGGATACATACCTGATTGGAGGAAGGATACATACCTGGAACTTCTTCCAAGGCTATTTAAACCCCACCCGAACAGCCACACTTGCTTCGCGTTGTTCTGCATCTAGCAGCTGGACGCTCACCGTGTCTGCTCCTGCATCCTGACTTCTGCCACGCCTGCCAGCATCCTGGATCACCTGCAAAGGAAGAGAAGAAGAGAACAGAAGAAGGAAAAGTCCTTACCTGCTAAATCCGCATCCCGGAGACATCTCGCCGACAATCCTGAAAAGGAAGACTTTTATTTAAAAGCTCATCGCGTCGATTGCTGCAGCGCCGCATTCCACTCACCTTTACAAGGCGCCTCCATGTTCAGCAGCGATCATCCGGATTCGCAGTCACACCCCAGCGCCTAGGGAGAAAAGAACAAAAGGTGAGAGAGAGAAGGGAATAAGGAAAGCTAAATCTCCATGTTAAGATTTACCTGTTGATTCATTCCCTCTTCATTTCGGGTCCGCGCCGCATCCTGGCATTTCCGGACCCCTGCCCCTAAGGGGAAAAAAGAGACATCAGCGTTAATGAGCGAATGAAAAGACATTACCAAAAAACACTCATTAAAGACTTACCTGATTTCTACAAGGATTTCACCTCTCATCTCGGGTCGGTGCCGGTTCCCCGGCATTCCGTACCCCGGCCCCTATGGGGAAAAAGACACTAGCATTAGTACATTAATGCATGGACACAAGGGGAACCTCTTATCAAAAAAACTTCCCTGGAAGCCAAGCAAGTTTGGTTCTCACCAATCCAAAAATCCAGTGAAGTAACTGGATACCATCGTGCCCCTGCATCAGAAGCAGGATGGAGAGCTCGTCCTTCCAGACCCTAAGGTGAGACGCTACAAGGAATCACAGAAGGGTTTCGAGGAGGGTGAGAGGGGAAAGTGGGAGGCCAATTGCATTACCCCGCAGACAGTTAATCCCCTATATTCGCCTACAGAAGGATACTTCTGCGAGCCAGACAAGCCTGATTTGGAGGGCCCGGTTCTATCCGTCTTCCGAACCCTGTGCATCACCTTAGAAGAGGTCACAGCAGCGCGAACCAGGCCAGCTCCTCCGTGGGAGTCAGGTGAGCGTTACAGTGGCATAGTCACATTCCGCTTCATGTAATTTCAGTCCCGCAACACACATGCCATGGTTTACTTCGGCACTTTGTCATGGCCGTACAGGAGGGCTTCACCCAGCACGCTTAGGGTCCGGGCACAGCACAGGTACGGCTATGTGCAATTTTCTTGTCCTCTTCCTGCTGGTTCTGTGGTATTTCTGGGTGCCCTGCTGGTGCTTGCTGTGCCTGTCTTGCCCTAATCCTACTTCTACTCCTCCTGCGTCTCCTCTGTGCTTCGTGCTGTTGATGGTGCCGCACTACAATCACATCCTCCAGCCCATGTAATGTGGGCAGTATTGGAGGCATTTTTGTATGGGAAGGGGTGTGGTGTGCCCTTTTGTGCTGCCACAGTCTCCATCCCCTACACCTGCGCTGGATGTGTCCACCTGTGGCAGGTGGACTGCTCAGGTCTCTTAACGGGTGGTTCAAGATGCCGGTATTAGCGCCATGGCGGTAGGGTGTTTTGGGGTCTTTACCATGCCGCTATTACCATGTCCGCCTACCTTGTGATGGGATGCTATTATCGACATGCCGCTATTTCCAACCTGGGGGTCGCGCGCCCACGGACTTGCCGCTATTAGTGCCACCATACTTAACGATGGCGCTAATCGAGGCAAGTCTGGGTCGTAATTGGATAAGAAATTTAGCGTTACCGGTATTCACTTACCGGTAACGTTATTTCCTTACCGCCGTCCGTGTAATGAGGCCCAAAGTCTTGCTTTTGAGATAAAGGGCCTCATTACACGGATGGCGGTGGACCAAGGTGCTATTAGCACCTTGGTCCATGCCGGTAAAATACCAGCACCGCCTTGGTGGAAAGGGGAATTACCGCCCTATTCCAAGGTTGGTGGGGCGGTAATTCCCCCTTCCCCCATTGCCCTTCCCCATTCCCATTTTTGCCCCATAGGGCTCTATGGGAATGGGGAAGGCGCTAATTACGGTACCGCAAATTGCAGTACCGTAATTAGCTCCCTGGTCCCTTTGCGGGTTGGTTTTTAACGCCTGCAAAAAGCAGGCGTTAAATTCCCCAACCCGCAAAGGGACCTCGTAGTAAGGCGGTAAGGTTTTACCGGTACCGGTAAAATACCGGTACCGGTAAACCCTTACCGCCTACCGTGTAATGAGGCCCTAAGTCTTTAAAGTTTATTTATGAAACTGTCTTTGGAACCAAAAGGCAGTCCATTGTCACTAGATCATTTTTTCTTCTTCCTTCAACTGCAACCAACTGTTATTTCCTTCAAGGCAAGGTGGGAGTTTCTCATCTTGATTGGAGGTTTTATTGCCCCTTCACACATCCAGCCTCATTGCCCTTGGTGTCCCATTATCAGTGGGTTTCTGTAGACTAGATTCCATCCCACCCTGTAATTATCAGTGGGTTGTTGGTCTCTGCTGAGAGTTTATGGTGTGGCTATCTTCCTCAGGGGGAAGTTTCAGGGCTGACAACTGGAATAACTGGTTTTTGGGAGCTAGCAAATTCAGCCCATGTGTTTTAAACTCTTTATTTTCTTATTTTGGGTTTGAAACAAACCTGTGAAAGAAAATAGCCCATGTCTGTATTTTCACCAGCAACATACCCCTTCACATTGCTAGATAATGCAAGCTTTCCTTCAAAAGTTTCCTTTTTAAAATGGGCATTTTCCTCCTTCAGTTTTGCAAAAGCCCATTTTTACACGTGTTGAAAACTGCTAGCATTTCCTTTCAAATTCGATTTTGCATCTTCATCAGATTCCCACACTGTCTTGCAGCTATAGTTATTTTCTTGAATGCAGGAGTTTTGTCGGAAGCACAGATGCCTTGAAACTGACCTGGCTCAGATAGCTGGAGTCTCTTTTGAACTACTGAGCTTTGATACATTTGTACAGAAATGAACGTGTTTCCCCGTGTGAGTAAAAGTGTAAATTCCTTGTTGATTTCTTTCAGAGTTGGTTTGACAGGGCATGTCATTCAGGGGCGATACTTGGTTTTGGTGCGGCACAATGAAATGTCCTGGGCATGGCAGGGCCTTTTTAATCACAGTAGTTTTTAAAACAGAACAGATGGAATTAGCATCAAAGCAGCATTTTGTAAAGGGTGAAAAGGTTTAATTTTGAAGGGGACATTTGGGTTTTCAGCAAAGCAGTGCTGCCTTTTCACTTTGTTCCATTTATATGTTTCAGAACACACTGGCACACTGCTTCAGTGTGCCCTCTTGTTCCATCCTGCCTGATGTGGGCTTGGCAGGACAGTGCAGCCATATTTTTGTTGCTGCAAAAACGCTGTGTTGAGGCCATGGTGCGCACAGGAGCCAGCGCAGCCATTTGCTGTTTTCTTGCACAAATGTAGCTTGGTGATGTGGGGAAATACTGTTGAGTGGGTCAAAATATCCCACAGTCTGCATGGGGCAGAACGGGGCTACCAACATCACTGTGCACCCTAACTTGCGCACCCACTGGATCGTTCTCCAAATCAATGGAAATGGGGGAAACGCATACGTGAAGAGGCCTGTCCACAGGAATGAGAACACGTCCCCCATCAAATGCGTATGAACCACTCTTCTGGCAAAGCCCGGACACTGCTTGTTTTCCTGCGTGGAGAACACGTCCAGCAGGGGAGACCCCCATTTTCGGAAGATTTTTGCAACCTGCTCCTCCTTCAACCGCCACTCGTGCAGCTGACTGGTGTCTCTGCTGAGCGTGTCGGCCTGAACATTCTGAACCCCTGGCAGATGGAAAGCCACAATATGGATCTCCTGAGCCAGAGACCAATGCCAGACCTTCTGAGCATCCTTTGACAGGATCCAGGAATGCGTGCTGCCCTGCTTCCTCAAATAGAACATTGTGGTGGTATTTTCCGTCAACACCCGCACCACAGTTCCTTGAATGTGAGGTAGAAACAACTTCAGAGCCCAGTGCACCACTCTCAACTCTAGCACAGTGATATGCAACCTTGTCCCCTCCCGAGACCATAGACCCCATACCTGTGACTTTTCGAGGTGCGCTTCCTCCCCACCTAGGAAGCATCTGCCACAATTGTGAACTGAAACTCCTGTTCCAGCAGGGGCATGCCCCGTACACGATTGTCTGTGCAAGTCCACCACTGAAGGGCTTCCACCAGCCCCCGGGCAACGACCACTTTGTCCGACCACAACCCTCGACTCTGAGACCACCTGTTTGCAAAGAATTCCTGCACTGATCTCATGAACAGGCAGCAATTTGGAATGAGCAGAATGCATGACACCATGGCTCCCAACAGCAACATGTAACTTTGGACTGAGACCACCGTACCATGGCCCCACTCGCCCGCCTTGGACCGCAACTTCACCACTCTTTCCCTGGAAGGCTTCACCAGATTGTCCTGGGTAAGAAACTGAGCCCCCAGAAACACCAACTCCCTGGACGGTGTCAGATAGGATTTTTCAAATTGGACGGCGAATCCCTTCCGTTGCAACAGGTTCATGGTCACCATGAGAGACTCCAATGTCCGTTATGGTGACAGCCGCCTTACCAACCTATCATCCAGGTAGGGGTACACATGATGGCCTACCCTGCGGAGGAAGGCAGCCACCAGAGCCAAGCACTTTGTGAATGTCCTGGGAGACGACTTCAGGCCAAACGGGAGGACACAGAACTGGTAATGACCTTCCCCTACCACAAAACGCAGGAACTTGCAGTGATGTTGCCTCATCGGGATGTGAAAGTAGGCGTCTTGCAGATCTATTGATGCCAGGAACTCTCGCAGTTGCACCGAGAGGATGACATTCTGAAGTGTGAGCATTTTGAACTTCAGGCGTTGCAGATTCCTGTTTAGCTGTCGAAGATCTAGAATAGGCCTCCAATTGCCATTGGGCTCTTTGATGACGAAGAACCGGGAGTACACCCCCTGGCCCCGTTGCACGACCGGAACTGGTTCTATTGCCCCTTTTTCACTAGCATGAGGACCACCTCCTGCCGCAAGACAGGAAGATGCGGTTACGCCACAGACACGGGCGAAATGGGGACTGACTATCGCTGAAACTCCAATGAGTGGCCGAGAAGTACTGTATCCAGCACCCAGCGGTCTGACATGATAAGTTGCCACTCGTCAATGTGGTTCGCCACCCTGCTCCCCAGCAGATTGCCTATATGGCAGTCATTGTTGAGATTTTGACTGCCTCCCTTTAGCAGCCGGCGCATGTGCACCCTTCTTACGCTGTGCTTGAAAGTCTCTTCTGAGCCGACTGGAAGGAGCGCCTGTAGCCTTCAGACAAATAGCCGGAGCGTCTGTAACCTCTATCTCGGGAGGTGGCAAACCGGGCATTACCAGAGGCTCCACGAATGGCCCGAAACTAACGAAAAGGACGGCCACTCTGCAGGGAACCTAAAGATTTCGCCGTCTCAGTGTGCTCTTTCATGCCCTTCAGGGCCTCGCCGATCTTTTCCCTGAACAAGTGTTCACCCTCACAGGGCATATCCACGATTTTATGTTGGACTTCTGGGTGAAAATACACGCATTTCAGCCAAGCCTGCCGCCTGATCACAACCCCATTATTGATTTGCTTAAAACCCTACTCCGCCAGGTCCACTGCAATGTTGATGCTGTGGTTGGAGGCCTCCTCCCCCTCCCGAACCAGCAGCATTGCCTCCTTGCAGTGTTGCTCTGGGAGATGATCAAGTATCGGGCCCAGCCTGTGCCACATCTCCCTGTTATACCAGGCCATAATAGCCAAGGAATTTGCAGCTTTAACCGTGGTAGCCCCGCAGTCAGGACCTTCTTCCCAAATGCGTCCTGCTTCCTGGCTTCACTGTCCGGAGGCATAACACAACTGTGTTGGCTTCTGGCATTACAGCTAGCCGCTGCCGACACCACCAACTCGGGCGTGAGCTGCGACACGAGACATTTGGGGGTCGATTCGGGAGCCTGGAACTTCTTTTCTAGACGCCCCTTTACTGTAAGTTCAGAAAACGGGTGGCACATAGTGTGCAGCCCCTCCTGCCACACGTGTTCCAGAATCGGAACCGAGAAGACCGCCTTGTGTTGCTTTCTCATATGGTCAAAGAGAAAACAGTCTTTTTGTTCTTGTTCAGGAGCCAGGCCAAACTCCTGACACACCTTCACCATCATGGCGTGGAAAGCCCCCACATCATCTGACAGAGACGGTTGAGCCGGGCTACTAGGCTGTTCCACCTCAGGCTCCGTATCTCATGAATCGTCCCGCCTAGGCAACAAAGACACCATCGACAGGGTATCACATGGAGCACTCTGCTGATCCTTCTCTGGCAACTCCCCTTCTTCAGGATGACTTCTGGGACTGTCCAACCCAACCGGCAATGGCAACAGCACTGGAGGCGATCTCCTAGGGGCCTCACCAGGCACACTCTCAATCACCGGAGCCACTGGGCTCGGTGGAGGTGGAAGCCTCGCATCCAGCTGCCCCAACGACGACTGGAGCGTATTGAACACCTGCACGGATAGTAGGTACTGTTGACCCACAGCCGATGGATCAAAAGTTGGCTCCTGTTCCTCCTCCAATCCCGAGGAAACAGAGTACGCTGCCGGTTCCTGTTGCAGAATGTCCACAGGAAGCATGGACCCAAAGCCGGCAGATCGCCACGGTCCTCCCGTCGGCAACAAGCCCTCTGAATCCAACTGTGCCAACGACAGCAACAGCGGGCCACTGTCAGTAACAGCCGTGGATGGGGCCAACGACACCACTGTCGACAACAGAAGAGCAGATTGTACCACCACCTTCGACGAGGGAACATCCCGTCGTCAGAACTGAGGCCTCCACGGGCCTAAATTTCTCCGGTGAAGCAGACTTCTTGGAAGAAGAGCCGGAACTGGGCTTCGACGAGTCCCAGCTGGACAAAGATCTATGATGGTCTTTAGACGACGAGTGCTTCGAGGAGGAAGACTCCCTCGACTTTGCTTGTCATCTGTCCGACGCCTTCGACTTCTCGGGCCTACCACCGGGCACCTTCGACTTGTCTGGCCGATCCGACTTGGGCAGCAAGGAGCCACTCGCCCCTTTCGAGTGATGTGACCTGGACCTGGAGGACTTGCTACCTCTCCCCACATCCGACAATGGCAACTTCGTCCATTGCTTCTTAGTGGGGGGGTTACGCTGACGCTGCCCGCCGGTGACTTCCCCGCCATCACCGAAGACTGGCTCCCCCGGGGCGAACTCACCTCCGAAGCCGGGTCAGTGCCCTCGTTCAGCCAACAGATGAGCCGGCGGTTGCGGTCCTTTCACAGTCTTCTGCGAAAACCCTTGGCATATCTTGCAGGCATCCACCGAATGATGGGGGTATAGACAGAGACAATCTGTAGAACCATCCCCTTCAAACACCTTCTTTAGGCTGCAAGTAGCACAAGGCCTAAAAAGTTATTTTTTTTATGGACCACAGATGACATACTGGCCGGATACGAAAAATCATGTGCACACCATGAAGAGAAACACGAAGTGATCCTAACAGTTTGGAGACAGTTGAAATCTCAAGGGAAGCTGCAGGGGCGGGGCTATTTATAGTAGACGTCCTATTGGTGTAGCCTATGGCACCCAAAAATAACACTGATAGGACACTGAAGTGTCATAGTTTTCCATAGGAAAACGCCAAGTTAAAGTTACTGAGGTTTCTCAGCATGACAACAGGAAATATTCACAGCATGTAAATCCATGAAAAATCCAATGCTGGAGAAGTTACTCTTCTTCCTTGAAGAAACTAGAGAATCTCCTCGGAAGAGCAATTCACCAGAACAGCCCCTGCCTTTGGGCCCTCCAGTGCTTCTGAAAATAATACTCCTGAGAAGCGGAGCGCTTCTTTAGAGGAAAGGGCTGCACTAAAACCTTCAAAGGCCACATGCCCCAAAACAGAACAGCCTCCTGGGCGACCCTAGAGAATATCTGGTGAGGGAAAATTGCATAAATCCGTGAAAGGATTTTCCCTATCACCGACCATGTCGACCTCGGACAGATTATCCATGACGACATCGACTACAAAACCCTCATCAACTGATCACCAGATAAAGAAACCCAGCTCAACCACATTGAGGCCGTCGTACACGGGTAAGAGCCCCTCTAACACAAGGTCCTATACCGATTTAAATCCTCCTCTTCGACCGTCGACGGACCACTGTATGCTGACAGAGTCATCCAGGACACTGTTCGTCGACGGGGCAGCTGACGTAGTCATTGTCCACAAGTTGCAAGGCATCATCCACAACGCAGCAGCCATCAACGGACTCTTCATCCACAGAGCTGGCAACGAGGTATCATAAGTCATCTACGACTGGTCACTCATCCACGGCAGCTAAATAGGAACATGCCTTATCACGGAACGTTAGGCAATCCCCTGCAGAGCAAATTCCGTCCACGCCATCATCAGTACTCTGTCCAGTTCCTGCTGTTCATATGAGGGGTTTAGTGGGTGTTGATTTGCTTATTTTCTACCCTGAGGCAAATTGCTCTTTCAAAAAAAGCTAGGATTTGACTGGGTGTCTTCCATGTACGTTATATTCGTGCATTCATTGTCTTACCTAGGCTGTTGACATGTCCTGCAACTCATGCACATTTGGGGGCGCCGGAATCCACTGGCTCAAGTGCTTTTGTGTACGAGCACAGGAGTTAAATTGGTAGAATATATTGATTGCTACATCCACTGACATGAATATAGTAGAGGTAAATAGGTCAATACCATCACTTAGTTGGGGGTTTGTAATGGTGTGTCTCATGTGCTTATCCTACATGTAATTGGAATGACCTTTGTTTTACCAATGGCATGCCACTTCTGCAGCAAACTAGGCCTAAGCTGGAGTGCTTGCATTTACCATTGTGCCACATTGTGTTTTCGTGTATCGCTCTGTGTAACTCATGGGTTAGTGGCACAGCAGTTTATGCCAAGATTAACAAAGCTCACTAGAACAAATGCATGTGTACGTTCATGCGCGATCACAGAATGTCCCCCTCTGGTACTTCAACATCCAGAGAAATTACAGTTATTCTTTTACGGAGAATGGGCTCATTTAACTGGCAACTGCATCTCCAACAATATTTTCAATGTTTTCTCTATTGTGTTGCAGCAAACCCTTATTTATTGTTAGTGTACCATACGTTTCACGGGGTACTTTTACATTCCGTGTTTGGTGCCTTGTGTCATACAACATACTGCCAATACATCATCTTTGTAGAGAAGACAATTTCAAGAACATTGTGGGCTAGGAAGCAATTTTTTCAGGGAACAGAACATGCTTTTTTCAGCAGTAGTTTTGGGTTTGAATACCTAGATAAAACCTTGCAAAATTTGATATGAATGCTCAGTTTTGACCAATTAATTGCATGACAAATTTGTTGTAGTTTCCTAGATGAGAAGAAAAGATACAGAGCAAAACAGCTTTGCTGTTTCCTATATAAAGTGCAACCTAATCTCAACTATACTACTGTATTGTAACTCGATTGGTTAATGTGCCACCCAGCTACCAAAATGTGTAGGCTGTTTTGAACTAGACATTCACATGAAAGTCTCCAAATAAGCTCAACCCAATCTTTACAAATGTTTAAACGAACTGTGGATCCAGTTTTTTGTGGCTTTCTAATGATATGTTTGATCAGCATCAATGTTGAAAAAAGGTGTACCATCCTACCGCATATTTATCCTCTCCGATTTTGATTTAGGAATTACAACTAAAGTAGGGACAACCCACCAATGCTTAAATCTACAGTTATTCTCAAAACATGTACATGGAAAAAACATCCTGATCTATTTGGCTTGTATTGACCTTACATCTGCTTTTGCCTATGTCAATAGGTTCCTACAATGGCATGGCAAACATTAAATGAACCGGTTATTCCAAATCCTCTGCTGGCCATGTTACTCTGTTTACATACTGACAAGTCTGTCAAAATCAGGTTTGGGCGTAATGGGGAACTGCCCAAAAAGGTGTAGATGGACAAGGGTGTCAGACAAGGCTGGGGCCTTGCACCTCTCCTTTTCAGTTTTATACAAACATTTTACATAAGCAATCGAGAAAAGGAACTCCCGATATCCAATGCATCAATGGTAAACGTATACCAGCTTTGGCATTTGCTGTTGAAAGGGTTTGTATACAAGAACTCAGCTTGCAGAATAAAAATCGGTCTCCGCATTTACTGCCTATAGGTCTTCACATTACATTATGTTATTCGGCATTTATACTGCATTAAATCACTACTTTGGTGGTCTCATAGCTCATAGGTTTGACATATTGTGTCCCCACTTGGGGCCCGATTCATAGAAATATGTGCACAGAGAAAATAGGGACTTTGCAAGCCAAACCGTGCACGCAAATCCTATTTGTCGATTCATGGATTCAACTGTGCTGTACTTTTTTTGTACTTTGCAGGGACTCTGTGCAAGCTCGGCATGTCTCTGTGAGAGGATGAGTGCCTTGCGCGAGAAACCATGGAGAACTTGGGCGTGGCTTGCACAGAGGGCTGGGTAGGGTGCGGAACACAGAAAATGAGGAAGAACAAGGGAAAATGTAGGCGTTATGAGGGACGGCCCGCAGGAAGCCCATCGCATGCCCACTATTGCATGAAACAATACATATTCATGGAACAGAGTGCGCAACGTCTCGGCAGGGAAATGGCCACCAAAGCCCTCATACTATCCGCCATCCGAAGGCAGGCGTACAGAAACTTGCTCATAGGATTCACTGCGCAGAGGTAAGATTGAGTATCAGATTTAGGGTTGCGTGTACGCAGCTGGGGTTCCGATCTGAATTAGGGATGCGTGAACATAGTGTAGCGAGGTGGTTTATGGGTGTTTGCACGCACATTTTCCGAGTTTTACACCAGTTACGATAAATTGTACGCACGCATGTTGTCAGGGTGCCGATAAAAGTTATGGGGGACCCTGCGCAGGGTCCCTGAGATGCAGGCCTCCTTGCGGGGAACCCCACGCACTGTTTGATGTGTGCATGGTGCACACAAAGGTCGCTGTTCTGGCTGTTTTAGCTTTGCATGGGGGCGTGTCAGAGGCGTTCTGGCCTCGACTTGCATACATGGTTACTTTGCACCAACAATTCTATGAATACGCAGAGCACAGAGAATTCTGCGCACAGGCCGGTGCAGTGCCGTTCTCAGGGGGCAGCGTTTGCGGGATAAATGCACACTTTTCCATGGATTGGGTCCTTAAGGTTTCCAGATCCGATCTGTGAACGAAAAAGGGAATTTAGGGGATGAGGGAGGGTTTAGTGTTGGAGGAAGGTAGGGTGAGTGCGTCTAAGTGGGGAGTGTTTGAAAAAGCATGTTGCTCATGTTATGTATTGGCCCTATGCAAATGTTGTTATGGGATAATATGATGTTTTTTAAGTGTCACCAATAGGTATGAAGGCAGATTATCGAAACTATTCCCCCAAATAAAAATGGTGCATTGCTTGTGTGCGTCCCAAGATGTGCTCAAGCAGCCCATGTATGTAGGAAAGCTCTGTTCCCCCGAATGTGCCTTCAATGTTCCAGAGGGCCAAACTCCGGAATCGTACTTTTGGGACTGCTGAACTTAAGGGCGAGGGAAGGTCTACAGGTGTCTGCATGTGTATGAACTAGGATGCCACCTGGAAGGGAAAGGGGCATGGGGAGTGTAAAGACACTATTGTTCATATACATTCTGTTGAGACAGCCTCGAGCCATGGAACTAAATAAGATCCTGAAAACCTTGATATCCTCGGCTATAGTCTTGCATCCTTACTGTATTACTGTTGAAAGTGCTGATAACACACAAAAATGTTTACCTAAACTGGTCAGTGTTAGTCTATAACAGTCCTCACCAGCACAGTGTAATTGCACATTCAACTAACCGATTCACATTACAGTGGCAACCGTACACCCAGAGGTGGTATAATTTCCCAAAAGTACAGGAACAATTGATAGCGCTGTTTATCTGCCTGACTCCCTTTCCATATGGCCCTTACAGAGTAGTATTGTTCAGTGTGGTGCCAGCACTGGTTACCCGACTGGCCGGCACCAGTCATTGCTTGATACTCCACCCTCTGTAGAGCAGACGTCACTCCCAGACCTCTCATATAATGATCTCTACTGCCCTAGGGTATTTCCTAGTCTGCACACCTACATCATGAAGTGATGCAGAGTATCACCCATTGTCAAATTGTACTTTTTGCTACAACCCTTCCTTTTTTGGGACCAGTATAGCCTACAAATAGCTGGTAATAAAGATTGCCCATGCGACTAGCGCAGGAAGTCTTGATTTTATTAAAGACACGGAGGCAAGCATTATGCTTAACTTCTTTAATTACTGCTAACCACAGCTTTTTAAATCTTTCTTTTGTTTCAATGTATATATATTTTTTTTTTATATCTCGTATAAACAACAGAAAAAATGAAACATCATAGCCTTAACGCGGCTAAACTACATCCCCGATGAGGCTCTTCAATATGGTAGTCCAATAGCCTCTCTCTCACTGTCCAATCAGGCAATCCCTTCTACTATGAGTCACTGCCTCTCTGGGTCCCTTCCTCTTCTTTTGCAACTCGCTTTTACTGAACAAATGGCTAAAATCCAACTGCCTCTCGTATAATCCAACTGAGTCTGTCCTTTCTATTCTGGGTAGGATCTCCGTATTCTAACTCCGCAGCTCTGCTGCTTTCGTACACTCTAATCTCTGTGATTCTTTTGCTCCTCTCCTATGCAAAAAGAGAAATGTGCACGTTAGGGAGGGGAATACGATTTATCACATGTTATAATCAAGCATTTACATAGATTTGCTGCGACATGTCTTACAATTCATACCACTCCCCTTACAGCCGTATTCCCGTAGGGTGGGATAATGCTTGCCTCTGTGTCTTTAATAGAATCAAGACTTCCTGCGCTAGTCGCATGGGCAATCTTTATACTATGACAACGCCGGAGGCGAGCATTATGCTTGTTCAAAGCTTTCAACAACAGCAGCTGCTATATTAGATACTGGTTTGAAGTAAAATGTCTTGAAGACTGAATCGCTCGACCAGTCTGCTGCTTTCATGATCTCTTGCAGCGGAACTTCGACTGCAAAAGCTTGTGAAGCCATGGCACCTCTGGTAGAGTGCGCTCCAAATTTAGACGTGTCTATACCTGCCAACACCATCACTTCCTTCACCCATCTAGCAATAGTAGCTGACATAACTGCTTTTTATGGTTCAATACGCGCTATAAGCAACTGGGTAACCCCCTTCGGTGTAACCGCTGCTGTCGCTGCTTCATAACACTTTATACAATTCGCCACACACAATTTCTCGTTATTCGACCAGTATGGGTATGAGATCACTTTAGAATTGGTCTTTGTACGCTGCGCTATGGTAAAGGCTATCCCTTCCGGGTAATACATCTTCCTGTCTATCTCTAGGGCTTTAACGTCTGAAACTCTTCTACAGGACCCTAAGCAAAGGAGTGCAGCTAGCTTGCCTGAAAGCTGTTTATCTGACAGAAAGTTGTTACTCGGCCATTGCTTGAACAGGTGTATGACTTTTTGGACATCCCATAACGATGAGTACTTGGGCGTAGGAGGTTTGCTCATCTTTTCACCCTTTAGCAATCGGGACACCGCTGAGTGTTCCCCTACTGGTGGCTCCGTCCACTAGCTCGTGTCCAGCAAAGATCGCTGACCTATATACTCCTACAGTCCTGAACACCCTCCCTGTAGACGGGAGGCTGGCTAGGAAATTCACCACTTGGACTACAGGTGCTGAAATGGGAGATATACCCCTCCCCCTGCACCATAAATCCCAGGCTTGCCACGCAGAATTATAGCTCCTGATTGTAGATGGAGCCCATGATAGATTGATAAGTCTTGTAGCGTCTTCTGAAAGGCCTGGCAAGCGCCATCTATGCCTGAAATTCTGCACGCTATCAGTGTTAAGGATTGATCCTCTATCAGAGGGTGAGGGGCTCCTGCTGGATCGGTCAGCAGGTCTTGTCTGTATGCAATCTTCTGTGGAAAATCCGTAGAAAGTTCCATCAGAACTGGAAACCAGGCTTGCGGCTTCCAGTCTGGCGTCACTATCACTATCTGAGCTTCGTCTCTGCGCACTTTTGCTAGTACCCTCGCCAGCACCGCAAAGGGGGGAAAGGCATAGTGTCTCTGCGACCCCCAATGATGCATGAATGCATCCGTCCCCTGGGCTCCCGGGTCCAGCTTCCAGCTGAAGTAATCCGGCAGCTGTGTGTTTAGCCCCGAGGCGAACAGGTCTATGTGCAGTGGCCCCCATCTTGCTTCCAACTTCTTGAATATGTCTGTGTAGTTTCCAGTCGCTGTAATCTACTAGGTGTCGGGAGTTCCAGTACGCCACTCAGTTCAGGGCCCCTGGGAGATACTCTGCTTTGACTGTAATCTTCTTCTGTAGGCAGTCGTCCCAGAAATCTTTTGCCAATTCCGCGAACATCCTAGACCTGGTACCTCCCAGCTTGTTTATATACCTTACTGCAGATATATTGTCCATCTTAAGAAGGATGCTGCAGTGCGCTTTGTCTCTGGTAAACGCTTTTACTGCGAAAGACCCCGCTAGTAATTCTAGGCAATTGATATGTAGTTCCAATTCTTCTTTTGACCATTTCCTGCCTGTTTCTATGTCGCCGCATTGCGCTCCCCAGCCGGACCTGCTGGCGTCTGACTCTATAACTAACCCTGGTACGTCTCTGAAGATGGCGCGGCCGTTCCAGGCTTCCATATTGTGGAGCCACCAAGTGAGTTCTGCTCTGCTTTCTTCGTCTAGGGGAACTAGTCGATGGTATCTCCAGCCTTTCCTTAGGTACTTGATCTTCAGCCTCTGAAGAGCTCAATAATGTAACGGGCCGGGAAATATTGCTTGTATGGATGCTGCTAAAAGACCTACTATCCTGGCTAGATAACGAAGAGAGATCAGCGGTTTCTTGAGTGCTGCTCTCAGATCTTTCTTGATAGCTCTAATTTTTTTAGTTGGTAACTCCAAGGTAGCTTTCTTTGTATCTATAGTAAAACCCAAGAACTTTAGCCGCTTGGTCGGCGTAAGCTCCGATTTGTCTTTGTTCACTAGGAATCCTAGGCTGGAAATTAGCTCTATCGCCCATTGAATCTGCTTCTGTAGGCGATCTTTGTTTTCGGCCATAAATTGGATGTTGTCCAGGCACACGATCATCCGACACCCTTGTTCCCGAAGTGCTGTCGCGATGGGCCTCATAAGTTTGGTGAACGCCCATGGTGCTGACGCTAGACCGAACGGTAGGCATCTGAATTGCCAGAGTTCGTCTCTTCACCTGAATCTTAGAAAAGGTCAACAGTGGGGTGCTATGGGAAATGTGAGGTAAGCGTCTTTCAGATCTAGGCGCGCAAGCCAGTCCCCCTTTCTGAGTAAGTCTCCTAGCAGATGGATTCCCTCCATCTTGAAGTGCTTGTACACTAACCAGCTGTTGAGTTCTTTCAGATTGATTACTGGACGAACGTTGTCCTTGCGACGGACTAGGAACATATTGCTCAGGAAGGATTGGCCGTTCCCTGTAGCCCTCTCTATCGCATTTTTCCGTGCCAGATCCTGGATCTCTGCGTCTTCTTCGGCCTGTGTCATTTGAATTCTGTGCGGGGGGCGATCTTGCACCGGATGACCTAGGAACTCTAGAATGAAGCCTTATACGGTCTGAATAACCCATGCATCTGACGATAGATCGCGCCAGTTGTGCAAAAAAAGCATTGTCCTGCCCCCCACAGGAGGATAGGTCGCGGCACATTCTCTCACCTGAGTTATTGTTCTGGTGACGGTAATATCCGCGTCCCCGAGAACCTCGTCCTCGCCTTGTGCTCTTCTGTTATTGAATCGGCCGGTCGAGCGGCCTCTATATCGACCGGCCCCTGAAAAAACTCTCCCCGGGAATACCTTCCTAATGGAGGATTGCGCTTTCTCCAGCGCTGTGTATGTTCCGACGAATCTGTTAATTTCTTTCACAAATGTGTCACCGAACAGGAGCCCTTGTGCGCTTTCCCCGGCTTCGTAAAACGCCAGGTCTCCAAGCTTGTTATCAATCTTCAGTAAAGCCGATCTGCGTTGCGCTGAAGATATTGCACAGTTTGCGTTACTCAGCATGCAGACTGCTCTTTGCGCCCATCCTGCTAATATAAGTGGGTCGACTGGCTCCCCAGTGTCTTTAGCTCTCTCGGCTAACTCCATTATCTTTGCTATGGGTCCAGCTAGGTCTAACAGTTTATCCTGGCACGTCTTCCATGCCCTATCCATGCCTTTTCTGGTGTCCTTTCCTGCTTTCGTTATGAAGGTTAGCATTTTTGCGTCGAGCTCGGGAGTCTCTGCTACTTTCCCTGTCAGCTCTGGTCTCGGACACTCAGCTTTAAGTCTGAATCTAATATCTTTATCCATAGGTTTTCTCATTTTCTGGGACATATACAGGGCTACTCTTGGTGATGGGGTCCAGTCCGTTGAACTGGGGTGCCTTATTGTATCGGGTTCAAACATGTCTGACATGTCTTCTTCATCCAAAGGGGCCTCCACACCGCTGGCTTTAGGCTCGCTTGTACTCTTCTGCGAGACTACGGTCACTTTGCTTATGCTCTGATCATTATCCTCTCCCCTTTCCTGATCCGAATGCTCTGAGGATCATAAGGTATCCCCTATATTTGTCGCCCCTGGGGTAGGGGGTACAAGGTTGGGCAAGTCTGTCTTTGCAAGACAGGCGCTTTTCAGCCTATTGAAAGCATCAGCCACCTCTAGGGACTTAACCTTCCCTGTATCTGAGCCCGGGGGAGTAGAAGAGTGTTTCCTCTTCCGGGCCACTTTCTTCCCCTTCTCACTTTGTCTCAGAGGCTCTTGTGTGGAGGTTCCCTCACCGGGGTCGTCGAGCGGGCCAGCTTTCTTGCCCAGTATTTCTTCCAGGACCAATAACTTGTCTTGTAGAGGCTTGACTCCTAGTGCTACAGCTTGAACCAATGAGTCGCTATAGCATTTTCTTGAAGATGTAGGAGAGGTCTATATCTTCACCTATGTATTCCACCTCTTGCTCTGGTTATCTATCACTCCCTTCACTACAAGCCTCGTTATCCATGCTGTACGCCATGGAATTGTGTGTGCCTCACAGAGGATGGCTATCAGGTTGGGAACTGTAGCTCCTCTTTTGTTGTTGGCAACAGAAAAATATATTTTCGTTTTTTTATTTTTTTTTTGAAAATGTTCTCTTTGCCTTGAATGCCTCTGATGTGCGCAGGCGACCCGCTAACAAATTAACGAGTTTCGTGCGTTCGGGAACGAATAACAGGAGCGTAGAATTGCCATTGGCTTTCTCCGTGCGAGAACAAAATTCTGTGAGAGGAATACAGTAATGCCATTCGCGCGCTTCCCTAGTTTCTAAAGGGAGTGGGGTTTACCGCGTACTACGTGTTGCCTGCGATACTCTTTATCTCCGTCAGTGTTCGTTCGGGGCTGACTGGCTGAGCCCTAAAGCGAGTGAGATCACTCGCGGGCTCGGCAGTCAGCCGTCCTGAAAGTCTAACTTGTCCGCGAAATGAACGCGTGCGTTTCGAACTCGAATGCTAATACGTTTGCGCTAATGGTACGCGCGCGCTTTACAATATATAAACTTAGCGTTTCGACAATTAAGTATCATAAAAACACAGCATAGCAAGGTATTGCTAGAATTGATGTCACTTATCTGTGGTGCAGCAAAAAAGAAGAGGAAGGGACCCAGAGAGGCAGTGACTTATAGTAGAAGGGATTGCCTGATTGGACAGTGAGAGAGAGGCTATTGGACTACCATATTGAAGAGCCTCATGGGGAATGTAGTTTAGCCACGTTAAGGCTATGATGTTTCATTTTTTCTGTTGTTTATACGAGTTATACAAAATTTAAAAAAATATACATTGAAACAAAAGAAAGATTTAAAAAGATGTGGTTAGCAGTAATTAAAGATGTTAAGCATAATGCTCGCCTCCGGTTTTGTCATAGAATCTAAATTCTAGACACATAGAATTATAACCCCCACCGCCCCCCAAGGAGTCAATATTCCTGGTTTTATGCAGTCTCTACTCAGCCTTGGATGGTTGAGGTGTTGGAAAAAATACTGACAAAATAATTTTTTAGGCAAGTGAATTCCAAAACCACCTTTGGGAGGAAAAAATTGTTTCATTCTCAAGGTCACTTTTTCTTACAAAACCGAATGAATTCAGGAGATAGGGACAAGTCCTGAAGTACTAATACCCACCTAAATCAATTCAAGGCGATCAGAAAAGCCACTTTGAATAAAAGAAGTCTTAGGAAAAAATGGAGCTGCCATCGAAAAGGTTAGAATCAGATTCAGGTCCCACCATGGGATCACAAACGGCCTAGGTGGAAAACTGCCAGCACCAGCATAGCCCACAAAAAGCTGGTCCTCTTTCCTGACATACCTAGTGTGAGACCTAGTAGCTAAGGACCCACAGTGGAGGGTTCAGCCTATAGAATTGCTCCTCTGTCTTAGAAGGGCGGGACAGAGGACAATGCACAGAAATTTGGATCTTCTGAGAGAGATGACAGTCCGAAACCATCTTGCAGCAGAAGAATGGTCTCACTCTCAATGTCACTGTCTTCTTGGAGGTTTAACACAGAATGCCTGGAACTCATTTACCCATCTTGCAAATGGGATGGCTACCTGAAATATCACACTAGGGGTCAGCCACCTTAATGAACACGAATGCAGGGGCTCAAACAGACCTCCCAAGAAAAATGTTATAACTAAATTTAAAGCCACACAGGAACAACAAGAAGCACTGCTCAGGGGTCCTTTGGAAGACAGATGGGAGGTAGATACCCCCTACACAGTGCCAATCTGTAGGTCTGTCCTGGTTAAAGAATGCAAGAAATCCAGAACCAAGGAGGCAGAACAGATGATGGGGTCCAGACCTCTTCCCTGACAGCATGCTGAAAACCTATGCCGCCTGCAGATATATATATATATATATATATATATATATATATATATATATATATATATATATATATAGTGACAGGCCTCCAAGCTGAGAAGTGTGCAGAGAGGACGTCGTCCAACAAATCCCATTCTTGGAATCGCCACAAGTATAAAGCTTCAAGCTGCTGAGGTTCGGGTGGAGTAGCCGCTCCTCCAACTGAGAGAGTAGGTTCATTCTCCTCAGTAAGCACCAGGGAGGGCAGATGGACATGTCCAGAAGCTCCAGGTACCATATCGTACAGATCTAATCTAGAGCAATCAAAATCATCATGTACCCCAACATTTGCAATTTCCTGGGAACAAGCAGAATGACAAAGATTCACAGGAATGCATATAGTAGATTGGAATCCAAAGTCAACCGTCAATGCATTCCCCAGAGCCTCCTGCCAGGGTAATTCACTGGAGCAGAACAGCTCACCCTTCCTGTTCAGACTGGAAGAGAAGACATCCTCTTGAGGAGCGCCTCACAAGAAGATGTCCTCCAGAACTTCCTGGCTGACATCACTCTGCCCAAGGTGACTGCTATGATGTTCTCTGTCCCAGGTAGATGGGCCACAGTCAGTTGCATGTTGTTCTCAAAAGCCCAAAGCCACATTTGCATTGCTTCTCTGCACAGAGGCAACAACCCTACACTGTGGGGTAGTACATGACTACAGTGTTTCCTGTTAGGACCACAACACACTTGTCCCTTTCGTAGGGGAGGAAGGGAACCAGGGCAAGCCTGATCGATTAGTTCCAGAAAATATTCTAAGTTACTCACTGTATTGACTAACGTACTCCTATTCCATAGTCCCCTTTCCTCCATACCATATGGGCATCCCTCGCTAGGGACGGGAGACGGAACCTTTTTCACCAGAAAACATCTTCTTCCCCTTTAAATGTAGTGGTGCGCGGGGGCGCGGCCCTGATTCCGCCCACCGCCGCCACGCCTCAGTCCCCCATGATGCGCCGACAATATTACCATTGCCTAATGACGCCAGTTTTATTAAGGGGGGGAGGATGGTGGGACGTATGGTGGAAAGGGGACTATGGTCTAGGAGTACGTTAGTCACTATGGTGAGTAACTTATAATTACTCCTATGTCCCATCCCCTTTCCTCCATACTGTATGGGGGATTACAACTGAATGTAGCCCCAGGGTGGAGAGGTGAGCCTTCTAAAGAAAACAAGTTCCTTAATACTGCCTGACCAAATGGTGCCTCAGATCTGCAGCTGACATCCAAACAGTAGTGCTTGCAGAAGGCTGAAGCAGTGGCGCACGTGGCCGCCCTGCTGATGACCTGCAAAGGAACGTGCCTCTGGAACGCATCTGCTGTGGCCTTGACTCTAATACCGTGGGCATGCATGTTCGCCAAATGCGGTTTGTGCTGCCCCTCATAAGCCTCCTTCTTGGCTGAAACCATCCACCTAGCTATAGAGCCCCAGGAAGCCTGAAATCCTGGCTTTGACCCACCAAAGGTGACAAAGAGCCTCCGATTTGCGGAAGCACTTCTTCCTGTCCAGATAGAATTTCAGAGCACGCCTGACATCTAGACAGTGCAAGACCCTCTGAGCATCGTCCTTAGGGTCTGCGAAGAAGCTAACACTATTTCCTCATTTAGGTGAAACAAAGAGAGACTACCTTAGGCAAAAACGCAGGATGCGTTCGAAGGACCACCCGGTCTCTATGTGTTAGGGAGAATTCTCATAAATGGTTGATTTCCCTTACCTACTGAGTCCCTCAGCAGCTTTGCTGGATTTATAGGATTTATTTTATTCACCTGGTAAGAGTGTGAGCCTTTTTTTTCCCACTCTTACATGTGTTTTGCTATGTGTGTTTCTACTTTGTGTGATCTTGGGCATTGGAGCCTCACCTACTCCAGGGCACCATATTTTTCATGTGTGTTACACAATACCTTCAGTGCAGTGACACAGGGTTGTCTTTTAGACTTCCCACCGACTCCATTTTCTAGGGCTGACTACAGTCCCCCAGAAAAGGGTAAAGTTGCCATTAACGTTACCTTAGTCACTTTAAACCACAGACCCAGTACACCCCATCTTCCATGGAGTATTGGAAAGGGTTAATTCTTATCCCTGTTTGTCTGTGCCTCTTGGGGCATTGTTTCGCTCCCTTTACATTAAGACTTGGCTGGTGGCAGTGGTATCTACCCTAACCTTTCTACCGCGATTATCTTATATAAACGTGGTAATGTTTAGGCTATTATATTAGCCTCAAACATAAACCTGCTTGACCAAATACATTTTATTTTGGCTCCGGCCGCGTTTATTCGCCATTTCTGTTTGTTAAAGTCTTTCTCGTGTTTTACTCTGCATGCCAAACTAGGTTTTGTCCCTTTGTTCATCGCTTTTTCGCGGGCTTCTACACAGAAGCCCTCCTTTAGGCGCCTGAGAGTCTGGGTAGGCAGGATGTGAGGGAGGGGTTTTAGGACCCCTGCCATGGGTTCCCTTGGTAACCCAAGTCGCACTCCTGTCTGATTGGCTAAGGGGACTGGCCTTGCCATGCCAGCCACCCTGCTGTGTGATTGACAGCCAGGCTGTATGAATGGGGGAAAACTGCATAAAAAGCAGGTCTCTGGGACTGGAAGAACAGAGTCGCTACTGGAACGAAAGAACCAATGAGGAACTGGAAGAAGAGACACCTACAGCGACTGAACCGCCCGGTGAAGCCCTGCTGCAGGTCCGAATCTCCAGAATTCGACGACAAGGAAGATCCTCCAGGAAACTTCTTCCCTTGAGCTGGTGGGACCAACCAGTTCACCCAAACTGCAAGCAAGGACCCCTCCTCTGGTCGAATTCGCTGTACAGAGCTACATTGGGCCTGATAGCCAGGAAGGTCGGACCCTGCTTGGGTTTTAAGGCGTGCACCTTTTATTCATTGCTTTGCTCTGTTGCTGGTTTCTACCGTGGGTAGTGCAGGACCCTCCAGTCTTCCTACTTCTGATCAGTCCGACAGTCGCTTCAGGAACCGTGAGCCTGCAGGAACTACCAGGAACGTCTGCCTCAGCTACAGCTCCCTCTCCGTTTTAAGGTACTGTGCAAATCCGGTTGTGCGTTTCGTTCAGCCGCGGTGAAAGTGTTTGAAATCTTTCCCCAATCCGAGGGCTTGTCCTTCTCTTCTCTTTGAACTAACTTTTCTACCAACCAACCTCGTCTGGAAACCGTGCCACAAACTTTACCGCAAACTACCCTGAATTTTATTATCTTGAGCAAAAGCCTTTTGAACCATTGACTTTGGCCCTAAGCCTTTTCTATCTGATTTTATCATTGTAGTCTCTCTTGTTCGCTTGCCCTGAGTACTTACCTGATGGTGTGGATCAATTTCTGTGAAATTTTTATTTCCCTCCATTTTAAATTGCTTGAGTGCCATTTTGCTCCCACTTCATTCTGTGAGCTTAACTTGTCTGGATTTTAAGGGAAGAGATGTGGTGTATTAAGAGAGTGATTTATAGACTGCTTATAATAGTGTAATGTTATACAACTTAAGAGTGAGATAAATGTGTATTCTTTTACTTGAAAACCTTGAGTCAGTGTTTGCCTGAATCATAGTAATTACTGTCCTTTGTACTATCTGATACTGCTCACTTACTCTTGAGATAAGTCTGGCTGCTCTGGTACTGCTACCACTTTAACTGTGTAGTACAGGCTTGTACCAAAGGTGAATTTGTACTGTCACTTGTAGTCTTAATTGTGTGTGGTGTTCCCAAGGGGTACTGCATATAATTCTGCCTAACACTGGTGTACAGCAGTGAGGATCAAAGTATAGTGATTACACTTAGAGTGCTGCTATTACCTTGGATCAACTAACCACAAGGCTAACATCACTAACAAAGCAATATTAATCATGTCTGATATGGAAAGCCACAGTAAGGAGACCCTCCTAAGTTACACTGCTGATTATTTAAGAAACATGTGTAAAGAAAGGAAACTCTCTGGAAAAGGCAAAAAGGCTGAATTGATTGAAAAATTGTTAAAGAGTCCAAGTGTAGGGAGTGGGTCTGAAATTCCTGACTCCTTAGCAAATGTGTACAGTATTGAGGATGATAATGTATCTGTTACTGATGAATTGGAAGAAGTAGATGTGTCTCCTAATGTAGGTCTCTCTGCTCCCTTGCCTGCTCAGCAACCTCAACCCTTGTCCACTGGGACCCCCACATGTCCTACACTCAGTCCTGAATTCATTGCTGTAGAGAAAATGAGGCTTGAACTGGAATTCAAACGTTTAAATGCTCAAACTGAACAAAAACATCAAGAACTGAAACTCAGAGAAATGGAGTTGAATCATGAACGAGAAATGAAAAGATTGTCTCTTGAAAATGCTTCTCTCCCAGAGTCCTCTAGGTCTTCCAGTCCTAAGAGACCCTGTATGCCTAAAGAAATTGTGGGTATGTATGAGGTTAAGCTTGATATTTTGGATTGGTTGACAATGTTTGAGTATAACCATGGTATTCAAGGTCTCACAGGAAATCAATTGCTTCCCTGGCTCTTCTCTAGGCTACCCACTGTTGCATCTGATGTTGTGATGGAGTTGGGGTAGGTGGAGAGGATGGATTATGAGTGTGTGAAGCTAGCTTTAATTGCTAGATTAGTGAAGATCCCTTCCTAGTACCTTAAGAGGTTTAGGACCCTCAAAAAGCATGATGGTACCCCTTGGGCTACCTGGGTATGTGAATGTTTGAAAAACATAGATGGTTGGATTAAGGGTTCCAGAGTAAAAACTTATGAAGGAATGAGAAATCTTGTAATGTTGGAGTCTATTTTTGATGTCTGCTCTCCTGAGCTCAGAAAGCACTTGGCTGATTCTAAAGAGATAGATCCGAAGAAGCTAGCTAAGGCTGCTGACTTGTGGGTTGCCAACACGGCTACTCACAAGGATTCTGGGGCTACTCAGAAAAAGGATGAGGGGGAAACAACCAAAGAAAGACAACAAAGATAATTCTAATACCTCCAATCCAAAAGAGGGCCACAAACAGAAACCTAAGGGTAAACCACAAGGGAAACCAAATCAGGCTAGTGCACCATCTGGATCCACACCAGATGGAGGTCAGAACAAACCCCCATTCATTAAGATATTTAGGAAATGTTATGTTTGTGGGTCAACTGACCATGTGAAAGGGGATCCCAGGTGCAAGGGTAAACCTTCAGGGGTCCACACTGTCTCCTTAGCCTTCTCCCCAGAGGAAGAAGTCCCTATGGCAAGTGGAGACTTTCACCTACAGGCCAAAGAACCCTTGAGAGTCACAGCTAGTGTGTTGTCTTTAGCGTCCCTGGGCTTGTGAGAACAACAGAATTTAGATGTCTACAATTCCATCCGAGATAATACTAAAGAGTATTATAAAGATAGTGTTCTTGTAAATGGTCAGGAGACTCCTGCCATCAGAGACACTGGAGCCAGCATAACCGTGGTGGATGAATCATTTTTCAAGGTAGAGGATGTTGCTAAGGCACCCAAACACCTCACCAAGTTAGCTAGAGGCCCTGTGCAAATGCTTCCCCAGTTACCAGCTCTCATCCAGTGTAATGATATGATTGTCAAAATACCTGTTAGTGTGCAGAGTGAAGTACCTGGGATAGTCCTGTTGTGTAATGGCCTGAAAACTCTTGGAGTAGTGTCAAGCACCCCCAGGCCTCCCAGTAAGAGAAGACAGGAGCTCACTAGGTCTGGAAGGCAGAGAACCTTGAGAGGCTCTCCAGAGGAGATGATAGAGGAAACTATCCCTCCCACTCCACAGGAGTTGCTGACTGCTATTTCTAGAAAGAATGAGGCAAAGGGGAAACCCAAGACCTCCAGGAAAAAGACAGACAGCACCCCTGTGCTACCAACCAGGACATCACCAAGATTGTCCAAAGTCACACCTGTGACTTCTCCATTTGCTGAGGCAGAGTGTGAGGTGCAACCTTGTGTGGTTGAGCCAGTATCTGAAGAGTCAGATCTGGAAGAAGACACTGTCTTAGTTGGGGATCTTGACCCTGTTGACTATCCTGAGCTGCAGTCTTTACTGGCAGAAGGTGGACCCAACAGGGCAGACTTTAGCAAAGGACAGAGAGAGTGTCCTACTCTTGTAAGTCTTCGACAACAGGGTGCAAACCAACTTGATGGGCAAGAAGTTGGGAAGCACAGGCTAAGCTTGGAAGAGGGCCTCTTCTACAGTGAACCAACTGAGTCTAGGCCTGGGGACTGCAAAAGACTTGTGCCCCTTGCCAACAGACTCCAGTTCCTACAGTTAGCCCACGAGATACCTTTGGCTGGTCATTTGAGTTTCAAGAAGACCAAGGAAAGGCTCTCTCACTACTTCTACTGGCCTAAAATGGGTTCAGAAGTGGACACATTCTGTAGGAACTGTCACACTTGCCAAACCTCTGGCAAGAGTGGAGCCAAGAATGTGCCACCCCTAGTGCCTCTCCCAGTGGTGGGAGTTCCTTTTGAGAGGGTGAGCATTGACATTGTCGGTCCCCTTGACCCTCCCACATCTTCAGGAAACAGGTTTATCCTGGTTGTAGTAGACCATGCTACAAGGTACCCAGAAGCCATACCTATGAAAACTGTTACGGCTCAGGCTGTGGCTAAGGCTCTACTTGGTATTTTTACCAGAGTAGGGTTTCCTAAGGAAGTGATATCCGACAGGGGATCCAATTCGATGCCCCACTACATACAAGCCAAGTGGAATAATGTGGTGTCACTTACAAGTTCTCTACAGCCTACCATCCACAGACAAATGGACTGGTAGAGAGGTTTATTCGTACTATGAAGAGCATGATAGGTGCTTTAGAGGAACCCCTTAAAAGAAAGTGGGACCTTCTACTGCCATGCTTTCTCTTTGCATATAGAGAATTCCCTCAGGAGGGAGTTGGTTACAGTCCCTTTGAACTTCTCTATGGCCATCCAGTCACAGGTCCATTGGCCCTGATCAAGGAGGGGCTGTAGAGTGTTCCTTCCCCCAAGCCAGTCAGAGTGACTGACTATGTGATAGGTCTCCGGAGGAGAATGCCACACATGATGGCAGAAGCAAGTGATAACTTAAATGCAGGTCAGGCTCTGGTCAAACATTGGCATGACCAGAAGGCCAGCATGGTTGAGTTCTCTCAAGACCAGCTTGTATTAGTTATGGTGCCAACAAGGCAGAGGGCCTTGCAGGACAAATGGATAGGACCCTTCAAGGTTGTGGGAAAACGTGGAGAGGTGAACTATCTGGTGGGTTTAGGTAGACCTAAGGAGGCACCCAGAGTCTTTCACACCAACCGTTTAAAGGCTTATGTCTTGAGACCAAAAGTAGGAGCTTTGCTTCTAGCTTCAGCTCTAGAGGAAGAGGAGAGTGAACCTCTACCTGACCTTCTCAGAGACCAACCTTTAGATGAGCAGATAGAAGGAGTTAATCTCTCTTCTCAGCTGACTTCTGAACAACAGGAGGAGTGCAAAGTTCTGTTGAATCAGTTTGCCTCCCTGTTTTCACTATCACCAGGCTTGACCCCTTGGGGCCAGCATGATATTCTCACTGGTGACGATTTACCTGTAAAAAGCAGAGGTTACAGAATGTCAGAACATGTGAGATCCCACATCAAAAGAGAGGTCAACAAGATGCTTGATCTCTGGGTTATAGAGCCATCTACAAGTTCATGGTCTAGTCCAGTTGTTCTAGCACCAAAGGCAGGATCCAAGGAGTTCAGATTCTGTGTGGACCATAGAGCTCTAAATGCAGTCACTAAGACTCATGCCCATCCTGTGCCAAGGACAGATGATCTAGTGGATAGACTTGGTTCAGCCAAGTACCTCAGTACATTTGACCTAAGCTCAGGCTATTGGCAAATAGCACTGACAGACCATGCCAAAGAGAAAACTGCATTTTCTACCCCAACAGGCCTCTACCAGATAAGGTTATGCCTTTTGGTCTAAAGAATGCACCTGCTACATTTCAAAGGATGGTTAATCAAGTTCTGAATGGGATGGAGGACTTCTGCATGGCATACTTGGATGACATTGCAGTGTTCAGCCCTACATGGAAAGAACATATTGAACACCCAGGATATGTTTTGCAGGCTCTTGAGCAGGCCCATCTGACCATAAAGGCAAGCAAATGTCAAATTGGTCAGAGTAAAGTGGTCTACCTTGGTCATGAGGTAGGAGGAGGGGAGGTGAGATAAGGCCATTGCCCATCAAAGTACAAGCTGTGCAAAACTTAGCCGCCCCTACTACTCAAACCCAAGTGAGAGCCTTTCTAGGTCTCACTGGGTACTACAGGAATTTCATAGAGAACTATGGGACCATAGCTTCTCCCTTGAATGTAGTCTCTTCCCCGAAATTCCCTAAAAACGTTATATGGAATGAGGAGTGCACTCAAGCCTTTGAAAGCCTGAAGAAAGCCCTTTGTCAAGCTCCAGTCCTAAGAGCTCCTGATTACCACCAACCCTTCATTGTGCAGACAGATGCCTCCAATATAGGTATCGGTGCAGTCCTTAGCCAACTGGATGAGAAAGGTAGGGAACACCCCATTTGCTTCATCAGTAGGAAACTGTAGGAACCAGAGACAAGGTGGGCAACCATAGAGCGTGAATGCTTTGCCATTGTGTGGAGTTTGAAGAAGTTTAGACCACACTTGTATGGATTCTACTTTTGTGATTCAAACTGACCACCAACCCTTGAGATGGTTATTGCAAATGAAAGGGGAAACCCAAAACTTCTAAGATGGTCTAGCTGCCTGCAAGGGCTTGATTTTACCATTGAGCACAGAGCAGGATGTCACCACCAAAATGCTGATGGTCTCTCTAGGATGTTTTTAACCGACTAAAGGTAGAGATTCATCCAGGAGTGGATTAAATCCTCCCGTCCCTTAGTCTGGCGGGGGGGGTGAGTGTTAAGGAGAATTCTCATAAATGGTTGATTTCCCTTAACTACCGAGTCCCTCAGCAGCTTTGCTGGATTTCTAGGATTTCTTTTTTTCACCTAGTATAAGTGTGAGCCTTTTTTTCCCTCTCTTACATGTGTTTTACTATGTGTGTTTCTACTTTTTGTATGATCGTGAGCACTGGAGCCTCACCTACTCCAGGGCACCATATTTTTCATGTGTGTTACACAGCACCTTCAGTGCATTGACACAGGGTTGTCTTTAAGACTTCCTGCCGACTCCATTTTCTGGGGCTGACTACAGTGCCCCAGAAAAGGGTAAAGTTGCCATTAACTTTACCTTAGTCACTTTAAACCACAGACCCAGTACACCCCATCTTCCATGGAGTATTGGAAAGGGTTCATTCTTATCCCTTTTTGTCTGTGCCTCTTGGGGCATTGTTTTGCTCCCTTTATATTAAGACTTCGCTGGTGGCAGTGGTATCCACCCTAAATTTTCTACCGCGATTATCTTATATAAACGTGGTAATGTTTAGGCTATTATATTAGCCTCAAACATAAACCCGCTTCACCAAATACATTTTATTTTGGCTCCAGCTGGGTTTATTCGCCATTTCATTTTCAAAGTCTTTCTCATGTTTTACTCTGCATGCCAAACCAGGTTTGGTCCCTTTGTTCATCGCGTTTTCATGGCCTTCCACACAGAAGCCCTCCTTTCGGCACCTGAGACTCTGGGTAGGCAGGATGTGAGGGAGGGGTTTTAGGACGCCTGCCATGGGTTCCCTTGGTAACCCAAGTCGCACTCCCGACTGATTGGCTAAGGGGATTGGCCTTGCCAGGCCAGCCATCCTGCTGTGTGATTGACAGCCAGGCTGTATGAATGGGAGAAAACTGCACAAAAAGCAGGTCTCTGGGACTGGAAGAGCAGAGTCGCCACTGGAAGGAAAGAACCGAGGAACTGGAAGAAGAGGACCCCTACGACGACTGAACCGCCCGGTGAAGCCCTGCTGCAGGTCTGAATCTCCAGAATCCAACGACAGAGAAGACCCTCCAGGAACCTTCTTCCCTTGAGCTGGTGGGACCAACCAGTTCACCCAAACTGCAAGCCAGGACCCCTCCTCTGGTCGAATTCGCTGTACAGAGCTACAGTGGGCCGGATAGCCCGAGGAGGGCTGCCACAGCATTCATTAGCCTGGTAAAGTCCCTGGGGGCTGAATTGAGACCAAAGGGTAGAACCTTGTATTGGAAATGGAAGCCTATGATCCTGAACCTCAGGAAGGATCGATGAGGCTGCCATATTGGGACGTTTAGGTATGCGTCCTTCAGATGCAGGCAGCACATCCTGTCTCCCCTGCACAGTGTCTCTGCAATAAGTGCTGGCATAACCATATTGAAACTTTGAAGAGGGAGGGAAAGTTTCAGGGTGGAAAGGTCCATCACAACTCTCAGGCCAGCCTGGTTCTTGTGTATGGTGGAAATCCTGGTGTAGAAGCCATTGCCCTGCTGGGAGGTTGGGACTTCTTCGCACTGCCTGGCTCTCTATGAGCGATCGAATTTCCGCCAGCAGAGTTGTTATCCCAATCTGTAGGAGCGGAGGAGAGGAGGGAGAAGAGGGAGGGACCGGTAGGCAGTAACCTGTGGACACTACGGATAGGATCCAGGGGTCCACGAACCTCGTGCGCCAATGATGTGCATGAAGGGCAAGCCTGCCACCCACCGGAGAAACGTCGACCCAGAGGGGAAAGTCATGCCTTCTTTCATTCTGAGGCTGGGGTTGAGAAGGGGGACTGGAAGAATCCCTTATTCCCTGCCTTGTGTTGTTTGTGGTGGTGCTTACTCGAAGAGTGGTCCAGCTGCCTGGAACTGCGCTACTGGATGCCACGGAACCCACCGAAGGCCCACCACTGGACTTCTTGAGGGTAGATAAGGAATTAGCAGGTCCAAAATGTGTTCCTGGACGTCCGGGTTGAACTTGGTCACCCGTAGCCAGGCTGTCCTTCTCATGTCCGTGGTGATGCAGATGGCATGGCCTGAGGTGTCTATATGCGCGACGGTGGACTCCATGATATCCTGCACCACCATTTTAGCTTCTGGCAGCCCTGCCTTGAAACGTGCCTGACTGTGCACCCGAAGTTTTGGGAGGAAGTCTGCTATTTCCGCCAAAACCTCTCATTTACTGCTGCGAGCATGGTGTCTGCATTAAACTGACGAAGGTGCAGTGAGGCGTTGGAATAAATCTTCTTTCCATAAGCCTCTAAGATCTTCTCCTCCTTGCCTAGAAGCGCCGAAGACGAGGTAGCCGAGGACAACTGAGGCTTGGACTAGAGTGAGGCCGCAGCAATCACCGACGAATGTGGTTGAGGGTGTGCCGACAGCAAGCGTGGATCCCCCTCCAATTGCCTGTACTTGGCATTGGGGCGCCGATTGGTAGGCTGTGCCGAATGGGGTTTAAGCCATCCCTTTTTGGCTAAGGCAACTATGTCCCTTTGCATCAGGATCCCTGTTCTGGCCGCGGGGAGTAGAGTGAGGACCTCAGCCAGGACCCCTGCCTCATGTTGTTCAACCTTGGGTTGTGAAAGCCCCAAGTATTTGGCCAAACCTGCAAGTCGTTCATGGAAGGTCTTGGCTGATGATGGCGTGTCGGGGTCCTCCTCCTCCTAATTGGTGTCTGGCTGGTCTGGCGCTGGAGGTGTGCTAGGCACCGAATGTTGAGGTGTGGAGAATGGAGGCGGAGACTGATGTGGAGGCTGGTGTGGGACTGCATGCAGGGAAGCCGGAATCAAAGGACCCAGCATCTGGGGCTGCGCTGGGGCTGCGCTGGGGCCTGACGCGCTGGAGCCATAGGAGGAATGCCTATGGGCGCTGGCGGTGGAATTGGTGGCAGCATGTCCCTGATCACATCCAAAAGGATAGCGCCCATCTGAGGGGACCTCATAAGCGTGAGGAATTGTTTTTGAAAAACCTGTCCTCACAGGCTGGTGGGATGGCAGGTGGTATTGACGGAGTAGCCGACGGCTGCTGTGGCCTGTGCATACTCTGCCTGGCAGGTTGCGCGGTATATCTGCCATGCAACACTGAAGGATAAGCTGTAGGTCATGTACCTGGCGAAGACCAGTCCCACCTGGACACTATCTCCTACCTGCTCCGCGAACAGGGCTGGTGTAGACGAGCAGCCATTTTGTTTGACGCGATGGTCATTTTGTCAGGCTGCATGCCACGTGCCTGCCACGTGGTGCTTGCCTCGCTGGGCCCGGCCTCCTCCTGGACTCTTGCCGGTGGAGCTTGAGGCCTACCATGCACCTCAGGACGAGGCCTGGTAGACGTGCTGCCCTCAGCTTTGTCGCCGGTACTGCTGTGTACAGGCGCCCCCCCTCAGACATTTGTCCGGTACTGGGGCATAGCCCCTCGGGTGGACACCCAGTAAAAGAACCTTGCAGTCCCTCAGCACTGTCTCTGGAAGGATCTAGCAACCCCTCGGCCTGGCGGCTGGTAGCTGAATGTGCTGCGGTACCTGTGCTGGTGCGAGAACCTGAAAGGTCCCGCCTGATATGGCGTTTCCTGGGAAAGGAGTTGCCCTTGCGGGGTGCGATGGAAAAAAGCGGCCTTAACTTGGGCCTTGACTTGTTTCTGATGAAGTTCTTCAAGCCCTCTGGAGGCGACCTCTCGAACAGCTAGCTCCCTCCACAGAGCTAACCTGGTCTTCAGAGTGCGTGGTGTAAGCGCGTCACACGTGGTACAAACCTCTCAGCTGTGTTCGCGGTTTAAGGCAGCAGAGGCAAAGAGCATGGGGGTCAGACATAGGGAACAGCCCATCGCAGGCTGGACGCCTGCTGATGCCCGATGACGTCGACATGCGCCGGGAGGAGCGTGGCGCCAGAGGACTGAGTACCTGATTAAAGACAAAAAGACAAAAGACAGTATCGGGGGAATAGCGCATGGAATTACAAGGCCAAAGCCAAACCCAGGAGCGCTGATGAAATCGGTACGTTCCCAATGATGCGGAAAGAGGACTGGGGAGTGGTGCCGGTGGGCGGAGTCATGGGGAGCGCATGCTCCCAGGGCTGCGCCCCTGCGCACCTCTAAATTTAAAGAGGAAGATTTTTTCTGGTGAAAAAGGTTCCGTCTCCCAGTCCTAGCGAGGGATGCCCATACAGTATGGAGGAAAGGGGACGGGACATAAGAGTATGATGTGTTTTGGGTCTCTGCTGGAGATCAAAGTCTACTCACCTTCAGGTCGAACAGGTAAGCACTCCAACCTTTCAGGAAGACATCTGTCACCACATCTGTCACCACAGTCAGTTGGAGCCAAGGATGGCAAAGCAATCACCCACTCAGAAGGTTTTCTCTCAGGCACTACCATACAAGATACTGCAACATACAGTTTTAGACTAGAAAACGGTATGACCTGTTGCCCTGGAATTAAGACCGCTGACAGCAAAGTAGCCATTGAAGCGACCTCATGTACAGTGGGGCTGTTCTGACACTACCAGAATGCATGATGCCATCGGACCCAGTAGAAGCCAAAAAGCTGAGGATGAAACATGATTCAGTGATTAAAAAAAAACATCTGGAAGATATTTGCCACTCTATCCTTGGCAGGGAAGGCCCTGCCCAGGCGTGTGTCCAGTACCACACTGATAAATCTGAGGAACTGAGACTGCAAAACATGGGACTTTTTCAAGTCGGAGAGAAGCCCAAACTGTCCAATATGCTGAAAGTGCACTACAGACATGCTGACGCCTTGACTGAGGAGCAAGCTCGGGCAAACCAATCATCTATTTAGGGGACGATATGTATGCTTTTCCTCCTCAGGCAAGCCTCAATCACTGCCAGCAGTTTGGTGAAGACACTTAGCGCCAATGAAAGACAGGACGGCAGGATCTAGAATTGGTAGGTGCATGATCCCACCACGAACCTCAGATCTTTCCTGTGCTTGAGATGGATTGGCACATGGAAGAAGGTTTTTCTGAAGGTTAAGGGGAACTAGACAGTTCTGCAGATGAAGGGCTTGAACGATATGAGCCTGAGTGACCATTTTGAACTTCTCCTTGCACAGATAAATGTTTAAGAGCCTCAAATCCAGAATGGGACGCAAGCCCCTGCCATCCATTAGAACCATAAAGTACAAAGAATACATACTCTTGCCTTGCTCTGAACAGGGTACCATCTCTATAGCACTTTTTTCTAGAAGCTGACTTTCCTCCTCTAACTCGAGAGGGTCCATAGGCAAAGAGGTTCCATGTAATAATGTCCCCTCAAAAATATCGCCATGCAAAAGAATCTCTGAAAAATTGCCGTTTTTGTGGGGACATTATTATATGGCACATGCGGAGGACGCCCCTGTAACCCCCAAACCCTTTTTTATTTTTCATGGAGACCGGGGGGGACCCTCGTAACCCCTGTTCCTATATATATGGTCACCTATATAATGTCCCCATGACCTTTTCCCGGCTACATTATATACAGCGACCATATATATAGGGATATTATTACCTGATACAGGCAAAAGGGGGCTTGGTAGGAGGATGGTTTGGAGGGAGTTGAACAAGGGGGAGGCAATAACCCTGTAGCACACCGGGGTAGAATGTTTGAAGTCTTCTTCACAAGGGCTTTGTCACTGTCACTGGAGCTGCGAAAGGAAATGCTGAGGCAGTGATCCGCTCTGAGTTCCGAGGCCTATTCCCTGGCAGACAGATAGCATAGCTGCTGCTTGCCCAAGGGTGTCAGACCTGTCGCGGTGGGCATGAGAGGGAAAGGTTGAAGCCCCCCTTGCTCTTGCTGCCGGAACTAAGGACTCTTGGGCAGCAAAGTCCAGGGACGGCACTGTGGCTTTGGATGACTGGACTTCTGAAGGGAGTAATCAGCCTTGACCGCACATGTTGTGCCCATCGAAGGGCATGGGCTGGAGATTCGCCTGAATATCTTAATCAAACCCTGAGTTCCTCTTGCAGCAATGCCTCAAGATGACCATTCTAATGGCCATGGCATGTCCTACACAGTCATCTGCATCAAGGCTTGAGGGCAAAATTTACTGTGCCGCATCTCTGCCATCTTGCACTAGGTTGCTGAAGCTCTCTGTTATATCTCCCACTGGGAGAGACTCGCCTGCTTCCGATAACACTGTCAAGAGGTGAAAAGAAAACGTGGCCAAAGGCAAGAAGAATTAACTGCCTCAGACAGCCTCGTCTTGAGGACAAACACTGCACTCACAAGCGTCCAGCTTTTTACTCTCCCTGTCAGAGCTAAAGGAGTGGAAAGAGGTCGTTTTAAGACTGGCTAACATGGCTTGAACCACCAAGCTCTCCGGGGAGTTATAGGTGGACGCAAAAGGCAGTTCAGACGTTGCCAGGTGGTATTCCTTGGCCCGGTCTCAGTCCACCATAGTGAGAGAGGTTGGCTTCTCCCAGGATAATAAATCTAGGTTGAAAAGCAGTAAGATCTCCCTTAGAGGGCCCTCATCCAAAATGTCGGTCAAAACTTTTGTTCTGGTCAGTGCCGACAAACCATGTATGTCCAGTCCACCACCCTGGCTGAAAAGAAGCATGAGACTTTACTGGAGTTGGTGCCAGAAGATTGTCCAGATCTGGGGAGGTGCAGAGGATGCTGCCTTTCTGTAAACTGGAGTGCCAGGCCCATAAGACCCTCTCCCTCGCTGTAAAATAAATCACACACTTCTCTGGAGCAATGTGGTTCTAGCCCAAAAGGGATAGGATCACCCTCCTTGTCAAAGACTTCTGAAATTAATTTGCCCATAGGAAGCAGGGCATACCCCAGAGTTGTCTAAACACTGGGGCACCGATTGGCATTGATTGCGCTGAGGCAATTTTTGCTTGACTCCTGAAGGTTTCCTCTGGAACCGAGGCTGAGCCTATAGGCATGCCACAGTGGCCACTCTCGAGGGTTCTCTGCTGGCTCCTTCAAACACGGTGGGCCCTGTTAACACCGCCAAGGCTGTCAGAGCCAAGCCTTTGCAAAGATGCAGAGCATCCTTAGCCAGATGTTTTCCTATTCCTCTAAGGTGGAAGATTGGATAGGAAATGGCACCTGTGGGGCCGAATCTCTGAGAGGTGCCTGGAGAAGTGACTCCTCTTCAAAGAAGAAGGGTGTCTCAAAGAACTGCAGCGGGAGCAGGGCCTCTTGCAGTGTTGCATCTTCTTCTAGTCTTTCCGGGTTGAGGATCGGTCTTTCTTCTCTCCTCCACTCCTTGCCTGACAACTTCAAAGGAGTCCTTTTGTCACCACTATGGCAAAACATAACATGTTTTGTGGCACTCTCCCTTAAGGCCTTTGGGCGCTTCGATTGGCACGACCTGCAATACTGTGGGTTGTGTTCCTCCCCCAGGCAGCGCAAACAGATCCTGTAGGGGTCTGAGACAGACATCAGAGGCCTTACTGATGCTATGCAAGACACAGAAGAGAGGGCTAAGATTTGGGTGCATTCCCAAAGCTTACAGAGTGCTGGGGGAAAAAAGTAACTGAGCTCAAGGGGTGTGGCGGTCCATGTATACTGGACCCAATGTCACGTCCGGCATGGGGCGTTTAGAGATGATGAGCGGAGCCGATGCAGACAAGTGTGGTGCCCACTGTTTGTGAAAAAGTATCTGAAGGCAGCTGGCACTGGAGATAGAATATCATAGATGAGGAATCCGTTTGAGGAAGGAATCCATTAGAAAGACAATCCTTTTGCCACTTCGAGACATGCGATCTCTGCATGCAATCCACAACCCCTTTTGAGCAACCATGCAGTATCCCCCTCAGCTCAGGCAACACCCCTTCAGAGACACTGCCACTAAACCTGTTTCAGGTGTGGCCGCATGTAGTCCAGTGGCCCTTAACGGGACTCCTTGCATGTCTTGAATAAAACATTTGTCATTCTCTTGTAATCAAAAGCAATACTTTATTCCTGCTGCCCACCTATATGGATGCGAGTTTGTCCATTCCTTTTGGTCATGAATATTGAGATGAGTCTATTGAGAGTAGCAGAGATGAATCTGTGTAGAGCGAAAGGTGGGTGGTCAATAAGTACTGCATCATCTGCATAAAACAAGAATGGAATGTGTCTGCTGTCTACCTTGGGTACTTTATTATTATTATGGTATTTATTGAGCGTGGACATAGCTTTGAGAAGCAACAGAGCGCTTCACAGAGGTATACAACAATACTGATACACAATGCAGCGCTTTACATAGGTATACAACAGCACAGATGCATAATGAGTGCTTTTCAGAGGTAAGAACAGAACAGAACAGACAGCCGGGGTAGGATACACAGGGGCACAGAGGAGGGATACAGCTGTGCAGGGTGATGGGGAGGAGAGGGGCGGGCAGTGTCTAGCGAGTTAGGTGGCACGGGGGAGACATGATGGCCTAGGTGTTGAGGAGGCGAGACTCCTTGAAGAGGTGGGTCTTGAATTCTTTTCTGAATTGTAGGTGCGTGGGGGGCAAGTCTGATGCTGATGGGGAGGAGGTTCCTTAGTCTTGGGGCATAGGCAGAGCAGGCTTGTTTTCTGGTCCTTTCCTTTTTGCAGCATCAAATTTCAAGTCTTCAAGTGTACTGGCTTCTGGTGGTACGCTGTCCGGCAGAGATGCCGAGTTTCTCAGCGAGATAGCTGGGGGACTGCCTTATAAATGATGCAGCAAGACTTGAAGGTGATTTGTGCAATGGGAGCCAGTGAAGGTTGATGAGGGCCGGGGTGATGTGGTCGTAGCTGCATAGACCATTGATGAGGCATGCGGCTGCATGTAGGACACTTTTCTGAGGCACAAGGGAGGACGATGGGAGGTCGCAGGGGTTGCTGCAATGAGTACATTCCCCACTCCTTTAATATAAATGTTAAAAGGGAGCAGGGCCAGGATGCAGCCCTTGTGTTACTCCCTGATGGTTTTAAGCCCCTTGTTTTTTCCTGTACACCATGCATTATCTCAGCCATCTACCCACTATACATCTGACAAAGAAAATGCTTACTGACTTATCTTGCCTCATTTTTTTAAGCAATACCCGCAATATGGATTTACCTATCCAAATTAAATGCGGTGAATAGATCCATGAAAGTCATCCCCAATTTACCTTCTTCAACTACCCCAGCATGTTTCCATTATTAAGTTAAGGTTTAAACCTTGCTATTCACTTGCTAAATTTTCTCTGAAGCCATATTCGGCAGCTGATATATGGATCTTGTGTCAACAACCCTCATCCAGATGTCTGAGCAGAAATGATGTACCCATTACATTGTATTTTTGTATTTATATTGTATTAAATTTATAAAGCGCCTTTCAACAAAGGGGCTGAACAGTAAAAAAATAATCCAAAAAACAGTACAATAAAATTAGTACAAATGAGTAAGGGTTATATCAGCAGAGAAAAAGCTAAGTCCGTTTTTTAAGAAACAAAGAGACAAAAGAAGGTAGAGTTTAAGATTTGTTTGGAAGATGCTAAGAGATGAGGAGGAGCGGAGTGAGAGGGGAAGAGCGTTCCAATGTTTAGGAGCTAAAAGAGAAAAAGATTGAAAGCGTGATGAAGCACAGGGGAGCTTATGAACAGTTCAAAGAAATTGATTCTGAGATCGTAGGGATTAGAAGGGACATAAAAAAAAAGTAGGGAGGAGGGGTAGGGTGGGGCCAGGCCATGGGTGCATTTGAAAATGAGAGAAAATTATACAAAAGACAGGATTTGAAAGGCAGTAGTGAAATTGAGAGCAAAGAGGGTGTAATAGAGGATTGATGAGGTAAAGAGAAAAGGCGACTACTGCTGCTTTGAAGGAGCATTCTGTGCCTGAACGCATGCTCCTGTGTTCTGTTTGCTCCCCCTGTGCGCAGCACTGCGAGCGGTGCTCTTGCAGCCTGGCCGCTTCCTGAAGGGGGCGGAACTTAACCTGTGATGGGGGCCATATTTGTTACGTGCAGACTCTTGAGGCTTCTTCCATTTCATTCATATGTTACTCATTTCTAATACATCCCTCCCTATGTACTTCTTGATTTTATGGTAGGAGCCTATATGTGTCTTTTAATGTGTATCAGTGGTAATGTTTGTTCTCAATGATTTCTTTTAGCTACTGATTCATTTTAGTTAATACTTCTACTCAGTGCATTTTATTATTGTGCGCCGTCACAAACATTTTGGGTATTATTTATACAAATTGTACTTAACCTGCTTGTGATTTTGATTCTAAATTTCTAGTTCTGAAGCCTTCCCCCACTGCTACCCACTGAGTGGTCTTGTTGCTAATCCTTTTTCTGCTCTCTTGTACCTGATCCACTAGGCTTAGCCCTTTCCTCTGGATGACATGTAAGGGCCTTAGGAGCCAATCAGCTATGGAGGCTTCTATGGACTCCATCCAATCTGCTGCGGTGGTTACTTCTCCCATTTCTAAAGTAGTTACCCCTCCTTTGGATTCCCATCCCATCTCCCTGGATAAGCTTCCCCCTACACCAGTGGTAGGTTCTTCATACTCTATTTTCCTGATAAGTATGGTTCATGCTCAAATTCACTCACAAGATAGGAGTGGGGTACTTAACATGATGGGCATTATTCCCCATACTCCAGCCGATAATAGTTGTATCTTTAAAGAAAAGCAGGATATCTCCATTGATGCCCAGGAAAATCGCTTAGCAGCTACTATAGCTTTGAATTTGGAGGATGGTGGCAGATTGTCAAGGGCAAGGACCTGCTCCGACTACCCCATCAGTAATATGGTGAATACTATCCATCCGACAGCCATCCCGCCACAAACAAAGCTGCTTCCACCTGCCTCCATGTTGGAATGCTTTGGTTCAAATACTATAGTACCTCCTGTTTCCTCCAATGGGGTTATTGTCCCACAATCCTCCTTTTTGGAGGGCAACAATACTCACACTATTTCCCCTGTAAACCTATCTGGGGAGGTGTCCTCTTCTGGTGGGGTTGTTAATCATACTACATCTATTCAGGTGAACCGTTCTGCAACGCCTGCTGGCAATTCTGGTACCCCTACAGTGAAATCTACAGTTTTTAAAACACCACTCATGAACTCAATCAATCACACTCCCAAAATAAAATCTAACAAGGGCACTTTAGGTCAACCAATACAAGGGAAAAAAATCTACAACTATTTTGGGAAAAGAACAGCTACCAGTACCCTTATTAAACCCCCACACTCAGCTTTGACAGTGGCTACTCTGGACCATCTGCACTTGGCGGATGTAGCAAAGAAGTTAGAGACTGATGATCATGCAGCGAATGATATTGATGATATCAGCATTATCGACTGTGCAGTCAATAGCTGAGAGTGAGCTGGAACCTAATTTTACTAATAATAATGTAACCCAACAAACTGTTGATGCCTCCTATGTGGGCTCTCCTTCTGAACTTACTAATTTCATAGATGAGTATACAGAGAAGCAAAACTGGCTCAGAGAAAGGGGCTTACTCCCAGGTATGAAAAAGGAACATGCCAGTGAGCCCTTATTGCATCATACTCTCAAAGAGGCTGATGACAGAATAAAACTGACTCAGCCTACAGTCTCTGCCCTGAATATAGTCTTAAGCTCTTTTGTTACTCTTTATGACAATATTTGGGCGGAGGTTACATCACATTCTCTTTTACTCTCTGAAATGTATACCAGGCTGGAGGGTCTTGATAGGTTTGAAGAGTTGGTTAAAATTATTAAGGAAGACACCCCTTCCATAACTAAAAAGTGCCAGGATCTCGTTCTGCCAAACCCACTTATTACGGAAGGGCAGCCAGATAAGAAGGGACTTATTGTGGAAAGGGTTAGCTCCTTGGGGGAAGATTATAATAAGAATCCAACTATAATCGCCTCACCCTGTCCAGAGAGGGGAATATGTGTTCAAACTTTTCCGATCCCCTCTTTGAAGGATGAGGGAGTACTTTTGGAGCATGCCCCTGGTACAAAATTGCTAATTAATCCTGCAAAAGCGACTGTCACTCCCCCCCCCCCTGGGATGCTCCCCAGATGGGCTGGCTGTTATTCCCACTGGTCTCACTCCTACTGTGCCTCCCGGCACACCTTTTACATCAGAAACGGCTAACTTACAGAAGGGAGCTATTGTTGCCTCCTCTCTAGACTCTAAACCTTATTCGAATTTGGAGAAGACTTCTGACTTCATTGATCCCACTAAAGAAAAAGCACACCTGAAGGGTTTTGCTCATATAGGTAAAAGAAAACCTACTCAACAAAGAAAACTAGAAACCAGAAAAATATGAAAAAAATCAATTCATTTACCAAACGATTTTTTAAAAATCTGGTTTTGCCAAGCGCGTCCCCGTCTGTAACTACTATTATCCCTTCTAAGGGGGCTAATATTCCAGCGGAATCAGTAATATTGCCGATTGTTATGCCTACTGCTGCTCCCGTCCCCTTTGGGACAACCTTTCCACCTATTACCTCAGCTGCAGTTAGTCAGACTGAAACAATGATAGTGAATTCTATGCCGAATGACAAAATTCCCCCTCTGGTCTCGGGCGATGTTGTTATGATGGAGGAAACTCATGATATTTGTTATTCAAAAACAATTCCAACCCTTCCCGAGCCTATAAATAATAGTACTCTAGCTATTCCGAATGCTCAAACTGAATGCAATTCCGTGGCTTCTTCCTCGGTTGCAGAACCCCCAATTATCCCTGGTAACTTGCTACCCGGTTTAAATCCTACTCATCCTGTGTCTATTATTACTCCTATATATGTGCCCCTGATTAGCCTTGATATGGCGAAACAATTATTTCAGGAGCTCTATAGCACAAAACTCCCTACTGCAGTGGACGCCAATTTAACCACGGGTTCACTACAGACCACGGTCACCATAACTAGTCCTTCTACTTCTTCTAGTATAGATGGTCAGTCACTCTGTCCCCCTGAGGGTCATTTGGCTAACGCAGACTCCCTATCAGGGGAGCGCGCTATGGATTTTAGACCAGTGGGGGATCTATATGTTCCTAATTTCCTGAACCCCATTCATTTAAAATCATTAAATGGGGGTTCTTTGAATGGTCATGAAAGATCTCCAGCTGGGCCTTATGTATCTCAAAATAGGACTTCTCTTAATTGCCATGAAAGATTTCCGGTTGGGCCCCATGTATCCCAAAATAGGACCTTCTTAAGGGGTGCAAGGGGTACTGACTTGGAAGTTGACCCTTTAAGACAATTTACTAAATCTATAGCTGATTCATTACCTGAATTGTTGGGGGTTAAAGACTCCCTGGAGACCTTGCAACTCATCAGTCTCTGAGGTCAGGATATGCCTATTTGTCTGAATCGTGGAAATATCCTGAAAATGTTTCATCAACTTACACCTCTTTCTCTTATCTCTAGTTATGACATGGAAAGGATTTTCTTCCCCTTTAAAGAACGTGTAGATATGAGTAATATTGTTCTAAAATCTAGAGTTGTCTTGGATTTAATTATGGGCCGAACGCAACTCGGCCTTGAAGTAAGTCTGCTACAATCTAATCAGCCCTCCGGTAATTAGTGTTAGGCAGAAACCTGTGCAGTTCCCTCTAGGACCACTGCAAAAGATTTAAGACTACAGGTGTTTGGTAGTAAACCCACTTGGTAGCAGTCTGTACCACACAGATTCACTTGGTAGCTGTGGCTGAGCAGTCAGACCTCCCTCAAGAAGAGTTAGGCAGTATACAGAGTATTCACAATAGGTCAAAAGAACACAGTAGAACAAGCAAACACTGACCAGAGCTTGGTGTAAAAGAGATATAATTATTTATTTAAAACCACATCTAATAAAACACACTGGCACTAATATCAAGCAGTTCAAAAACACTGTCACTAAAAGATATACACTCCCTTCAACGATTAGACAAGTCTTAAGTAAAGCAACACTTATTTTCAGACAGCAGTGAGCGCTTAACGAAGATGCCACTCTAATCAATCGGTTTAAAAGGGAGAGAAAGGCAGAGCAAAGATAGAAACAGATCCCAACACTTTCGGAAGAACACAGTAGGAGAAGAAGGCAGGTTAAAACCGTAAAGTCAAAGTTAACAAGGCCGAACCCACTTTAAGAGGCTTCGGTCGAAATGTGTCCAAGGTCACAGGGTTCAAAGTGCCCAAAAGTCTCGCAATCAGTTCAGTAAGAGTTGGACCAAAAGAAAGGGACCAGTTAGATGGTCAAGGCGGCCAGCCCAGTCCAGAAGGTTAAGGGATTATTATTACCTTGTAGCGATCTTTAGAAAGGGAGGCCTGGCGGACACAGTACCTTAAAGTGGTGAGAATACTCCAGCGGGGGCAGTTGTTCCTGGCAGCGGATGCAAGTCGGTGCTTCGTCTGGAGGAAGAGAGGATCTCGTCGGGGAGGAAGACAGGAGTCTGTTGCACTGCCAGGGAAGACACCAGCCGCTGAGTTCTCAGTTAAAAAGGAGCAGTCCTTTTATTCGCGGTCCAGTGGTAAGTGGCTGTCCGGTTGCCGGGGTGCTTGGCACGGGCAATTCGACCACAAGACGTCCTTGGATGCGAGAAAAAGAAGGTAAACTGGTTGTGCCCACCAGTCAGGGGAAGAAGACTCTCCAGCCGGGAGATCTTCTCTGTTGTCGGGAAGTGGTGAGTCGGTTCCGCAGGGCTCTACCGGTGGTGTCGTCGTAGCAGGACGGCTCAGCTTCTCCGTTGAATTTTCAGGTCCTGTGGCGACTTCTAAAGTTCCAGTCCCAAAAGCCCTGCTTTTATGCAGCACACCCCATTCACTCAGCCTAGCTGTCAATCAAACATGCTAAGTGGTGAGCTGGCCGGCTCACCACTTGGGCCAATCACACAAGAGTGCGACTTGAGTTACCAAGGTAACTCAGTCCAGGGTGCCTAAACCCCCTCCCACACCCCCTGTGGTACCCAGACAGAGTGGCAACACTTTTGGAGGCTTCTGTGGAGAAGCCTGCCAAAAAGCGGAACAAAGGGCTCAACTTGGGGTGGAGTCACAGAATAGAACACAAACGCCATTTTAGAATCGAGTTCTGGCAAAAAATACCAACCGGCAAATTAATATCAAATAAATAAACCGGCGGTATGTTCGATGCTATGATAATTAAATAATTAAAGTTGGTAGCCTCTAACAATGGGAAAATCTCATAGAGATATATTTGCGGTCGAATATAAAAAGTAGTATCCACTGCCACCAGCCAAAACTCGATCAGGGGGGACGGAGACGTGCCCCCTCGAATAACAGACCCCGGGGCAATCGAATTGCCCCGACCAGTACGTCCACAATAAGATGGTTTGTACTGGTTTCTGTTCATAATTTGGGACTAGTAAAGCCAATGGTGACTTTACATGCCCTGGGAGACAGTAGTCAGTCCCAGGGTATGGAGTCTATGGTGGGGTGTCACTATGACACCCCTGTGTCACTGCACTGAGGGTGCTGTGTAACACACATAGTAAAAACACATAAGACCCTATGGAGTAAAAGACCCCATAGCCCATAAAACACATTAACAGTCAAAGGAACCCCTTAAATCATGTCCAAGAGTGTGAGGAAAAGAGACTCACTCTTGGCACTAGGTTAGGAAATTTAGCCTAAACAGAGAATTTTCCCTAACAATTACGGTGGGTCTGAAGAGTATAGGGGAAATCTTACAATGGTGTATCACCCGGAAAGGGCTCTGTAGCCCCAACGGAGGCAATTTACGCCCTGATTCAATGGTGATGCCAGAAACTGGGCCCAAGTTACCTCTGGCCTCTGGAAATGAGCATTCCTTTAAGAGTCTCGTTCCAGCAACTAATCTTGGGGCTTCAAACAAATTTACTTTTCTTTCATGGAATTCCAGGGGAAATCTACATCTTTTTACTAATACTGTCACAGTAGCCATGATTTGCGGCTGTGATTGTTTCTTTTGACAGGAAACCTGGCTGCTTTCCCCTCCCTTAATTGATGGCTTTGAAATTTATTCTCAAAATGCTAAATCTAGTCTGGGTGGGAGGGCTTCAGGGGGTCTTCTCATTGGAATAAGGGCTTCTCTTGGTTTTAGGAATGAGGTTCTTTTGGACACGCCATTTGGTATTTTGGTCTTGGAGTCCACCTTTGGAGATGGTCTGGTTAACCTTTTATTGATTAATATTTACTGGCACAAGGGCATTGCCGCCCTTGAGCCCTTTCTGGAAAACCGAATGGATATGGTTCTCGCCTGGAGATCTCTCAATCCCAGGGGGAAAGTGATCTTGGCTGGAGACCTTAATTCTGACTGCTCTAGATCATCTAGGCTAATTTTGGCAATTTTGGACCGGTTTTGGAGGATGATAATCGGATAGGTCTGAAATTTGCCTGGGGCAGACTTTGGAATTTCGCCTTGGAATCGGTGGGTCTAATATGCCTTAACGGCTCTTATGATTCTACTCTTTCGCTCTGCCCCACATGGCATAGAGGTGTGTCATCGTCTACTGTAGACTACGTCTTTGTAGACCATTCTCTGTCCTTCTCGGCTGAGCTTCAGGTTTCTTTTAACCCTTGGATTGAGCATGGGTCATTGTTGGTTACATTTCCATCTCTCTTCCCGTTGAAGTTATTGTCCTCTGGCGGACCACGACATCTTAACACTGTGGGACAAGGGACCGGGGTATGCTGGTCATTGACCAATATTAATCTCAATTGTCAACTAATTTCTACATTCAATCATACTTCCCTTTTGTGGAAAAAATGGTTTTTAACACCTTACACTTTGATACTTTCCTGAATGCTCTCCACAGCAGTATCTATGACTCACTCAGGAAGGGTAATCCTAAGAGATCTCATGTCCATAGGTATGATCAGGAGTTAGCCAATGAAAAGGCCCATTTCCGGAAACTCATTAGAGAAGTCCAATTGCTTGATATTAACTGGGATAACAAAAAAGCAAAAATTAAATCAGTTCGCCAAAAATATAAAAACTATTGTAAATCAAGAAAAGCCAGTCTCTTGCAAAATGATGCAGAGTTTATGTTAAGGGTCCTGGTTAAATGAGACCTTATGGCGTTTTGGGCTATTTTTTCAGCTCAAGACCAGGTTGCGGTTGTTGACCAACTGAATGCCATCCTGGAGGTTCAATGGGTAGACCATTATACCGAACGTCTTGGTAGAGGGGAAGAAGGGCTGGTACTTTGTACAACCAGGGAAGATGTACTGAACGTTAGGTGGGAACCAATCATTGACAATGAGACAATACGAGAGTTAATTGCCAAAACTAAGAAATCTAGGGCTCCCGGTCCTAACGGCCTGACGAACAATACATTAAAAGCAGAACCAGAAATGTGGGCAAAACATCTGTGTCTGCCATTTCAAGATGTTGTTAATACCGGTAAAGTCCCAATTAGTTGGCAAACTGCCCACGTTGTTCCCATTTTTAAGAGAGGCCAACAAACTCTGGTCAAGAACTACAGACCAATCTCTCTTATTGATGCGGACTGTAAGCTTTTTGCCTCCATGCTCCTTTCACACCTTAAGGTTTGGATCAAGGAAAATCATATCCACCCGAAACAACAAACAGGCTTCAGTGTGGACCATTTAACTAACCTTAACGGCTTTATTCTGACTGCCTTACAAAGCACAACATGGGGAAAATTTGGTGGTACTCTCTACGTTGCCTCAATTGATCTGTCAAATGCATTTAATCTGGTAATTAGGTCAAGGCTCTGGGCAAAACTATCAAAGTGGGGGATCCCGTCGGGTCTCCTCAACTTAATTATGGCAATGTATGAGAACTCGGGGGTCCACATTAGGATTGATTTAGAAGGAACCCTCTCCAGAAGAATAAGGACACGTATTGGGGTTAGGCAGGGTTGCTCCTTAGCACCATGCCATTTTATTCTCTATTTGGCAGATGTAGGGGAGTTTCTCGGAAATGCAGGTTTGGTGAACGCAAAATTGGGGTATCTCAGGCTCTCTTGGTTGGCATACGCTAATGATTTCCTTCTCTTCGATCAGACCAAAGCGGGCCTGCAAAGACTTATTTGTAAGTTTGAAGAATTATCTACACTAACAGGCTAAAAATCAAGGACTGGTACCGGAAGATCTGGGAAATAGCGGCACTGGAATGGGCCACGTACACCATGAACAATAAAGTGCAGAACTTTGCAGTTGAATGGGGTGAGATTATGAACTTTCTTAAGGACGTTTTTAGGGTAATGTGGTGCCTGCAGCGCTTGAGATTATTGGACCTTCATTGAGCGTGGGGTGTCTGCCCGATTGGACGGTGAATTGGGTGGTGTTCGCTCGTTGCCGGGGGGGAGGGGGGGTTGGAGGGTCTGTTTCTTAGTTATTTGTCGTTCATGTTATAAAATTCAATAAAAAGAGTTTAAAAAAAAAATCAACCCAAGTAAAACCCGCAAGATGGTCTTTTCTAAAGGGAAAAAAGGGAATAAACACGTGTCGAAAATTGGCAGAGAAAACATCATGAGAGCACATAAAATTGTTTATTTGGGATTCCGTATTTTGGCCCAACCATCGGCCGTTGAATTAAGACCCTCACTCAGACATAAACTACTCCCGCTCATCTAACAATATCAAATTAGACAACAAATATGGCAGGTTCTCTATTAAGCCAGTGGTAGATTTCTTCAAGGGGAAGGTGATTCCGAAATTAATATATGGAATGGAATTACATTATTTGGTTCTCTTGACGTTTTGGGACACCCTTGAGGTTATCTATTGGAGAAAGGTCATGAAAATGCCCAACTGTGTCCCGATAGCGGCTATAAGGTTTGAATTGGGTTTAGTTTCGCTGCGAGCTAGAATCCTTTGGAGGGTTCTTGCATTTCTTTCTGCCCTGCTCAGTCCTAAACATGACACACTTTATGATGATGTGGGCAAGACTCTCTTATTACAGGGATCCCTGGATCGAAAACCTTTTCTCTTAAAATTCAGGGAACTCTGTGACAAGACTCTATTAGATTTGTCTGTCGACAGGGATACTCTGTTGAACAATCCGAACAAAGTGAAAGAGCTCCTTTTTTGTTGTGATTGGAATGATACACTGGGGAAGTTACATACTTATCCCTCGCTCTGCGATTTACAATTCGCTCGTAAGAAGAGAGGCTGCCTGTCTTTTATTCTGACACAATTTCCTAACTGCCATTACTGCTCACTACTCCTGAAGCTTAGATGGAATATTCTGCCTACCAAGGAAGTTTTACATAGAAAGATGGAGTCTTGTGACTTGGATCTTACATGTCGTTTCTGTCACAATCCTGGGGTTATTGAATCTGCCCGTCATTTCTTCTTAGACTGTACAGCATTGAAAGGCCTTAGGGCCATTTACTTAGGCAGATTCAATACTCTGGCACTGTTGGGGGCAGAAAATCTTATTTGGTCTCACTGTCTCTCCATTACAAAAACTGTCGATGGACTGTCGGTGGCGGGTTTTATTAAATCTTTAGATGTGTTTCGGCCCTCTGGCCGATCTTCTTGTGTGATGAATTACTTTTTTTTTTAAATTACTCCATGTACTGTCTATGTATATGAACTTGACATTCTATTGATTGTTTTGCATGTGGGGGGAAGTATGATTAGGAACTTCTTATTGGTTTTAACTTTGCACTGATTGTATTGGCTTGTCTTATGTTTTCTACTTTTAGAAGAAGGATCCTGGGGTTGTTTTTTGTATTTGTAATCAATTTATGGTAATGTATGTATATATGTATTTTAATGTTTTCTTTCCTATTGAATGCAATTGTAAAGGTTTCTTTTGTAAACCGTATACAAAATAAAAAAAATAAAATTAAAATTAAAAAAGGAGACGAATGGAGGAGTTATAGATAGAACGAAGTGAGAAAAGGTGTCAGGGAGACCAAGAAAACGAGATGAAAAGTAATCGATACGGGAAAAGGCAAGGGAAAAGAGAAGAAATTTAGTAGTGTGAAAGGAAAGATAATCGCGAGCATGACAAATGTTAAACAGCATATCGGCAGGAGTGGGCAATGGAGGAGATATGAAGGGAGAAGGAAAGAGGAGGATCAAAGATAACGCCCAGGTTGCCAGCAGAAAGTGAAAAAGAAAAGAGAGAGGGGGGATGGAGTGGAAGAGATAGTACAAGGGGGAAAGGACAGAACCTCAGTTTTGGAGGGATTGAGATGTAGAAAATGGGAAGACATCCAGTTCTGAACAGCTAAAAGATAGATGACATAGTGGAGTGCAGAGCAGAATCAAAGGAAGAGAAAGAGAGAAAGATCTGGGTGCCATCAGCATAAAGGTGAAAGGAAAGGTGAAAGGAGGAGATGAGGTCGGAAAGAGGAGCAGTGCAGAGAGAGAAAATAAGAGGGCGGAGTACCAAGCCTTGGGGGCACCATAGAGAAGAGAGAGCAAGGAAGAAGAGTGTCCCACCCAAGTGACGGAATAAGCTCATTGCGAAAGATAGCGTGAAACCATTTGAGAGCAGGCCCAGAGATCCCCAAAGAGCAAAGAGAAGAGATAAGAAGGGACTGGTCCACAGTGTCAAATATCACGGACAGATCCAGAAGAAAAACAATAGAAGAAAGCTTGGCGTGCCGGGCTGTTAGAAGAGTGTTAGAAACACAAAGAAGGGCAGTTTCAGTAGAGTGAGATGGGCGGAAACTGACTGCAAGGGAGGATGAAGACAATGAAGACTCGGGTAACCGGTTACCTGGGTACAGGGAGCCCATTCAATAATTTTAGAGAAAAAGGGTAGAAGGGAAATAGGGTGGAAATTAGCTGGAGAAGACAGATCAAGAGAAGGTTTTTTCAGAATAGGGAGAATAAGTGCATTCTTGAAAGCCACAGGAAAACAAGAATGTACAAGGGAGGAGTTAGTAAGATAAGGGAGAAGATGGGGATGTACTTGTGGGATGAGGGGAGAAGGGAGAGGGTCAGAAGGAGAAGCAGTAGGATGCGCATGATTTAAGAGAGCAGAAGTATCAATGTCCATAAGAGGCGAGAATGAGAAAGAGTGAAGTGATGGAGCAAGAGGAGAGGGAGAAGAGTGAAAACTAGGTAAAGGTTAGCTACTTTAGAAGTAAAATAGTTTGCAAAGTCAGTGGAAGAAAGGGACAAGAAAGCAGAAGGATCGGGGCTTTGGGAGAGAGGATATTGTGTAAAAGCGGATAAAGACAATGAGAGAAAGTGTACATTCTGAAAAGTAGGATTTCTTGGCAAGGAGTAAAGCAGAATCAAAAGAAGAATGCAGCCTTGAAAGCGTAGCAAGGTGGGAAAGGGAGTGAGAATATTTCCAAAGCCGCTCGGCTTCACACAAGCTGCGGCAAAGGGAAATAAGACTTGGAGTGAGTGAAGGCTGTGAAGTTTTACAAGTCAGGGAAAAAGGATGATGAGGGAACGTAGAGTCAAGAACAGATCGTACAGAGGAGTGTAGATTACTGGCAGCTAAGTCAGGAGAAAGGGAGGAGAAGAACACAATTAGAGGAAGGGAAGAGCACAGTGATGAGAGGAAAGATGATCAAAAGAAAGGTTACACCATGTAAAGATAGTTGAAGGAGGGATGGGGAATAGAAGGAGAAAGGGAAAAGGAGAGAAGTAAATGATCAGAGGCATACAAGAGGGAAGTGGAGACAGGAGGAAGGGGGGAAAAGAAGAAAAAATTAAGTCGAGACAGGAGCCAGACTGATGGGAAGAAGGAGAGGGAAGAAAGTGCAAGTGGTAAGAGTCAGCAGGAGAAAGCAGAAGGGGGAGTGAAGAGTTAGTGGCAGGAACATTTAAATCTCCAAGGAGAAAGAAAGGGGATAAAGAGGAGTAACATTGATGGAGTAACCTACGAGTGAAACGGGCCCATAGCATTTGGATAATTTCTACTTCTCCTTTGTAAAAATTTGGATAAGGATATCCAAAGACCAAGATTTGGGGATTGTGTGTGTCATAAAGGCAACTCTGGGCGGACTGTGGATCGAAAATGTTGATTACAGATCCTCACAGGGATATGCCTCTGGTGTATAGGGGTGGACCATAAGGTTGATGACTGTGGGTCGTGCCAGTTGATGACTGTTAAGGCCTTGAAGTGTGCGCGCGAATTCCAAGTGTGTGCAAGTGTGCTGTTTAGCTGTGGACTACGGACGTTGGCTTGTTCACAGTTGGACGACTATTTCCCGGGAGAAGCTGTAAGGACAAGAGGAAGAGCTGTCATTGCCTCTCACGCGAAACGACTTTAAGGACTTGCAAAGACTGATACGGACTTCAAAGACCAAAGTAAACATTTGGTGGGACTATTGTCGTATTGCATATTAGTGACGGAGGGTGTAGGCTGGGCTAAGCTGTGGGTGGGCTGGGCTTCTGTTTCTTATTCACCTGCCCACAAAGCAAGCGTTATTAACGTCACTTACGTTTGCTCTTTGCTTCATCCCTTAGATCCTGTGCATGCTGAAACCCCGCCCCCTGTGTACCCAGAAGCCCTACTTGTAGTAGGGTCTTCAAACATTCCGTGCGCGCATTCCAAGTGTGTGGAAGTTTGCTGTTCGGCTGTGAGGGCGTGTGGTTGTGAGGTAGGAATTGTGACACTTAACCATATCACACCCTTTCCAGTGCATTTTGGACTTATAATTGTAGATAAGCGAAGTGACTAGCTGGACCAAGCTGAGTGGTAGGTTCCTAGTGCTGGGGTTTGCTTTGCCTAAGAATATGGCAAGTGGTTTGCGTAGTGGTCATTGCGCTGACCTAACACACCCTGATAAAATTCACATCGATCTTTTGGTGTGCCCAGGCAGTAACACCTATACCGGTACAAAGGCTTTGAACCTAGACCCCATTCTAGGAAACGCTATCCGTTATAAAGAAAGTGCTGGGCATGTGCAATCTGTTCCTCCTGCTGCATCCGCTTTAATTAACAATGACTTTGCAGCAGGAGCATCAAGCACACAGACTTTTCACACCGCCCAGGTACACTTATCTTTAACTGATATTTCTAATAAACCACCTACTTCTATTTCAAACAAAGGGATCCTTGACAAGGAATCAACGGAATGCCTCAAGTGGGTTGAACACACTCCCGTGCATTTGCTTGTATCCCGGTCACCAACTACATCATTTTTGAATGACGAGTCTTTGAATTACTTATCTAAAATAGGACCTGTTGTTATGGCCTAATTGGACAAACAGGTTAGACTATCCATTGGCCTATTAACTCCCTTAATTCCGCGCTTACGTGACAACGAGGATCTCAGTTATCTTGGTGGTAAAAAAGTATATGTGCATGATACGAGTAGTGCAGACAATGCAATGCAATGCGCTGCGCTGCTCACAAGCGCACTATTCTATTGATCTCAAGCATGGTAATAAGAGCGCCAAATTTATTCCAGGGAAAATTTGTGATTATCCAAGTTATTCTCCATTTGTAAGCGAGGAAGCTAATGATAATCTCTCGCAGGGAGAGGCTTCTAACACCAATATATCACCTACACTGGACACAGAAAGACCTTATACTTTTCCTGTAATAATTTGAATATTGGATCTTTTGGATAAAGGACACAACGTTACGCACCTAGAGATACGGGAAATCAAAGGCCTGATGAATGATATCCTCACTAAGATTCATCGTTTGGAGGGCTTCATAATAGCAAGGGAGACTTGTAACAATTCTAGTAAACAGCCACTTACCGACCCTATTCCTACTTTGTTGTCCCCTGCCCCAAAAGGGATGAGCATTTGTTATGAAAAAAGCACCCAGTACTTTATAGCTGGTATTGTTGATACTGTCGTAGGACAGATGAAACCCGCTCTTTCGGATTCAGATCTAAACACCCCGGGTAACTTTGCCCATCTCATGGCAGGTATAGTGGAAGACATTAAGGCTATGAAAATTGCCATAGATGAAATTAGACTAAATACTAGCCCTTCTAAAATTGAGTCAACTATTCAGACTCCTCAACAGGTAAACGAGCCTTTAGATAGTCCATCTGCACTCACTAAAATTATTGAACAAATGGAGTAAGAGGATGGAGTGGCTTCATCTACAAATGAAAAGGTAGGCTTTTTGTCTCGATGTACCAAAAAACTGCAGTTGAGAGCAGTCAAGAGGACTGAGAGGAGAAGAAACTAATTATCAAGCTAATATACCTACTAGTAAAGTTAAAGATAGCAAAGCGAATAGTAATGAGACTAGCAAGTGCATCCGTGAGGAAGATCCAATTGATGTGGAGCAGCTCACTGCAGAGAGCCAGGCCCCCCTTCTTACTACTAAACCAAATGAAAAGAAGGGGTTCACAGTGCATACTAAGAGGGGTGGAACGAGTGTTGCTGCTGTAAAAGTTGAGTCTCATGTACTTACAGCATCTAATACGGACATCTTAAAACATAAAGAATTAGCACTTATTGAACATACAACACAAACTGAGAAAAAACCAAAATAATTTAAACAACTACTTTCCCATAGAAGGAAGAAAGTGCACGCATACTGTTCTTATCCCTAGCACTGAAGGGCTCTCTTCCGCTATTGGTAGTGGTAAGATTTACCTAACCAGTAGTGGTAATTGTATGTTGAGGCTTGCTGCACTGAGAACGTGCAGACATCAGCCACATCTGTTTTGGACACTAAAGGTTTTTATCATAATAAGTGGCTCTGGGAAATCAAGAGAATTACCGGTAGCTCAACTTGCTGAGCAGTCAGTACATGGTATTACTTCTGAGCCAGCATTAAATCCAAGACGCAGGCACCTATTAATGTGCCAACATTCTGCAGCATTCCTAATCCTGCGTTCCCCGCAATTGAGAGCATGAGGAACGAATCGCCTGCACAATGTAAACCTTCCATTATCCTACAGGAGGCTCACTCCTCCAGGGTGACATACTCTTCCCAGGCAATCAGCCCTGCCAAGACCGAATCTCATGTACATATCTTAAGTACTTTGAGAAAAGCCTTGGACGGTGGCTTAGTAACGTCAGAGGCTCTGATAAAAGGAACTAAATCTACCTGGGTGCGAAATGGAACTCACTGCTGGCCAAACAGGGGCTGCAGGATCTGTATTGTGTGTATTAACGGACCCTGTGGTGCCTGGAGCGGCCTCGGGGAGATGCAATGCTGGGGAGACTCCTGCAGGGTTAACCTCTGCTTTCATAACTACCAATAGGCCGACAAATGGGATGATGCTTTCTGTTGAACAACTGCTAATCCCTCAATTGTTGACCAATCACCCCGTAGTGCACTTAATATCATTGGCCTGGAAGGGAAGGTTGATATACTGGGAGGTGCAAGAATAAACTGCAACTATTTTCTTGAACTAATCTCTTGTATTCCACCCTTATGAATATTAACCACAAAAGATTTGGTAAGATTTTCGCTTTCACGGCAGAACAATTATAGAATGATCTGTTATTTACCGTCATTCTTAAATTCATTTGGTCACATAGATCCGAGTTGTTGGACTTAGGTTTCACTTTACATACCTTTAACGATGAGAGGAATTCTTGCATCTCCTACTGCCTAGTCACGGTAAGTCAGTGGAGGCAACCACAAGAGAGCATGGGAACACTGCTTAGGAGAAACAGTGTATCTCGCAATTTTTGGCTACTGCAGGGAATAATAAGGAGCTGGCATGGGTAGAGCCCTTATTGCGAACCATCTTTAGGACAAAAACGGATAAGATTTCAACCTAGCAATATGTGAAGCAGGTGTTCATGATTGTATCATGGAACTAATGCGGTTACCATAATCTCTCCAAGTGGTTCTCTTTCTCCCCTGCAAATTCGAAATGTATTGCTTATCCAGGAAACAATGCAAACCGATGTACTGGTATTGCAGGGCTTTAAAACTTTCTGCTCTTATGCGTCTAAGGAAAAAGGACGACGCCATTGCTATTCACAACATTGAATGTCTCACTGAGCTTATGTATGAATCCAGACATATCTTAGCTGTTACACTGACCCTCAAAAAAAGCAAATGTAAACCATTACTACTAGTGAGCCTGTATTGGAACCCACTTAAACTGGCTATCGACGAGATGTTTGATGAGATAGACAAATGTTTAGAAAGTGCAGTTATGTAAGATTCTAAGTTTGAAATTATCATTGGTGGCGATTTTAATGCATTCTGTAGCTTGAGGTCTGATGTAGTAGACAGCCATCAAAATGAAGGAGCTAAGAGAGCTCGATTGTGAGGTAACATATGGGTGGCATACTTTGAAGAGGGGGCAATGAGCTTTGTTGAATGCAATGAAACATGTTCAAATTATACATGGAGCTGTGGTTCGTTGCGCTCAACGATTGACTTTTTTTGTGCATCACAAACACTTCAATCCATAGTAGACCCAGTAATTGTACAAGGGATTCATTTTAGTGACCATGCTCCGTTGTTGTTGTTGTCCATGGACATTGCACATTCCTTACTCTTTGTTGAAGTGCTGTTGCAATTGCCGGAAATTCACAGATCAAACACCTCCCTTAGATGGAATCCTGGGATAAGCGAACAGCTTTGCAACTCTGGTGACCTCAGAACTGAACGATATTGATGAGCACATCTTACATTTTAGTTATCTCGTTCATCAAAGGGAGGTTATTGTTTCCAATATTGTGAGCACAGCCGTATCGTATCTTATTTCTAGGCAAAAGTCTCGTCAAGAATTGACTAACCACTCGTTCCATTCTACTTGAAAAATGCTAAAAACGAGTAAAGAACAGGTATTTGAGAACTCACAGTACTACTAAGTAAATCACAGTACATTTACGTGAAAAGACGTATCCTGCAAACCTACAGGAACAGAGGTAGAGGTTCTCTAATCCTGAGTTATAATAAAGTAAACTGTGTACTCATTAGATCAATTTGTTAACACGATACAATATCTATTTGGGCCACAATCAAGCAGTCAAACCTGCAGAGTAATCCAATCTCTGCAAACATGATATCGGCAGAGGTTTGCAAAGCGCATACTTTAACAAAATACGAACTACAACCATGTTTTATGGATTGCACCTATCAGCATCCCCAAGGTATCGCCATGCATGAATTGAAATGGTCTCTACTAGACACCGAGAGGGCTATTGGTAGGTTGACCCACTCAAAAGCAGCTGGTCCCGATTGTATTCTGCCCTATACAAAGCTGATCCAGCGCGGTTAGCCAGAATCCTCAAAATCAAATTCGATCTAATTTCCCTGTCTCTTAATATTCCTCAGTTTTGGGTTACCTCGATAATAGTACCAATTTTCAAAAAAGGAGACCCTACCAACCCTAACAACTATCGCCCTATCTCTCTTATGGACGCTGCTGTAAAAATCTTTGCAATTTTGCCCTTACACGAATTAGAAAAACATATTGCTTTACACAACATTTATTCCAAATCCCAAACAGGATTTCGCAAAGGTATGAGCATTGTGCTAAATGCAACCATTATGTCACACATATTAGCAGGTACTAAAACTATATGGCATTCGTAGACATGTCTGCCGCTTTCGACACTGTGTGTTACGCTCACCTGGTCTCTGCGAGGGCGTTGGGGCACGGTTGGAGCCCTCCCTCGACTTGGCTCCCCTGGATAGACTCTCTCCCCCACCTGCTGCTGAGCCTGCTGTTCTGGACACTGGTTTTGCCCCTGAGAGAAGATGAGAGGCAATGAGAATGGCGTGGTGGTGTCGTGAATTCCCTCGACCCTCTCGTACCAAAAGGAAGTGCACAAGCGTTTTCCCATGCAAGCTCACCTGTGGTTTTGTAACGTTGAGCTCTCCGTCTGCTTCTTGTAGCAGGGGCGCGTAGAGTGGACCTAGTTGCTTCACTAGTCCGTGGAAGTGGTGATCCAGACCGGCTGCGACCAATCCATTTAGAAGGTAAGTCTTTTGGTTATGATTAATGTTCGTTATATTATAATGTCTTTTGCCTTGATTATTAATAGTAATTCTTGCAATGTCTTATCTCTTCCCAATAGGTGTGAAGATGGTAGATCGGAGTCATGGAGCGTGTCTGGGGATTCCCTGAGGATGATGGAGCTCCCGAATTAGCTGGTAAATTGGCCTTTATAATGGAACGCTAGAGTAAGGTATGACGCGGCCAAGTGTTCGTTATTTATATGGCTTCTAACCTGTTGTGTACCTGTTGTGTTCTTTTTCCCTTGCAGGAGAAGACTGGCGGCGTAGAGCGGAGTCTGGATGCTCGGCAACAGCTCCGTGGCTGCAGGATGAAGGTAGCGCGAAGATGAAGAAAAGAAGTGGAGCTTCTGCGTTGCTGGACGCACGAATCAGGTGAGGCAAGGCTCTGACTCCGATTGCGATGGGATGCAGCTAAGATGCATGCACAGCGATGGAGCGGCTGGAATCAGGTAAGGTGCGCCTTCAGCGATGTAGTAGCTGGATTCAGGTAAGAAGCGCCTTCAGCGATGGAGTAGCTGGAATCAGGTAAGATGCACCTTCAGCGATGGGGTAGCTGGAATCAGGTAAGCTGTTCTTCAGCGATGGAGCAGGTAGAATCAAGTGGATGCACGACGAGATGAAAAACAGGTAAGGACAGTGGTAAGCATTACACTGCTGAAAGCAGAATAACGCGAAGCGGAGGCATGTGGGTCGGTTGGCCTTAAATAGGCTGGCCCCTCCCTTTGGCCCCACCTTGTGGTTCCACCTTTCCCCTCCCATGGACTCTTGTACGTGCCTTCCAATGATGTTCTATGGCCACGCCCGGCCCTGATGCACGTGCCCTAGGCACCGAGTGTGCAAAGCTTATTTATCACGTTTTTCATCAAATGTTACTGGGAAATAGTGTATGCTCTTTTAGGCAATTTCATGGGAAAATGCAAGGTCTGCTTGATGAACTAGATGTCACGACCTAGGATTTATTCACTAGACCAGCATATGTCAAAAAAAAGTTATTTGAAAGGGAGTGGATCAGCACAATCGAAACTCAGCAGATACTATAGTGAATATGCAAAGCACACTCGGAAGAGTTCCGCGTTGTACTTACCTAACTATGTTTCTGTGTAATTTTACCTGCATGTATAACATGCGTTTTAAATGTAATACATTTTATACACGAGAAAGGAGTAGGCATTGGGAAAGCGTAAAAGGGTATGAACATGCGGCAAACAGCCACTTCCCGTTTTCTACTCAACTAAACAAAACCCTCAAACACTTAGTGTTGGAATGGCCTTACTTTAGGGTTGCGCGAACAAACCTGCTAATGAGATTTACCAATATCGAATTTGAGGACTCTCTAGAATCCTTACGGACTAGGATGATATTGGGCAATCATAAACCCCTGATATTTGCACTGGTACAGTTATTGAAAGTCATCAAATTGAACTAGTGACTCTTGACTGTAATGATGCAAAAATAAAAATAGCTCACTCATTTCGATTCCATGAGTGCATGGGGAACTAGTGGGCCGTTACGATATATAACTTGTACGAGGATTTAGTACTCGTTTTATGTACTCTACGGGACATTTCGCGCACTGATGTAACCGTAACCCAATTGCTGACCTTTTATTTGTAAATAGTCTTTTACCTCTTATGCGATTTTGTACAACCAACGTGACTCCTATATCAGCTAAGCGTCTGCACAGTTAGTATTGCAATTGACATATTTCACTTTTTATCGTTATTTTGGCAGTATATTAGTCTTATTGATATGAAGTGTAAATGGAGTGATGTTCAATATTGCTTTCTATTTTGTGTTTTCGGTGGCAGTACACACGCACCTTTTGGTAAAAATATTTCTGATGTTTGTTAATCTGCTTAGAATCACATGCTGTGCATAGTCCGACATCCAGTGGTCACTGCGGAGTATTGCATTTTGTTTTTCGTAGTCGAAAAGGGGACGTCGACATGGCGTGTCTGTAACACTATCCCTATAGTGACGTGCAGTGTACCCACAATCCCTCACGCGTCGAGGTCCCTCAGATTGTTTTTTTCCAGCCAGATATTGGTCGCCTTTACGCGGAGCTCCTCGAGAGACATTGCAAAAACTTTTATTCGACCTTTGGTCGTTATTAACTTATATTATTACTTACATCCCTCCATCGGCGTCGTAGCTGCGAGGCTGTTCACCGCCGATCAAGATCTCTGACGGTGGTGCCTTCGACGGTGGAGGTTGTTCGGCGTTTGCCGAACACGTGGCCTGGCCTCGACGGCCAAATACAGTAGGGAGAGTGGGGTCGTGGGACATTTATTGTTTCTCTTTGAGAATGACTTTCCCTTTCCCCTCCCTTTCCTTCGGGGTTGTTGTCACATGCAATCGGTTCCTCAGCTATGGAGAGGACACCCTTTAGGTTTTGCCCGCGTTGCAAAGGCAAGTTTACCTGGAAAGACAAGCATAAACGGTGTAACCGTTGCTTGCCCCTCGACCACAAAGAAGACGGCTGTTCGGCCTGTCAGCTCCTTAAGCCGAAGACTTGAAAAGACTGCAGGGTCAAAAGGTGGCCAGCCTACGCCATGTCTAGGTCTGATTCATCACCCGCCGCAGCCGAAAGTGACGAGGAATGTGACAACCCGACGTCCATTTCGGAAGTCGTAGACCTTTGTAAGGAGCGTTCACGCTCCTCATCGTCTGTCCCCGGCCCCGACAAGCTCGGCTCACGCCCTGCTTATGGGGATGAACACCCCGGCGACAAAGACGCACAGAGAAAACACTCCCATAAACACACGACCCATGGCTCTTCCTCATCGAAGACGAAGAGAGCATTAGTACCAACGGAGACGCAGGTCCTACCGGCGGCCTCCTCAGACCGTAAGAGTCTTAAGCCCCCCTTGCAACTGCAAACGCGACTAGCGACTGGGCTACCCCCAGATAAGGGTGCTATCACTAAACTGCCAGATGACGCGCACTGTCAGAGAGCGCCCATCGGCGTAGAGCAAGCAACGCCTGTAACGTTGACGCCGGAGGTACCCTCGACAGACAGTTTAGTTGTCGGGAGCCTGGCGCAGATTATTTCCGCCGATAGCCAGAGACGGACGGCGAAAGAAACGTCGATCACCGCTCACAAGGCCCGGGAGATGCCGAAAAGGTCAGAAGGAAGGCAGGAACCACCCCCTCCGTCGAGAGGGACTCCTAGCCTACCAGAAGGCTTTTCAGAAGGCGAGGGGAACCTTTCTTTGACGTTATGGGATAGGTCGAAGTGTTTTCTAACGTAAGGCCCTCCCTCCCCCCCCTGACCGCTCTGGGGTACCTCACGAAACCCTAGAGAGACTCCAGTTCTGTATGGACAAAATGGAGAGGTTTATAGAGACACAGAACCTTCTAACACCCAAGAGATCAAAAGAGGGACCACAGGAGGATCCCAGGGCCAAGTACCCTAGGCATTTTGATCCCCCCCCAAGAGGTTGTAGATTTATATGACCTCACTGGAGAGGATCCCCACTTTCAGGAGGATGATGAATTCTTAGGCAATGAAGGGGAACAAAACCTAGAGGAGGAAGGTTTTGAAGACAACCCGGATATGGGTGATGGGGGCTTCGGAGAAGACCCAGAAGGCGGCGCTTCACAGCCCTGGCAGTCCCCATCAGCGTTTTCAGACCCTGACGCCCTAAACCCGTCCCCACCCAAGGACTCACCTATTAGGAATGCATCACCTATAGACGATCAACCTACCTTTAATGCACTACTACGCAAGGCAGCAGCGCATTTCGAGATCAAGACCAGGGAAACTTCTCCTGTCATCGACTTTGTAGAAAAGATCATTAAGGAGAAACTCCCCGTCAGCCAAACCATTCCCCTTCTCGCCTCAGTAAAGAGACAAATTATTCCTTCACTATCCACTACCGCGTTGATCAGAGGGGTCAACCCGAGGATAGAAAAATTATTTAGTCCTTCTCCATCGGACCCGTTATACATCAGGGGCCACTCTGTTCCAGACTCCTTAGTGGTGACAAATACTAGGACGAGAGCAGGGGTCTCGCTGTCAACTAGCAAGGCATCACCAGATAAAGAGGGTAAACAATTGTATGCCCTAGGAAAGAGGATTACAGCCTCAGCTGCCTTTTCCGCAAGAATTGCCAACAACAACTCTTTGCTGGCAAGTTACGCAGATGCACAATGGAGCAAACTACGTAAGGACATTGAGGAGGTACCAGAACCTCTACGCACTAGGCTTCTAGCCACGGTGACTGAAGGGACCTTAGTCAACCAAAGCATCATTAAAAATACTCTGGATGCTGCAGAAACGGCTGGCCGTTCCCTAGTCCAAGGAATCCTCCTCAAACTCCATGTATGGCTACGTAATTCAGGCTTTAAACCAGAAACACAAGCATCTCTAGTTAACAAACCTATAGAAGATGCAAACCTGTTTGGTAAGGCGGTGGATGAGGCACTAGAGACCACAAAGAAGGAATTTGACACCATCAAAACCCTAGACCAAATTTCAAGGCCTCCCAACAAACGTGGTTATGGCAACAAATGCTGTTTTCGAGGCCAACGCCAGCAGCAACAACAGCAGCAGCAGCAATACTCTGCAGGTAACTGGTCCTCTAACCAAGGCACCAGTGGACAATACAACCAAAGAGGACGTCGACGTAGCAAGGGAAGAGGTCCGGGTCCCACCCCTAGAGGTTCCAAGCCACCAACACCAAATGACTCAAAGATTTGGGTCCCCTCCCATGCATCGTCGGTCGGGGGCCGGTTAACATCCTTTCTTCCAGCATGGGAGGGTATAACATCAGACCGCTGGGTACTATCAACCATAGCCCGCTGCTACTGTATAGAATTCAACAGTTCCCCTACATACAGACCCCCAAGGGGACGACGCATGTCGCCAGAACACCTCGTTATCCTTCTTCAAGAAGTGGACCAACTACTAGAAAAAGGAGCTATAGAGGTCGTGCCTCTATCTCAGGTAACGGAAGGTATTTATTCAGTGTACTTCCTTGTACCCAAAAAGGACTTAACCATGCGCCCTGTACTAGATCTGCGCCCAGCGAACAAATTTGTCAAACCTCAAAAGTTTCATATGGTGACTCTACAGGAGCTAATCCCCCTGCTGTCACAAGGAGATTACATGACAACACTGGACATGAAAGATGCCTACTTTCATATTTTAATGTTGCCAGCACACAGGAAATACCTCAGGTTCATGATAGAGGGCAACACTACCAGTTCAGAGTGCTACCCTTCGGCATAGCATCAGCACCGAGAGTATTCACAAAGGTAGTGGAAGTGGCAGCGGCCCACCTGCGCAGGTTGTCCATCCCAGTATACCCTTACCTGGACGATTGGCTCATAACAGGGGATTCTTACGAAACATGCTTCTCAAATACCCAAAAGACTGTAGACCTTTTGTTTCAACTGGGCTTCTCCATCAACGAGAAGAAGTCCAGTTTAGACCCCAGCCAGATCAAACAATTCCTAGGGGCTCTAATTCGAACAAAGGACGGCCTCGTCTTCCCTTACAACGAGAGAGTCCAAAACATGCTGTTTCAAATCCCTCAATATGTGGCCGGTCGAGAGGTGACGGTACGCAAAGCAATGCGCTTACTAGGAATGATGGCGCCATGTATTTATTTGGTACCTCATGCGCGCCTGCGCATGCGCCCAATGCAAGAGTGGCTCAACAGCCAGTGGTGTCAGGCCAGCGGACAATGGGACGATCTGGTGGTGGTCTCGCAGGCCTTGGTTCTCTCGCTACGGTGGTGGTCGAAGGAAAACCTTGTAATAGGGAAACCATTCACCACCCCCGCAGTGGAAGCCACTCTAACCACAGACGAATCCCTCACAGGATGAGGGGCTCACCTATCCCATCAGACTGCTCACGGAGTTTGGACTCCGAGCATAGCATCCAAGCACATAAACTTACTGGAGCTACTAGCTGTGTTCAAGGCACTGAAAGCCTTCCAGGCACACCTGCAAGGGAAGACAGTGATGGTCCTCACGGACAGCACCACAGCCATGTACTACCTCAACAAGCAAGGGGGCACTCACTCTCCAGGACTGTCTAAGCTGTCCCAGAACATCTGGAAGTGGGCTCTCAAACACAACATGTTCCTACTGTCACAACATGTACCAGGGCAACTCAATCTGCTAGCAGACGAACTCAGCAGAGACTTCCTCTGCCCTCAGGGTACGAATGGCGGTTACACGAAGACATCGTCTTCGACGTCTTCACACAATGGAGATTCCCAGAAATAGATCTGTTCGCAACTCTGGAGAACTCCCAATGCCAAGATTACGCCTCCAGGTACCCCCAGAACCAATCCAAGGGGAAAGGTCTATCGATACCATGGTCAGGGAAATTTGTTTACGCTTCCCCCCCCCCCCCCCCCGACTCTCCTTCTCAGCAAGATAGTGCACAAGATGCACCAGGAACAAGTTACCATGATACTGGTGGCCCCTATGTGGGCCAGACAGCCTTGCTTCGCTCACTTGATGGAGATGTCCCTATCTCCTCCAGTGAAACTTCCCTGCCCGTACAACATGTTGTCACAGGACAAGGGCAGGACACTGCATCCATGCCCTCAGACCATGAAATTAGCAGCCTGGCTCCTGAGATCATAGAATTCGGACATTTACAACTCCTGCAGAGATGCATGGACATTCTCGGGGAGCCTACAATGCCTAACACTCGTCACTGTTATTCTAGCAAATGGAAAAGATTTGTCATCTGGTGTAGGGGAAGGAGCATCAACCCGGTTGACTGCTCTCCCACACAAATTGTTCTGTACCTGACTCACCTACTAGACTCAGGCTTGGCGTTTAACTCTATTAAAGTCCATTTAGCTGCACTTTCCGCATACGCCACTTCCCAACTTAAAGTGTCATGGTGGAAAGTCCCAGTTATTAAAGCCTTCATGGAAGGAGTGAAGAGGATCCACCCTCCCATAGCTAATCCCCCTCCCGGATGGGACCTAAATGTGATACTAACCAGGCTCATGGGGTCTCCCTTTGAACCCATGCACAAAGCAACACTTAAAGACCTCACTCTTAAGACTGCTTTTCTGATAGCGATCACCTCCATTAGGAGAGTACGTGAACTACAAGCGCTCTCTGTACTAGACCCCTTTTTAACAGTTCACAAGGATAAGGTGGTTCTACGCACACATCCTAGATTTGCGCCAAAATTTATCTCTAAATTCCATGTCAACCAATCAATAGAACTAGCAACGTTCTTTCAAAATCCTTCAAACTTAGGTGAGGAGAGCCTGCATACACTGGATGTTCGCAGAGCCGTGATGTTTTATATGGAAAGAACTAGACCATTGAGAAAGACTAATCAGTTCTTTGTCTCAGTGGCAGCAGGAAGAGAAGGAGATGCAGTTTCAAAATCCACTATTTCTAGATGGATTGTACAATGCATCACTCACTCTCTGTTACACTCTTTCGACTAAGAAAAACAAAATGCAATACTCCCCAGTGACCACTGGATGTCGGACTATGCACAGCATGTGAATCTAAGCAGATACAACCATCAGAAATGCTTTTACGGTAAGTAATGCATTGTCATGTGTTTTGTGATCTTCATGTATTATAAACTAACCTAGAAGCTGTTCATGTATTGGTCAGATATTGAATATGTTAATTTTATTTGTTATATCTTATATAAATATGGACTGGAATTGTTTTTAGATTCATTCAATTTGTTGAAATGTAAAAACTTGGTAAAGGTTTTTTTAAACCATAAACAAATAAAAAAACAAAAAGTAAGGCCTGAAGGAGAGGAAGGGGAAACTCACCCTAGGTAGGCCGCCATCCAAATCTCCTTCGTCCAGCCTGTGTAACAAGAGCTCGTCCAATGAAAAAAGCTCAAAGGACATCTCACGTCAGAGAGCAATAAAGCACTGTAAGCATTCTTAGCGCTCCAGATCGAGTGGTGATCCTCGACATTCGTCATTGTCGTTTTCTCACAAAAAGTCAGAAAAGAGACATCATTGCTCCTCGTCTTCGTCTGATTCATCACCCTACAGAAAAAGGGCATCTAAAGCTGAATGGGAAGAATCTCTCTTGCAAATGCTTGCGGTGTTCTCGAAGACCACCCCTACCGGACCTTTGAAGGAACCTAAAAAGGCTTCTGACCCCGTTGCGTCTCATAATACCAACAAGGAGTCATTGAAGATTGCTACTCGTGCATCTATGAGCCCCGACATTGAGTTGAGTCTGAGAAGCGTCCTCGAGAGGCGTTGACGGATTTGATGATTCGAGGGAAGTTGAAATCACAACTTTCCTCTTCTGCTGCATCGAAGGAGTTGACGTTGAGTTCTTTGGCATTGAGGCTATCAACGATTTTGTAAAAACCCTCAAAGAGTTGTAAGCCCTTGTCCAAGAAGGACTTCTTCAAGACCATGGGCTCTATCTTTGAAGAAGAGGAAACAGAGAAACAGGAGAATCCTCCATTTGGATTGAAGTATGGTATTCTAAATGTACCAGATGCACTCATTTCCGATGAGTCTAGGTTGCTTAACCTAGTTGAATGTTTAAAGGATGCAAGTGGCTTGGACACTTCACTGGAAGTGGAGTTTGCCTCCCCAGATTCAGATGGTTATGCTGATGCCTCCTACAGGTCTGTCATGAGTAAGGGAGCAGAATATGGAAGCTGGGGTCATCCTGTTAGAGAGATTGAAAAGGGTGATCTGGCAGACATCCTAGATAAAGGTCCTCCTAAGGATCCTGTCTTGCCATTTCATACTGCTTTAAAGAACAGATTCCTTGAAAATTGGAAAAAGCCAGATACCACACCAGCAGTTAATAAAGACCTGACAAGAAAGTACAGGTCTTCGTCAATAGACCCCGAGTTTCTTTCTAGACACCCTTTTCTAGAGAGTCTGGTGGTACAGGCGGATTCATCGACCTCGAAGGAGAAGGCCTACCCGACGATCCCGCCTGATAGGCATGATGAGAAATTGATCCCCTAGGAAAGCGGGTGTTTTCTACGGGAAGTACGGCCCTGAAGTCCATTAATGCTATGTATGCTCTGGCAAAATTTTCATATACTTTGTGGGATGTGGTTGGCCAGACTGGACAGCATATTCCTGAAGGAGAAGAAGGAGAAGGATTTCTCAAAATCATATATTATGGGAAGGACGGAATGTGTCAGTCGTAGCAATCAGGATTAGACAACTCGGATTGTGTGAACGGCTCTATGGCAGTGTGCACTGTTGCCAGAAGTTTGTCGTGGTTGCGCAGCTCTTGGTTTGACCCTGATGTTCAGGCAATGCTACTAGACATGCTGTTTGATGGCTCTCAGCTATTTAGCACAAAAGCAGATGAGAGCTTGGAGAAGATGCATGCATCCAAAGAAACTGCTAAGTCACTGGCAGCAACAGTTTGCCAACCACAATAGAACCATTCGGCCTTTCAAGGTTGGAAGGGTCGTTCCTTTCAGAACTATTCTTTATTCGCCAGAACAAGGAGGCAGATTTCTCAGAGAGGACTACCTCATGATCGACGAGGTCGTTGAGGTAAAACCACCAACAAGGCCTCTGCCTCTTTGCCCTCTGCTACAGCCACAGCAGCTTAACCTCTTTAAGTCCTTGGTCCACAGGACGTTAGTGACAGACTAGCACAGCATATAGAAGAATGGCAAAGCATTACTATGGATGTAAACACTTTTTAAGGGAACCAGTTGTGCTCCTTCTGCAAGCAATTCTCTCCTTGCTGGAGAAAGGTGCGATAGAAAAAGGTACCTGTATCGAAGAGGAACCAGGGATGGTAGTCCTCTTATTTTCTGATTCCCAAGAAAGACAGAAGTCTGCAACCCATCTTGGACCTGAGACACTTGAACAAGTTCCTCAGGAAGGACAGATTCAAGATGATCATTCTTTCCCAGATCATCCAGGTCCTTTAGTTCCAGGATTGAATGGTGTCATTCAATCTTCAGGGTGCCTACTTCCATGTGCCTATACATCTTAAGCACAGGAAGTATTTGAGGTTCAACATGGGCAGTTCTCACTTTAAATTTCAGGTTCCATCATTCAAGCTCACCTCCACCCAGAGCGGTTTCAGCGAATTGATGGTGATGGTGGCAGCGAATCTGAGAAGGGGAGGGCTTCACATCTATTCCTATCTGGAAAATTGGCTAATCAGAGCACATTCTTTCGAACAGATCTGGAACATCTCAGCAGCACCTGCCACTCCCTCCACAAACTAGGCTTCTCCCTCAATTTCAAGAAGTCCCACATGACACCTTGTTAAAAGCTTCAATTTATTGGAGTGGGCCTGGACTCTTCCTTGGAGAAAGATTCACCCCCGAGGGGCTCAGCATATTTTGCAGATGGTAAGAAAATGTCAAAAAGTCCATCTGCCAGTCTACGTTTTTCTGAGGTTGCTCGACCTTATGGCATCCTGCATTTTCCTGGTGCCAGAGGCCCACCTGAGGATGAGATTTCTCCAGTGGGCCCTCGGATATCAATGGTTACAGTTCTCCGGCAGGATTACCAACCCTCTTCAGATCCAGAGCAGAGTTTCACAGGATCTCCTGTGGGGGGCCTGCAAGGAAAATGTGTTGAAAGGGGAACCTTTTTGGCAACCATGGCCGGATGACTGTAGTCATGGACTCCTCCCTCAAGGGATGGGGAGCTCACACGGATGATCTGACAATCAGCAGTCGTTGGTCTCTGTCGGAGTCCAAACCACACAAAAACCTTTTACAGCCGAGGGCAATCAGACTGGCGCTGATGGCCTTTTTGCCACTGTGCCAGGGAAGAATGGCCTGATAATGACGGATTAACAGTGGTTATGCATTACCTCAACAAGAGAGGATGTGTAGGGTCACAACCTCTGTGCAGAGAGGCAATGCAGCTCTGGTTCCTGGCACTTCAAGAAGGAATCTCTCTGTCGGACGTTCACTTAGCTGGAGAAGAGAAAAAGACAGCAGACGCTCTGAGCTGGAGTAGGAGTTAGCTCAGGAAGTTCTTCTAGAGATATGCACCCTTTGGGGAACCCCTCAAGTTGATCTGTTTGTGCCCAGTATCAACAGGAAATGTGACCTATTCTGCTGCAGGGAATTTCCTCAGAGAGGAGCTCTGAGGGGCGTGTTTGTGGTGGATTGGACATTTCCACTCTTGTATGTGTTCTCCCCAGTCCCCATCATTCCTCATGTCATCAGAACGTTGAGGAAGTTCAGGAAGCCCATGATTCTGATCGCTCTGTATTGCGCCAGGAGAATGTGGTATCCAGACCTTATAGACAAGCCCATCTGCCCTCCAATCCATCTTCCCGAGAGATTGGACCTACTCTCACAAAAGGAAGGCCGTCCTCTGCACCCGGAAATCAGTACTCTAAACCTGCACGTCTGGTCTCTGAGAGGTTAAGTTAACAAGATTGGGACCTCCCAGAACACATTATGGAGGTGTTGGAGGTTATAGAGGTGTTGCTTTCGGTCATAAGGCCAGCAATGAAAGCTCTATACCGCTGCCATTGGAACACATTTTGCAGCTGGGGCAGAGCTAAAAATATTGACCCTTTTATTTGTAACACCCCCTCTGTATTATATGTCTTATTACATCTGGCCGATCAGAGGCTTCGGGTGTTTACTGCAAAAGGATATCTGTTAGACAGAATTATATGCAGTACCCTTTGGGAACACTACACACAATTAAGACTGCAAGTGACAGTACAATTTCACCTTTGGTACAAGCCTGTACTACACAGTTATAGTGGTAGCAGTAGATGTAGCAGAGCAGCCAGACGTATCTCAAGAGTAAGTGAGCAGTACAAATAGTTACACAAAGGACAGCAATTACTATGATTCAGGCAAACACTGACTCAAGAATATATATTTATTTACTCCACAGTTGTATAACATTTCACTATTATAAGCAAGTTAAAAATCAAAATCATAAATACACCACACCACTTCCCTTAAATTCCAGACAAGTTAAGCTCACAAAATGAAGTGGGAGCAAAATGGCATTCCAGCAATTTAAAAGGGAGGGAAAGACAAAGTTATTAGAAATTAGGCAAAACCAACAGGGCAATTGAACAAGAGAGACTACAGTGAGGAAATCAGCTAGAAAAGGCTTAGGGCCAAAGTCAATGGGTAAAAAGTCTTTTGCTCAAGATCACACAGTTCAGGGTATTTCGCTGTAAAGTTTGTGGCACAGATTCCGGACGGGGTCGGTTGGTAGAAAAGTTAGTTCAAAGAGAAGAGAAGGATAAGCCCTCTGATTGGAGAAAGATTTCAAACACTTTCACCGCGGATTTGCACAGTACCTTAAAACGTAGAGGGAGCTGTAGCTGAGGCGGACATTCCTGGTTGTTCCTGCCGGCTCATGGTTCCTGAAGCGACTGTCAGACTGACACGAAATAGGAAGACTGGAGGGTCCTGAGCCACCCTGGGAAGAAACCAGCAGCAGAGCAAAACAACGAATAAAAGGTGCGCACCTTAAAACCCAAGCAGGGACTGACCTTCCTGGCTATCCGGCCCACTGTAGCTCTGTACAGCGAATTTGACCAGAGGAGGGGTCCTGGCTTGTAGTTTGGGCGAACTGGTTGGTCCCACCAGCTCAAGGGAAGAAGTTTCCTGGAGGATCTTCTCTGTCGTTGGATTCTGGTGATTCGGACCTGCAGCAGGCCTTCACCGGGCAGTTCAGTCGTGATAGGGGGCCTCTTCTTCCAGTTCCTCGTTGGTTCTTTCGTTCCAGTGGCGACTCTGTCTTTCCAGTCCTAGAGACCTGCTTTTTATCAAGTTTTCCCCCATTCATGCAGCCTGGCTGTCAATCACACAGCAGGGTGGCTGGCCTGGCAAGGCCAGTCCCCTTAGCCAATCTGACAAAAGTGCGACTTGGGTTACCAAGGGAACCCATTGCAGGGGTCCGAAGATCCCTCCCTCACATCCTGCCTACCTAGACTATCAGGTGCCTTAAGGAGGGCTTCTGTGCAGAAGCCTGCAAAGAGACAGCGAACAAACGAGTCATCCCCAGTTTGGCGCGCAGAGAAATGGTGAATAAACCCAGCCGGAACCAAAAGAAAATGTATTTGGTCAAGCGGGTTTATGTTCGAGGCTAATATAATAGCCTGAAACAATACCACATTTATATAATATAATCACCGTAGAAAAGTTAGGGTAGTTACCACTGTCACCACCCACGTCTTAATGTTAAGGGAGCTAAAGAAGGCACCAGGAGGTACAGATAAAAAGGGATAAGAGTTAACCCTTTCCTATACTCCATGTAAGATGGGGTGTACTGGGTCTGTGGTTTAAAGTGACTATATAAATTCAATGGCAACTTTACCTGTTTCTGGGGGACAGTAGTCAGCCCCAGAAAAATTGAGTCAGTGGGAAGTCTCAAAGACAACCCTGTGTCACTGCACTGAAGTTGCTGTGTAACACACACAAAAAGTGGTGCACATGGAGTAGGTGAGGATCCAGGGCCAAGATCACACAAAAAGTGAAAACACACAGCAAAACACATGTAAGTGTGGGTAAAAGGTTCACACTCTTACCAGGTGAAAAAATAAACCTTAGAAATCCAGCAAAGCTTCTGAGAGACTCAGTAGGTAAGGGAAATTAACCATTCATGAGAATTCTCGCAAACAATATCGGACTGCGCTGGCTAGAGCGCTCGCCTGAGCAGGGCTGTTTCTTTAAGGTTCCCATTGCGATTACCAGAAATAAAGAGGAAACGTACCTTTCCCTCACTCTAAGAGGGTTTTCCCTACCTCAACTAAAATACTAATGATTCAGTCAGGACGTCTATGTACCATCCTCTGTCAAAAACCTACTTCTGTCCCCTACACAGATCACAGCTCCAATTGTTGGGTGGAATCTTTGTCTGAGGGAATTACTCCCTTCCCCAGGTCTCAATCCCTTTCCAAGTCACAAAACAAAGTTCCAGGTTGAAATGGCAAAAAGTAGTAAAGTTTCAGTTCAAACTCAAAAGGTAAAGTTACAGTTCAATCATCAACATTCCTTATTGTCCATCGTTGTTTCTTCAATATTGGATTCCTGGAGAATGCCTCCCTTTTCCACGTAGCTTGCTCTCAGTGATTTTCCTCACACAAAGCCAGGGGGAATGGCCCCCTTTCCCTGGACTCCTTTTTCACTTGGTTTCAAGATTTCACAATGCCAGGGAATGACTCTTCTCCTGGCCTTGCTTGGCCTTATTCTCACACTCTCTTGGCTTTACTTTTACTGTTCACAATACCATGGGGAATTACTCCCTTTCCCTGGCGTTTCTTGGCTTTAGTTTGACAGTTCACAACACCAGGGGGAATTACTCCTTTCTCCTGGCCTTTCTTGGCTTTAGTTTCACAGTTCACAACGCCAGGGGGAATTACTCCCTTCCCCTAGTCTTTCTTGGCTTCAATTTCACAGTTCACAACACCAGGGGGTATGGGTTCCCTTCCCCTGGCTTTTCTTAACTTCAATTCCGCCCTTGGGTTTCTCAGCAAAACAGTTCATGTACCAGTAGGGTCCTTGATCCAGGCTTCCCCATTATGGCTCGCTTGGTTCTCTGCCTTGCCAAGTTTTGCCCCAAAGAAGAGGGCTCAACTCTTTCTGCTGCCCTCTGTCCTTGCTGTATCTCTATGTTCTTTAGTTTTGGCAGACCTGGTTAACTCTCCTACCAGGCATGGCCACGAGGAAGATGACATCTACCTTCCCCTTACTGGCTGGCGGGTCGGTCCCAGCTCTGTCTCCCTCTTCTTCCTACATCTCCCAGACTTGGTTTACTCGCCTGCCAGGTACTGGAACAAGGAAGATATCCCCACTTGTTATTCTGATAGACGGTCTTGGTTCCCATGTGGTTTCCAGCCACCATTGGTCCCTGAGAAGTTTGTTACCTTCATTTTCCTTCGGGTCCGCAGTCGGTTCTTCCTGGGGTCCTTCTCTCTGTAGCTCAGTGTTGTGGGCTTCTCTGCCTTTGGGTTCCTTCCTTTGTAGATCTGTTGCCTTGCATCGAGTGAAATGCTTCATAACGCTGCGTTGGCTTGTGCATCGAGTGAAATGCTTCATAACGCTGCGTTGGCTTGTGCATCGAGTGAAATGCTTCAGGAAGCTGTGAATTCTACTGCACTAAAAATGTGGATTTGCCTCTTTTCCAGCAACGCAACAGAGCGTTATGAAGCATTTCACTAGATGCCATTTTAGCATCGGGTGACATGATTCAAAACGCTACGTTGGCCCAGGAAGCCGTTAATTCTAACATTCTGTTTTGCTGCTTTAGTCTGCTATTGCCAGCCCACAAGGCTCACGAGGGTGGTGCTAGAGCTTATTGCAGCCAATCAGCATTGAGCCGAACACAGCGAAGACCAGGGGATACCAAATCGGTATGGGATACGAAATATTACAGAACAGCGCCATGTTGCTCAAGTCATTTAAAGCTATCTGGCGTCACACGTGATAACGTGAACATTTGATGAATATGACTTTAGGCTGGAACGTCAATTTTAAATGAATACAGTGGAAAATGGTGCTGTGTACATGCAGGCCCTCCATGCTGATGCGGAGGCACATAATAGGGTTGCATACATCTAGTGTGTGGTACATTGGAGGCACGCAATATGATAATAGCGAACCCTGTTGAACATTGGTTTATTAGTGCCCCTTTATCTTGTTGAGTGCAGGCAGGAGACACCTGCGTGAGGTGTCGAGGGGTGCGGCGAGTGGCCCTGTGGATAAACTGGGCCATGTTGAAACGGCGTGAGTGTGTAGGCAAGGGGTTCGGGACCAGCGTCTGGTAGGTGTGATTGTTACTCATGGGTGTCAGGAGGAGGCCAATATGTATACTTGGGAGATTGTGTTCGTAGTGTTGGAGGCTGATGCCAGCAGGCGTTGGTCTTGCTAAGGGGCTTGAATTGTGAGTCAGGAGAACTATTATGATGAATGAATGGGCTTTCTTCATGAAATTGCAGACTGTGCAAAAGGAAACGGGATGACTGTTGCTATGTATATGTATCATGCCATCAATATAAATCAATCAATATTATGAATCACAGAAAGACATTGAATTTGTGCTCCTTATTGAGTCCCGAAGTGACCAATCTGTGTCTACAGATGAGTCTTGCTTCCTGTTGTCGGAGTGGAAGGTACCAATCGCTTCCTCTGATGTTGCATGCAAGCGGATGTCCTTCTTATTGCCTTACTGGCGCTTCTCCTGCCAATGGGTGGCAAGTGGGTACTTTGTGGTTTGTGAATTCAGTGAGTTCAGATGTTCTCTGATCCTGAAACGGAGTTCTCTTATCGTGCTGCCAATGTACTTGTCAGGAATCAAGCGGTAATGCACAGGGGAACCAAGTCAAGTAAAGTGACAAAGAGGAAATGCATCTACCTGCGCTCTGTTAATGGTCGTCGTAGTGTCTTTCTGCGCTCCATGCAGCGGTTTGCACAGATCAGACCTGGGTTTTTGTTAAGGGCAGATTGCGGCAAATGGAGCGTTGGAGGTTGCAGTGGAAATGCTGGCGCCCTCTGTACGCTCACGGCACGCTCAGAGTGGAGTCACGTGACAACAAACATTTAAACCGCATTTGATCCCTGCTCAGGCGCTTCTGATTGTCTGAAGTTGCATTGTTATCTTGTTTTGGAACCTCTTGAATTCTCGTTACCGAACCTTGCTTTGAACCCGGACTTCTTACGCTCTGCCCCCTTGTCGATTCCTGATTCCTCGTTGACGACTGCTGCTATATACTTTGGACTGCTTTGCTTCACGACTCCAACTACCGAGACACTCTCGTACCGCTCTAGACCTGGGTCACCTTGCCTGGATTTGTTTTGTTTCATGATTTTGTACCGTTTACAGGCTGCCTGTTGGCGAACTGCTTATTCTGCATTGGATTGCCTGCCTTACGTTTTGTTGCATAACTCAGCCCGAGTATACGCACGGACTAGAGACTTCCTGCAGTGCGCTGTTTACCACCCTTAGGTGTCCTCGTGCCGTCAGTTCTGGTGGCCCGAACTGGAACTGGAGACTGAGTGCCACCATAGGTCTAGGTGTCCTCGTGCTGTCGGGTCAGTTCTTTATTCTCCATCGTTCTGCAATATTTGGGAGAACCTCTTGGATCATAACCTCCTAAACATCTACCCTCCGGTAAGATTAATGCATATCCTGCCTTTCTACTGTTCCTTGCTTATTGCCATAGCCTAAGTATTGTTGCCTCTATTGCAGAGTCACCGCTGACCCAGACCGAGGGTTTACTTCCCAGCCTACAGATATTTGTTAATCACCATTTACGTTGGTTTCCCTCTGCTCCATACTCTGTATCAGCATTGTATCTTGGTTAACACTAACGGTGCCTTTTGTCTTTCTTTTTACAGCCTACGGTCTGCGTTTTGGAGTTCCATCTTCCCGTTAATAGACTCCTCTGCGTGTTCTACCACTCAGAGAGGTACATTGGTTAGAAGAACTTGTCGGCTACTCTACAAGCTCACCAGCCCCAAGGTTGACGGGTTCTGACAGTACTTAAGGCCACAAACACAAACTGACATAGGTACCAGGTTTCGAGCATGAGTTGATAAAATGTTTTATGTTTTGTTTGGTGGTTCCTTGCAAAATGACTGAGTTGATGTTGCTGGCATTGGGGCACATCATACATGTGCCCCATTTGTGTAACCCCTTGGCTTGCAAGGTTAGTAGCAAGTTCGTATTGGGTGTGGTGCTTGGTGTCATGAAGGAAGAGCTCAGAATGTTTTTCAGTGTTGACTTTGTGAAAGAGATAGTGGTACTTCAGAGACCCATGTTTTGATCTCTTTGTTGATTTGGAGGAGATGCCAGTGTCTCTTGATGACTTGCTGGAATCTATGGCTGTCTTGGTTATATCTTGTCACAAATCTCATTTTACTGTTGTTTCATTCCTTAGGTGTCAAGAGTGTGTTTCTGTTGATCTTTTTCATGTCATTTTCTGCTTTCATTACTATGTTGGTTGGATAGCCTCTGGATATGAATCTCTCCCGTAGTAGTTTGCATTCATCCTGAAAAGCTTGCTCATTCTTGCAATTTCTGTGGGTCGTATGAATTCTCTTTTTAGAATGTTAAGAATCACACTTTTTTTGTGGCATCTGGTAGCGTGTAATAAGTGGTAAATATATACAGTTCTAGGTGGTACCACGATTACTCTGATTCCATTAAAATGAATCAACTGTACTAATTTCAAATAGCATATGAATCAACACAGCAAACCGATATCAAGCAGAGACTTAGGAGGAAGACAAGTTGGTTAGACAACTGGCAGAATATGGGCCCCTGCTACTAGGCACAGCTCTGTATGAGGATCCCCCCCACCTGGGAACCTGTAAATGAAGAAACACCACAGGCCCAGTCCATATATTGTCCATTAGAGTCGTATCTTCTATAGTTCTGCAACCCAAATGTACCTTGTGTTGTAGAGTTCTTCGTCGGGGAATCGACGTGCCCTTCTTGAGTGTACTCCCTTTCAGGCAGAAGCCACGGGTCGTCAAATTTCCAAGATGAAGGAAGGGTGAACGTTGTTGTGGAGGGAGCAGCTACGTTCATCGCGGTGCTCGTTGACAAAAGCTTGTGAACATCCTGCGAAGAAGAGGCATGCAGTGCACCTCGACAATGAGTGTTTGTTGCCGCAAAGTGTCAACGAAGAACTTTGGCCCAGCAAGGGCGTCTGGTGTCGACAAGCAGGATGTGACCACGGCTGGCTTCAGTAGCTTCATCGGCGTCTCTGAGGTCTTCGGTGGCGGGAAACCCACCGGCGGATTCTCCTTGGTCATCAATGGCCTTGACTTTCTCCGGCAGGATGAAAACGGTTGATGATGAACAAGGGAGTCCTTGGATCAAATGTTCTTAGGCAAAGGGAACACGGTGGCCCCGGTCAGCGACGGCGGTCCTCGACAGGGACAGTCAGGGCTTCCTGGGAGTTCGGGAAAAGTAAGGTAACAGGCGACAGAAAGCAAGAGGCCACAGGGGCCATCTTGTTCCCTATCAGGAATCCTCTGATCCCAATGATAGGGCCTGGGCAGCCCAAAATGGAGGACGCTCAGGGCATCTGTCAATTCAGCACAGATCTGCCACCAGCCCGTACTCTGATCTGTGGGCCACACACAGGTGCCTCAAAAACCTACACTAGGAGTACAGGGTCGTACTCCCACTCATGGGTGCCATAAGGGTATCCCAAGGGTCTGTTCACCAAACCAAATACAGGAAGTGCCGCACTGCCAGAAGTCCCACATTAACTCCTGCATGGAAACAAAGTCATAACACATGATAAAAAGCAATAAAGGACAAGGATACAGAGGCCCTGTCCCTCCGATGCATTTCCAGCATCACAGGGGATTCCATTTCTTCTTCTTGGTTTTGTCTTCCATTGTATGCAGGTCAAAGTTGATAGCGCTCTGTAAGATATCAATCACATTGTTGCCCTGCGGGTTAGGGATGAATTTAGATCTTTTTTGAGTTCCTTGGTAGTGATACTATGGTCTTCAATGTCCAGGTGTTGCATCAATTCGAGTTTGGACAAGGTGGTAGTTTCATCGTCATCTCCCAGGGATAGGAGAACGTGGATGTGGTTCAGCTCGTCGATGGTGGCATTGCCAATTACTGGTCTGGTTGTTTGAGTTGGTTTCCAAGAGATCTGTTTTGCAAAGAATGTCTTTAATTTCTATTTCCATGGGTACTTGAAGAGATCAATATGAGCATCCATATAGTTTGTGGTGCTGTTTGGTGCGAATGAAAGCACCTTATTCAGAATGGCTTCTTCCGTAGTGGTTAGTACATATTTTCAAAGATTAAGCACTAGACTTGGGGTCTTTGTTCCTGTTGCTTCTGAAATCTGGAGACTCGTTCTCCTTCTGATCCTGTGCTTCAGCTTGCGTATCCCTCCCCTCTTTCCTCTATTCTCTCTCTCTGTATTGGCATTTCTATTTCAAAGGGGTCTTGAAAGTGAACGTGTTTTGGGGTACTTTTCGTAGGGTTTTTACAGTTGCCTTTTCTGTGTCACTGAATTTTGTTCTAAAAAAGAGAACCCTGGTTGAGCAGTGCCCCTTGTTGGTGAATTCAAGCTGTTTGTGGTAGGGTTGGTCATATTGGTCTCGGGATTACTGTCAACTTTAGAGCTAGTCTGGGAATTTTTGGGCATACTTTCTCGGGATGCGTTCTTGTTTGCATAGTCATATTTAGGCTGAAAGTGAACACTCAAACTTCTCTGTAATCTTTCTCAGGCATTGGTATCAGGTACAAAGATGGCTAAGCGCTTTGAACTACTTCACCTGTGTGTACACGCTTTATAAATAAACAATAAATATTCAAATAAAATAAGGGTGTCTGAGATACACTGAAGACCTTTGTGGATTTCCAGAAAAAAGTTAATGCTGTAGAGAAGTCATTAGCCTCTGTGGAGGACTGTTTGAGGCAGACGCAGGAGGAGGTGCTTTCACTGTAACAAATTGGTGCTAGAAAATATTCGTCACCTTACTATGGCCAGAGAAAGCAGAATGAATAAAGCTGAGACTAGCCTGATGGAAACACTAGCTACTGAGGAGAGAATGGTAGTGCTTTTGAATTCCACGCTGAACCATTTTCGGCTGAGTTCAGCAAATATTTGTGTTTTGGGCACTCGAGGAGCTATTTTTTTAAACCTTTATTTAATAGTCATACAACAACCAGCACCTATAGTACCGCACATTTGGCATTATTTATTTATTGTGGTTTAAGCACAAAACTGAACTTTTCACCCATTGACTTACATAAAAGTACCTAAATCACAATTAATCAATTATAATTACAGTTCTATACATGTTAAATATTTTAACACTTTAAAAATACATCTTATGATAAAACAAGTATAAAAGACACAAAACAAGACCACATGATTAATAGCAAGCATCAGGGAGTGACAAGAGGATTTTAGACAGGAGGATATGAAGACAGGTTTAATTTGTTTTACAACGGAGCAGGAAGAAAAAGGAGAAGGATAAGAAGAGTACACTTTCTATTAAATTAAAACAACATCCAAGAATTCTAATAGCCTAATGGACAAGGAGAGTTTGTTTGTGTTAAGGATTCTAATCCATAGAGCTTCTTCCAAACTACTCAGATGCAGAAGAGGTTTTTCCAGCCCACAACGAGCGCAGCGCATTATACACATAGATGTTTTAGTGTTTCATCATCTAGGGCACAATGCCTGAAAAGTCTTTCCCCCTTAGGGACCTTACTCCTTTTATCCAAAACATCATAGTAGGGAACACATTTTAATTTAGTCTCAACATTTGGAGCCGGAATTCCCTAGACGGATGCTTCCTCAGATATGGGGCTGTAATGTTATAATTCTTAACCAACCAAGTAAAATGATTGTTAAATCAGCGATATTCCAGAAAAAACAATCCCAAACTGTATCCACAAATATCTAAAGAGCTTTTGCTTTACTTTGTTAGGATTCGTGGACAGTTTATCTGTTGATGATTCCATTTTATAAAGAGTCTGCGTGCACCATGCTACCCAATCCACCAGCACCTTCCAAGTACCCTTTTACCCACAATACATTCAGATGGGCAAAAAACAAGACATTAAGTGGAGAAACTATGCAAACATATAACTGCAACTTTCCCCAGTCAATCACTGTTTGATTTGGCAATTACCCCAACTCAAAGAGTATTCCTACTATTGGGACTGTCAGACAGGCTCTTCCAAAGGGTTGCCCTATTAACATGGCCGAAAGCTTTACTAACATCCAGGAAGGCCAGATAAACCGGCCTCCCCTGTTCCTTAGCTGGTGCGGCTAGAAATGTCAAGACAAAACTATTTAGGGCTATTCCCACCCCCTTCTTGGAACCTGCCTGGTAGGGATCCAGACAATTAGCGCCCCAGCCCACTCTTGCAATTCCCTTAGAATCATCTTGGCGAAAACTTTGTTGGAAGCATCCAGCAAAGAAATAGGCCTGTAGTGCGTCGGGCAATGTTCCCTCTAAGCTGTGCGCATGTGCGCTTGCCCAGCTTCCTTCTGGGTGCCGCTCAGAAGAATTCTAGCAGCACGCACAGACAATGCCCAACTATTCAAATAAGATTTATTAAGGTACAAGGCACAGCAGGTACCTAATATTTGCTTTCTCTCAAAATGAAGCAAAATTATACTAACTATTCTTGATATTCTGGTGTAACCTATTGACATTACCCTACTATGCAAGCTTGACCTTAAAAACCTAAAAACTCTAAAAGTAGAATACACCCACACAAGGTTAAAAAAGAATATGAAAAAGTGGCTCCATGAACAGAAGATATAACCAAGATATGCCTCCACACTTGAACTAAATTATCTTCCTTCCCCACCCAGGATCCTATTCTTTACTGTACCACACATTTACCGCATGACTCGAACTCCGCCCCAGGCCACATTCAGATATTACCAGACAACCTTGACTCTGCCTACCTTAGCTCAGCAAAAGGATACCAGACTTAGATACAAGTCTTGGTTTATGTTATAATATGAATGACTTTCAAGCACAAGGATTTCAGTGTCAGCTTAAATATCGGGCGCTGACTGTAAGTAAGCAGGCTACTAGGTTATTTAACCTCATCCCATGCTTCCTATTCTTTGCACATATGTCACACAAGCACTTTGAAGAGCCCCCCTTGCAAGTTAACACATTAAAAAATTCAAATATTAATTTGCCCTCTAAGCATTTAGAGTAGGCAAATTTCATGCTCATCATCTCCTACTTTAGCATTGCTAACATTACCCTATGATTGGAGAGCAACATTGCAATATCATTTACTAGGCCTGTAAGGGATAATTGGTAGGGACTCTGCCTGGAATTATTCTTACATAAAATTAGGACAACAATATTCAGATAACTAGAATGCTTTTCACACAATCTGCAACCTTTCAAAATGTTCAGAGTTCCATGGGGGATAGACCATAACAAATTATATGTTAACTCCCTCCTTTACAAAAATGGTTTCACTGAGCACTTGTCGAAACCTACACAACAATTGAATGGTGGGGTATGTTGCAAACAATCTTGTATGCACTTCATAGTAATTGTGTACATGCAAATTTATGACATTTCCTTAAACTGCACATTATATCATCATCAGGCTTTAAATTGGTTTTGCTTGCAAAGTATTGTGGGTATGCAGATATCCCAGTTAGTTTTACTTCTACAATCCCTCACTTTTTACAGAGCCCTGACAACTAATATTGGAGGCTACCACAGGAGCCCGGGAGGGGAATAGGAGAACAAATCAGAAACTTTCAAAAAACAAATCCGATGTTTTGGCAGTACACAGTACAGTGAAGGAAATGTTTGTTTGCAAAAGGATAGGAAACTATAGTAATAGCACCTTCTATTTCTTTCTATGCTCAGCTGCTGAGTACTTTTCAATATATTCATGGGTTTGCATTTATTGCTTCTAGCATCCCCATACATCTTGCTCAACTGATAGCAGTGAATTTCAGAAGAGGGGTCCCTAGTTAAAGAAGATGGTACTCAATATGTTGTAACTGTGAGCATTGCTGCTATTGACTGAAAGGGCAAATGCATGTGATTTTCTTCAACAGGGCACCAGAAGAAACCTTATTGATTTTTGTCTAGGCTGCGGTGATCAAGGGTGGGCAAAACTATATGCTTTATTATGTGCCCTGTAATTTCACTTCCTATGTTAGGGTTACAATTCAGGCTCCGATACGATTTTACTCCATACTTGGAATGAAGAGATTTTTCAGGGAGTAAGAAAGTAATTGGCTTTGCCAGTAGGGATATTTCATGCTTATTAAAATATGTTCTTTCCCCTTAAAATTCCTCTTGAGACCGGGTAGTAATATTATGTGAGTTCCTACCAATGGCAGAGCTTTGCTGGTCACTGATTCGAAAAGAGATCACTAGAACTTTGTGGGTAGAAGCAGGGGATAGACATATGCCTTCTAACTGTAAGGCTGGGTTTGAGTAAACGTCACAACTCGCAGAACAACGTAATGTGGATAGTAAGCAGAGGTCCAGGAATTCAGCTCATCATATTCTGTGGTGCAGTTATTCTGATGCAATTATCATCCTTACATAAATTATGAGAGTCATTTTCTCCTGGCCCTTGAATTACTCCATTAAAGTGGCACATGAACTCCTGTTGGCATGTTTTCTGACACATTCCTTTCAGTTGCAATTATTCGATTTGCAAAAATTGCACAATGTCTGAATTTTTTGACAACCACATCTGTGATTAGCAATACTTGTTTTTTGTAATAAACATGAGTTTTTTCCCCAATGGCATTAAACACTTTCTGCATTGTCTCTGAGCACTGTTGACAAATGAATAGTCACAACTAAACCTCCTGTTTATCCTGAGCATGCAACGCTTTTTTGTGCATACACGTTTTTCTCTCTGCGCAGGAGTACTTTTGGTAGGTACTATGACATATCTTGAAGTCTTGGACTGGTTGAGCTCTTCTTATAATTACATATAAAATATTTGATTTTGTAGCCTATATGTTTGGAAAAAGAGTTGTAAGATGCTCCTTTTACACTGATGATTTGTAATGAATTGCAGTGGTTGGGAAGGTGAAATTTCATTCCAAACTCTTCGGAGATGGTATCTCACCAACTACGCATGCTCACAAAGTGACTTAAATCGTTATTCAGTTGCGCACATGAAAAATAATGTGCACACGATGGCTAATCATTTCCACACTTAGGGAAAAATAATTAGAGGGAACATTGGCGTCGGGGACAGTCTATCTCCTCCCTTAAAGATCAAAACAATCAGGAGCACGAGATCCCCGGAAGTTTTCTAGTTACCAAGATGTTACCAAACAAGAGTGATAGGAGCTGAGCCCATTACAAAATGTTTGATTTGAAGGTCAAATTAGTTGACCCATCCGGTCCGGGAGCATTAGATTTCTTACTGAGCTTATCCAAAATTGCAATATCATCAAGGGTCCAACTAAGAGCCCCCCGCCAACCAACATGTGCAAATCGGGAAACCCCAGACACCCCCGTCTTTACATATGCTTCCAAGAAATAACTAATAACGGATATTGCATGAGTTTGCAGTTATTGATCTGTGCCCCTTGGCTTGATCAACTGCCAGAATCTCAGTGTTGTTAACCAGCAAACAGGACAGCATTTTATCCTAATCATTTATCCCCATAAGAAATGTATGGCCCTTTAACCAATGTTTAGATGTTTGTTTAACCCGGCAGACGTCACTTAACTCCCTGGGCATCCTTACCCTCCGTATCTCCCTTATCTCTAGTCACATCTTTTTATGCTCCTGGACCAAAGGATCTAAACCATGATTGTGGCCCACCTTCCTTGATCCTTTTTCCAGCTGCTTTGCTGGCATTAGGCCCCCTAGGACATTAGAGACAGAAGGGGCGTACGCATCCGGAGAGCACAGGACGCCCGCCTCAGCACATAAGAGACTCCCAATCTTATTATTAAAGGAGATAGCTATTCTCGGGAACCATTTTACTACATGGTTCCATGGGTTAATTTCAACATTCAAAGGGATTGTGTCCTCTGACGTATTCCTTATCTTTGATAATACGTTTCCAGCTTGCTGGCCTCGGAAATTTTTTCTGTAGAGGGCGCTGCGCGTCGAAGTCCGCCAAGTCGATGTCCCTCGACGGCCACCGTATCGGCGTCTACGTCACCATGCCCATAAATAGACACGCGCTGCGTCCGTTGCTCAGTTCCGTTTTTCCGCGCTTCGTGGGGCCTCGGAACGTCGTTGCTCAGTTCAGTCAGGTTTATCTAAATCCATTTCGAAATATTCCTTATCGTTCTCGATGGCTTCTTCATCAGAACCGTCGACGCCGCGATCCGGCTTCAAGAAACGTCAAGACTGCGGTAAAAAAATGTCAATAACGGATCCACACAGGGTCTGTTTATGGTGCTTGGGGTCCGAGCACCATTGTTCGGAGTGTGAGGACTGCATGTTCATGACGGCGATAGCCCTGAAGGAGCGAAAGGGGAAGCTCGAGAGAGGTAAGTCAGCCAAATCCTCCTCGAAGGTTTCGTCGGCCGAGTCGAGACATTCGTCTCCTCGCCGTCGAAAACACTCCCATTCTAGATCTCGAAGCAGCTCCCACCATTCGTCGAGATCTAGACACTCAAAAAAGAGACGCCGAAGGTCCCATTCCTCGTCGTCTTCGGTGTCCCCAGAAAGAGTTTCCTGTCCCACCAAACACAGTTCTCAAGCTGAGTGGGAGGAATTCATAAAGAAAATGTTAAGCGTCTTCGAGAACGCGGCCTCGACCCCCTCGAAGACAGCTGAGGGTGATACCCCGGGTGAAAAACCCAAAAAATCAAAACGCTGCGAGCCGCAGCACCCGGCGAAACATTCCACCCGAGAGCGCCATGAGCCATCGGGTAAGAAGGCACCGTTTTCGACGCCGTCGTCGAGGGTTCCTTCGACGCCGGCGTCGAGGATTCCTTCGACGCACGGGTCGGCGCCATCGACGCCGTTGTCGAGGGATTCCTCGACGCATTGGTCGATCGACTCGACGCCATCGTCGACGAAAGAGAGGACCAAGGCTCCACAGCCAACAGTGTTTTCAACGGCCTCCGGCACGACGCCGAGACCGTCGTCGATGCCCTCGAGTAGGATCCCGATCCTCTCGAATTCTTCGAGGCCCCTTCCAGTTTTGTCGACGCCATTTTTGGCGCCTTCGAGGCCGGTTACATCGGCGTCGACGACTTTGACATTTTCTCATCCAATAACGACGAGTTTGGCTCCTTCAGCCCTAGAAATGGGCTTTACTCCATTTCAGAGACATGAATACCCTGGTCTTTCTTCAATTTATGAAGAAAGAGAAGACTCTGACCAAGAAACTTTTGGTTTACAGAGATCCTCACTGCCTGCTGCAGAGGATTTCACCTCTGAAGAAAGGAGGCTGAAGGAACTACATGACTCACTTCAGGAGGCCAGTGGACTTGACACTTCCCCAGAAGTGGAATTTGTAAAGCCAGACCCAGGTGAACATGCCGAAACACCATATAGAACCCTGATGGCAAGAATAATTGAGTTTATGGGCTGGTCTGCGCCTTCACCTGTTTTCCAACAGGATGATCTAACGGATATATTGGACAAAGGCCCACAGAAGGACCCGGTGGTCCCCTTTCATGCAGCCCTGCAAAGAAAAATTGCATCCAATTGGGAGACTCCCGAAGTCATCCCAGCAGTCAATAAAAGACTGTCGACAAAGTATAGGGTAGCGGCTGCTGACCCTGAATACCTGTCAAAACACCCGACCCCAGAGAGCCTGGTGGTTCAAGCAGCAACTTCTTCCAGCAGTAGGACTGCTTACCCTACTGTCCCTCAGGACAGGGATGACAAGAGGTACGACTCTATGGCAAAGAAAGTCTTCTCTGCCTGTATTATGGCGTTGAAGTCTATCAACGCCACCTGTACGCTCGCCAGGTTCAGTCACACATTATGGGAGTGTGCTTCATCAGCGGCTGACTGCATACCCGATGGAGAGGAGAAGGAAGCCTTCCTTAACATCATTAAAGATGGCAAAGATGCCATGTGCGAGTCTCTTCAAACTGGCATCGATTCCGCTGACAGTGTCAGCAGGGCCATGGCGGCTAGTACAACAATCCGCAGGCATGCGTGGTTGCGAAAGTCTGGCTTTGCTCCAGATGTACAGGCCAGACTTTTGAATATGCCTTTTGACAGCTCTTCGTTATTCTGAAAAAAGGCTGATGACAGTCTGGAAAAGTTACAGACTTCCAAGGCAGCAGCAAAATCTTTAGGAGCTGCTATCCGCCAGACTCCTTTTCGCCCCTCAGGAACCTCTGGGAGAGGAACGTCCTTTCGCTATTATTCCGCATTTGGAAAAGGCAGAGGACAGCCGGCTCAAAGAGGCCAAAGAAGATCCACCCGAGGTGGACGGGTCAAAGGTACTAAGACCGCAGCAGCAGCAGCAGGTGCCTCTTTACCCTCGGCATCTGCATCAGCCGCCCCCAAACCACTCTGTGGCCTTTGCACACAAGACACCTGTGGGGGGCAGGTTAACTCACCGTCTGACGGAATGGCAGGCTATAATGTCAGATGCTTGGGCGTTGGAGACAGTTGCCCAAGGTTACTGCCTACCTTTTCTACACATCCCTCAGAGTCATCCACCAGGGAACAGCTCCCGAAAAGTTCCAGATCCGCTCCTCTTGCAGGAGGTTATGGACCTGCTAGAGAAAGGTGCCATAGAACCGGTACCTGTAGCAGACAGGAACAAGGGCTGGTACTCCCCCTACTTTCTCATACCAAAGAAGGACGGAGGACTGAAACCCATCCTGGACTTAAGAGAATTGAACAAGTTCCTCAGGAAGGACAAGTTCAAGATGGTAACTCTCTCTCAGATCCTTCAGGCCCTCCAGCTCCAGGACTGGCTGGTATCTCTGGACCTTCAGGATGCTTATTTCCATGTGCCAATCCATCTCAAGCACAGGAAATACCTGAGGTTCGCAATTGGCAACTCTCATTATCAATTTCGAGTTCTGCCATTTGGGCTGACCTCCGCCCCGAGGGTCTTCACCAAGCTGATGTCGGTAGTGGCGGCGAGTCTAAGGAGGGAAAGGATCCACGTCTATCCCTACCTGGACGATTGGCTGATCAGGGCCGTATCTTCAGAACAGGCCCGGACCTAGCTAGATTATGACTGCCTCTTCCTTCACAGACTGGGCTTCTCCCTCAATTTAAAGAAGTCACAGATGATACCATCTCAGAGACTCCAGTTCATTGGAGCGGTCCTGGACACTTTCCTGGGAAAAGCCTCGCCACCAGAGGTGAGGGCTCAAGATATTCTACAGATGGTCACCAAGTTTCAAAATGCCCAACGTCTCCCAGCCTTCGACTTTTTGAGGTTGCTAGGCCTCATGGCATCCTGCATCTTCCTTGTGCCAGAGGCTCGCCTGAGAATGAGATCTCTTCAGTGGGCACTGAGAAGTCAGTGGTCACAATTCTCAGGGAGAATGTCAGACCTCCTCCGGATTCCGGACAAGGTAGCCCACGACCTTCAATGGTGGGCCTATTCAGAGAGCATCTTGAAAGGAGAACTGTTTTGGCAACCATGGCCGGAGATAACAGTAGTCACAGACGCCTCGCTCACAGGATGGGGAGCCCATGCCAACGACTTGACCATCAGCGGTCGTTGGTCTCCATCGGAGTCCAGACTACATATCAACCTATTAGAGCTGAGAGCGATCAAACTAGCGCTGAAAGCTTTCCTGCCATCAGTACAGGGGAGAAATGTCCTAATAATGACGTACAACACGGTGGTCAAGGGAATTTCCCCCGAGAGGAGCTCTGGGAGACGCGTTCGTAGTGGACAGGGAGTTACCACTCCTCTACGCGTTCCCACCAGTCCCTGTTATTCCTCAAATGATCAGGAGGTTGAGAAGATTCTGGAAAACCATGATCCTAATTGCCCCGGACTGCGGACTGGGCCAGGAGGACGTGGTACCCTGACCTTCTAGATATGTCCATCTGTCCTCCAATCCGTCTTCCACTCAAAGAGAATCTTCTCTCGCAGAAGGGAGGTCAGGTTCTCCATCCAGACATCAGAACCCTCAACCTTCACGCTTGGCTTGTGAAAGGTTGAGGTACAAGGATTGGGATCTCCCTGATGACGTCATGGAGGTGTTGCTTTCGGCCAGAAGACCAGCAACAAAGTCTTTATACCGCTGTCGTTGGAACAAGTTTTGCAGCTGGTGTAGGGAAGAGAATATCGACCCTTTTTCATGTGATACACCAACGGTGCTATCGTTTCTACTCTACTTGGCAAACTCAGGCCTTCAAGTTGGCACTGTAAAAGGCTATCTCGCAGCGCTTTCCATCTTCAAGCGCACTGCGGAGGAACCATCGTATTTCAAAATTCCTCTAGTGGTACAATTTCTCAAGGGTCTGACTAATGTTTACCCTCCAAAACCATTCCAGGTTCCATTATGGGACTTAAATTTAGTCTTAAACTTCTTAATGGGCACTCCATTCGAGCCACTTCACTCTTGCGCATTAAGTTTTCTCACACTTAAAACTGTCCTACTTGTAGCACTAACCTCGGCTAGGATGGTAAGTGAGCTACAAGCTCTCTCCTGTAAACCCCCTCATACAATCTTCCACAAGGATAAGGTTGTCCTCCAGGTGAAGCCTAATTTTCTCCCAAAGGTGGTTTCTGAATTCCATATTACTCAGAAAATAACCTTGCCTTCATTCTACCCTCCTCCCCATCCGGGGAAAGAGGAGGGAAGGCTACACAGGCTGGACCCTAGGTGAGCTCTCAGCTTTTACATCAGCAGAATGGCTAGAATCAGGCAAGCAGACCAGCTGTTTGTAGGATACCCAGGTCACAAGTTGGGACTACCCATAACAAAACAAACCATCTCCAGGTGGATTATCTTGGCCATCCTGGAATGTTATAGACTAGCAGGGAAAGAGCCACCACAAAACCTCAGGGCTCATTCAACCAGGGGTATCTTAGCTTCTTCGGCTCTCCAGAGAGGGGTACCGGTCCGGGACATATGTGCGGCTGCCACATGGTCGTCCGCACATACATTCACAACATTTCACAATCTGGATTCCTCCACTGCTCAAGAGACCAGATTTGGCAAAGCCGTGTTACACTCGGTCCATCCCTAAAAGAGATACATAACACTATCACTCCCTCCTCCAATTACATACCACTGCTATGGGAGTCTATCAAAGATAAGGAATACGTCGGAGGACACAATCCCTTCGAAGAACAAGTTACTTTCTTACCTGGTAACGTTCTTTCGACGGGATGTTCCTCCGACGTATTCCTTATCGCCCCTCCCATCCATCCCCGCAGTGATAACTTCCCTTGTGGTTGCAGCTTTCGCTCCTTCAAGGTTACTAACCTATTCAGGCATGTCTTTTCTTATACTACAAAACGGAACTGAGCAACGGACGCAGCGCGTGTATTTATGGGCATGGTGACGTTGACGCCGATACAGTGGCTGTCGAGGGACATCGACTCGGCGGACGTCGACACGCAGCACCCTCTACTGAAAAAATTTCCAAGGCCAGCAAGCACGAAACGTATTATCAAAGATAAAGAATACGTCGGAGGAACATCCCGTCGAAAGAACGTTACCAGGTAAGAAAGTAACTTGTTCTTCTGGGCATTACCCTCAGACCGTGCTACCCAAAAAAGGGGCAGCTGGCAGCAAACCATAGCATGATCACTTAGTCCTGAACTTTTTACATTCAAGCTACCACCTTTCTGGAACAAGTCGGTAGACAGGAAATAGTAGTCGATATTCCACTTCCAGGGACCATTTCACCAGGTAAAGCTCGGTGGAACATCATCCGAGATATTTCCATTCAATGGCACCAAGTCCCAAGCCTCAAACTCCTGACGTACCCTTTGTCCCCTGTCCTCTGGTTCCCTTGAAGTTTTTAACCTCACTGATTCAACCAGCAATCATCCAAGCATTCAGCATTGAAGTCACCCACGACCATAACTGAAGCTCCATCTTTGGGAATTTCCCCCAGAAATAAGAAAGACAGAAAGTTCAGGGCTTCCTCCATTTTAGCCGGTTCAGGGTTTAGATATACATTTACCAGTAGACAATGGCTGGACCCACTCCCATCTTTTGCCATGCCTTTAAACAAGATCGCCAGCATGTCCCTCCTTTCCATATCTATTCTTCGGAATGCAAGTCCCATATTTCTCCTAATGGCAATTAACCCTCCAAATGGGTGATCCCCGGTACCTCGTTCTGCCTCAATGTAGACTACAGCAAAGTCATTTATAATCGGCCCATCCATCAGCAAGGTGTCCTGCAAGCCCACAATATCAAATGAGGAAAACAAATCTGGATTGTTCACAATATTCACAAAACCCCTAGAATTCCATGACACAAATGACAAGTCCGCATTTAAGGCTAGTTTATTATAGACCAGCCATTCAGGTTGGGCATAGTTCTCATTTTGCCGGAACTGTATAGAGTGCCTTGAAGACCTGGCCATATCTGGCTGTGTGGCAATTTGTCGCTCCACTTCCTGTGACACAAATCTTGATATAATACAAACCCCCACCCCAGCAATTTCAAAGCCAAGAGAAAGGAATTATTCATTTTCAGCCAAAATGGCATTTTTGACAATTTGTGAACGTAAATGCAATTTGACAATATACAGGCAATCATCATGAACGAATTACAATAGCCCAAATTCGCCAGTAGAAACCAACCTTAAACTCAGGATTTCAAACAACAGGGACAGTATGTAATGTCTATTTAGGGGAATCTATTAGAACTTTCAAAGAGGCGACTAAGATAGAGACAGAATGCCTCGTCCTCTGGCTTTTTCTTTATAGTGGACACCCTGTTTTGACTCTTGACTTACCTCTCTACTCACTGTACAACTGTTGTTTGGAGATGTTTACATTTTGGCATCCCTGACCTCTTTTCTTCAATGGTGCGTGATTTGAGCACTGCAATTGTATATAAGGAGCCCTGCTAGTCACCAACAGGTGGTACCTCTTATCACAATGGGCATGGAAAATATTGAGAACAATTTCGGGTTCCCCAACACAGGTCTTAAATCCACCACCACAGATTCATCACCCACTACCCTCACTGGCCTGGCTCCGCGAGACAGTGAGAATCAGAGTCCCTCATAACACACACCTTGCTCCCTCCCTGCCCCACAATTGTGTCAATCTTTAATGGACAGTCTTGGTTACCACCCTCTAACTCCCCTATCTATATTCTCATCATCCACCGGGTACACTGAAATGTTACTTACATCAAAGGACGGACTATCTTCAACTTGTTCAACTTCCTTTATCACCTTACCCTCCAACTTTGATGCCTCAACTAGCCCTAATACAGTGGCCGGCTTTATCATACCTTTTACCTTCCTGCTTTAAAAAAAGTCCCTTTTCTGTTCAAGATCTTCTTTTACCATAGCTGTTCTATTGTCAACCTCCATCCTCATATTCCTAAGAAATTTACGTGATCGTCTATTATTCTGTTTGGGTGGAAGTTTACAATTTTTTAATTTCTTTTCGACCACAGATTTTACTTTGTTATTTGGACCTCTAGCAAGAGGTGGCATCTCTACAAGACTACTGCAGAGGATTACTTCTGCGTCCTCAGCGACCATCCCCAGGATTGACACGGATGGCAGAAGTGCCTCTCCAGGGACTGCCACCTCAGTTGTCTCTGTGCAATACCCCGGGATGACCTCTCAGGGTCTGCATACATTACAGGAACCTGTGTTGAAGCAACAACAGACCCTTCCAAAAACTCACTTTCCCCACAAGATCTTTTAGGGTTTGCCTTACCTCCCTTAACTCAAAATTCAAGGAGTCATATCCATGGAATCTAACATGTGTGCCAAGACTGGAAATGAGAACTCATCAACCACAAATGTTGTGTCCCCCCCCCCCCCAGATTGACATGCCCAGTCACCTCTTGAGGGGACCGAATGTTCTGGGAAGCCTCTAGCCCCTCCTCCTCCTGAATACTTGCTGCCAGTCCGACCTCCCAACTGCGCAGTTCCACACGGCAGGCAAGCAGGGGGAATCCACTCTGTTGGGGTTTAGTGGGTCAGGTTGAAATAGCATAATTTCTGCAAGACCCTGTGCCCTTGCTGGTGATTCAGGTAAAGCCCACTGATTAGTCTTAAAATCCAGTGATAGTCTTAGACGCTTCGCTAGTTCATGTGAAATGACAGGTGGCAGCACAAATACATCTGAAACAAGGACCATCCCTGGTACGAAATCCCCCTCCATCCTAGTATGTATGTTTTCCTCTATCCTGGACACTGCTTGATCCACATTACCCATTGCTGCTGCCAGAGAATTGTAATCAACAGGCGTCGCTGGTTATTCCATGCCTCGGTATACCTGTCCCAAGTGCACCTGCGGCCCGACATCTCAAACAGCAGGGATAGTAGGGTTCAAGGTTGGCACACACAGAGGAAGGCTGTGCGATTGGTATGTTTTCATCACCCCCCTCCATACCCTGCATAACTGCAGCCTTGTTTCCCTACAAGGAAGACCCGGGCGCTGACCCCATACTCCTAAGGGTAGCCACCCTTAACTAGTGACAACTTGGGGGGATCCTCTCTTGTTGCGGGCAATCAAATTTCTAAGGCGAATTCACAAGGCTAGTGCACAGCCTACTGGTGGTAAGACATTCAAAGGCCAATGGCCTGCAGTCACCCCTTAACACACAATGATTTGCTTAGTCCAGCAGACAAACGATTTCTTACACTTACTTTATGTGATCATGCACAATCTTCTTGTAAGGGGTTCAAAGACCAAAATTCTCCAGTCACCACAGGGAGCACAGATGTATTGTCCACAACTCAGCTACTTCTCTAGATTAGCCTGAGAGAGGCTTAGATGTCCTAGCGTGACCTGTTCAGGAACCACCCTGTGAGGGCTAATTTCTCTGGTGCGGGGTGGATGAACCTGCCCGCCTGCTGCACCAGAAGATGCGCTAGGCCCGTTGACAGGCGAATGGGAGGCCTCTCCGAGAGGCTGAGCAGCTCCGAAAACCATGGTCTGGCTGGCCACCATGGAGCCATTAGGATGATGCCAAGGAGACGAGACTCCTTGATCTTGCATATCACCCTGTGAATCAGGGGAGTGGGCGGAAAGGCGTATGCGGTCATTCCGTCCCAACTGGTCTGAAAGGCATCACCCAGGGAGCCTGGGGCCTGACCCTGCCAGGAGGCGAACAGATGGCACTTCCAGTTGCCCCAGGAGGCAAAGAGGTCCACTTGAGGGTGACCCCATTCGCGAAGATCTCCTGCAGCACTAGGTTGTTCAACTGCCACTCGTAGTTGTCGGCCCCCAGTCTGCTGAGCCTGTCTGCCTCCAGGTTGGATTCCCCCGGCAGGTGGACCGCCCTGAGGTAGATGTTGTTCTCCAGGGTCCACTCCCACATGCTGACTGCCAGCCTGCATAGTGGGGGGGGGGGGGAGGGATCCGGTACCTCCCTGCTTGTTGACATAGAACATGCTGGTTGTGTTGTCCGTCTGAATGAGGACGACCTTGCCCTCGATAACCAGAAGGAAGGCCCCCAGTGCCAGCCAGATGGCCTTCAATTCCAACCAATTGATGTGGTACTCCTGCCGGGTCCAGGTGCCATGGACGCAGTGGTTGTCCAGGGTGGCCCCCAATCCTCGAGAGAGGAGTCTGTGGTGATGGTGACCTGTGGTGTAGGTTGCCAGAAAGGCTTCCCTGTCCGCAGGTTGCAGTCCCTGGACCACCATGCGAGGTCTGGGTGAAGCGACGGAGGAATGTTGATCATCTCTGACTGATTGCCCTGTTCCTGGTTATAGGATGCTGCAAAGTGCAGCTGTATCATCCTCATCCTGAGTCTCGTGTGGGGGATGGCCATGAGGGCTGCTGCCATGAGATCCAGTAGGTGGTGGTACCACCAAGCCAAGGTCACTTCTCTGCTGAGGAAGTGCGCCATGGCGCTCTTGATGGCTGTGATGGCTGTGATCGTGTCCTCCGAGGGGAAAAACTTTCTCGGAGCACATGTCCCAAATGAGGCCCAAGAAGGTCAGTCTCTGCGTGGGCTGCAGCTGCGACTTCTTGAGGTTGAGTGAAAAACCCAGCTTGTGCAGTGTGTTCATAAAAGCGTGGGAAGTATGGTGCACCGCTTCTGGAGATCATCAACGTACGGGTAGATGTGGTGGCCCTGCGACCTGAAGAGCCTTGTTCATCCGCCTGGTAAAGACCCTGGGGGCTGAGTTGAGGCCGAAAGGGAGCACCTTGTATTGGAAATGGTAGCCCATGATCCTGAATCTTTGAAAGGAGCGATGAGGCTGCCAGATCGGGACGTGTAGGTACGCGTCCTTCAGATCCAGGGTGCACATCCAGTCTCCCTTGCACAAAGTCTCTGCTATCAAAGCTGGCGTAACCATCTTGAATTTCTGTACAGGTAGGGAGAGGTTGAGGGTGGAAAGGTCCAGCACAACTCAGGGCCACCTGGTTCTTTTTCTGAATGGCGAAAATCGTGGCGTAAAAGCCCAAGCCTGCCTGGGAGGCTGGGACTTCCTCCACTGCCTGGCTCTCGATGAGCGACTGGATCTCAGCCAAAAGAGTTGCTGTCCCATCCTGTGGGAGTGGAGGGGAGGGGAGGAGGGAGGAGAGGCTGGGATAGGGAGGTGGTACCCCACGGAGATTACAGAGAGTATCTAGGGGGCCGTGAAATTCTGGCACCAAAAATGTGCATGGAGAGCAAGCCTGCCCCCCACTGGAGACACGTGGACCCGGAGGGGCGTGTCATGCCTTCTTTCCCCTCTGAGGCTGCTGCAGAGGGGGGGAACTGGAAAAAACCCTTACTCCCCACCCCCCTTTTTGTTGTTTGTGCCGATGCTGGGACGGCAAACGGTCAGGCTGCCTGGACCTCCGCTCTTGGAAGCCGCGAAAACCTCTGTATGTACGCCCCTTCTCAGAGCGTTGCTGTGACTGGGTGTACGGTTTGGGCGTGGTCTTTGTGAGAATGGATAAAGACTTGGCCGTTTGAGAGCCGTTTTTCTTTTTATCCAGCTCCTCATCTGTTGTGGAGTGGAAGAGGTCACCCCCTTCGAACGGAAGATCCAGTATGCATTCCTGGACATCTGGGTTGAATTTTGTAGCATAGAGCCAGGGCGTTCTTCTGGCCGTGCCATTTGTATTGCCATGGACATGTGAGGTGTCAATGTGGGCCACGGAGGACTTCATGATGTCCTGCGCCTTGAATCGTGATTGGCTCTGTGCCGGAAGCTCTGGGAGGAAATCTGCAATTTCGCGTCGGAGCCTCTGGTTAAAGGCTGCTAGCATGGCATCCGCATCGGCTTGACACAGGTGCAAGGACGCGTTGGAATACAGCTTCTTTCTGTACGTCTCCAAGATCTTCTCCTTGCCTAGCAGCGCTGCAGAGGAGTAGGCGGAGGACGACTGAGGCTTGAAGGACAGTGAGGCCGCAGCGATCACTGAGGAGTGTGGCTGAAGATGGGCCGATAGCAAGAGTGTATCCCCCTCCATCTGCCTGTACTTGGCGTCCAGGCGTTTATTCACCGGCTGGGCTGAGTGGGGCTTGAGCCAACCCTTCTTGGCCAAGGCAACTACGTCCTTCTGCATCGGGATCCCCGTTCTGGCAACGGGACGTATTGGGAGGACTTCTGCGAGGACCCCCTCTGCTGGTTGTTTCCACCTTCGGCTGAGGAAGGCCCAAGGACTCTGCCAGCCGCCAGCCCTGCCAGTCGTTCGTGGAAGGCTTTGGCTGAAGACGGCATGTCAGGGTCCTCCTCCTCATCTGTGTCCACCTGCGGATCCGGAGGGTTCCAGCACCTAATGGGGAGTGCTAGAAGCCGGGGGCTGCGGTACGGGGACCAGAGCCAGAGGCTGTGGCGGATGCTGGTGCGGAACCGCCTGCACAATCGGCTGGGGGGCCAGAGCGGGCTGCTGAGGCTGAACAGGAACCGGAGGAGCCTGTACTGGGGCCTGAGGCGCTGGCGGGACAATTGGAGGGAGCAAGTCCCTGATGGCGTCCCTGAGGATGACCCCCATCTGTGGAGATTTCATTAGCCTGAGGAACTTATCAAAGAACCTGTCCTCACAGGCTGGATTGGTGGTAGGCGATATTGACACCAGTCCCACCTCGACACACGGCCCTCCGCCTGCCTTCCCTGGAGGGGCGTCGGGCAGATGTCTGGATTTTCTGACGCGGCGGCTATCTTGACGAGCTGCCTTCCACGTGCCTGCGTTGTTTTGCTCGGCTCATTAGGCCCTGCCGCGTCCAGGACGCTTGAGTGTGGAACATGGGCCTACCCTGTTCCTCAAGCCTAGGCTTGGTAGACATTACGCCCTCGGCGGATCTGCCGGTAGAACTGCGTAAAGGCGCCCCTCAAACTTGATGCCGATACTAGGGCATAGCCCCTTGGGTGAAGACCTGGCAAAAGAACCTTCCGGTCCCTCAGCACCGTCACCAGGAGGATCTACTGATCCCTCGGCCTGTCGGCCAGTAGCTGATGCAGCCTCGGTACTTGTGCTGGTACCAGGACAAGGATGGTCCCTCCCGAGCGGGAAAGTCCTTGGGAAGGAGTCTCCCTTGCGGGATGCACTGGAAAAGAGCGGCCCTACCTTGGGCTTGGATCGATGATAGACAAAGTCTTTTAGGTCCTCTGGAGGCGATCTGTGGAAGAGCTCCCTCCACCTGGCCAGCCTGTCCTTCGGAGACCTCGAGGAAAGCACGTTGCATGCGGTACAAGCTTGTCAGTCGTGGTCAGGGCCAAGGCACCGTCGGCAGAGGGCGTGGGGGTCTTTAGTCGGGAAGAGTCCGTCGCAGGATGGTCACCTGCTGAACCCTGTAGAAGTCGACATGCGCCGGGAAGTAGCGTGACACCTGAGCACCGAGTACCTGAATGATAAAAAGATAAATAAGACAAAGAGAAGGAGTATCCGCAATTAGAATTACATGGCCCAAACCAAACCCAGGCGCGCTGGTGAATTCGGCCGGCTCCCGTCGATGCGGAAAAGGGGACTGAGGTGTGGCGCCGGAGGGTGGAGTCAGGGCAGCACATGCTCCCAGGGACGCACCCCCATGCCCCTCTAAATTTAAAGGTGAAGGAGGTTTTTTCTGGTGAAAAAGGTTCCGTATCGCGTCCCTCGCGAGGGATGCCCATGCAGTATGGAGGAAAGGGAATGGGACGTAAGAGTATTTTGATGTACAAATGTTTTAAGAGTTTGAGAACTTGAATTTGTGCAGATAAGGCACCATGCAATTATATTATTTAGCCAGGAATACACAGTTATTAAGTTATGAAGATGCGATTTGGACTCACTGTGCAATTTAGATACCCAACCACATACCTTCTGAGCTGCAGTTGGGACACATTTATATTTTTGGCTTTCAAAAACACAATCTTTAAAGTTTACTTGCAAAGTACAGAAATCATATAGTAAATCAACCTGGCCGATTTATGCATCTATACAAAACCATGTTAAGCTACAAGAATATAATTTCAGCTTTATTTTAAACATCCTAAAGGACAACTACGAGCCCCATAAAGCAAAGCAAGACAACCCTAAAATAAAATCTCTCTTTACACCACGTTACTTTCAGAATGTAAAAACACATAAAAGAGATGTGATGAGGTCACCTGCCCAAATAATTGTTTTAGACAAACTTTCAGCTTCTTGTTATGGATGGTCTAAAACATATTTGAACATCCACATGAAAGCAAATCATTTCTTTCTAATAGATAGTATCCTCCCAAGGATTCCGCATCTTAGATGTCTTCTGTGGCAGCAGCAATATTTCAGAAATGTTTGGACTACCAGGGGGCGTCGTGCAGTATTGGCAGAGAGCAACCTCGACACTCCTCGACATCGGGTTCGGAAGTGATGTTGATGCCGGTATAAATACCTCAGTTCCTTTTTCTGCATGCAAAGTACGCAACGATCGAAACAACTCAGTAAAACCTTTTTCCTGCACAATTTGAAAAATGTGATGCAATGTTGACACCAAAGCCTTTGGGTTTCAAGGACTGTCGGTAAATGTCACGTACCGATCTTCACAGACTATGCTTATGGTGTCTGGGCGTCAACCACGAGACGGCCGACTGCAGCTCATTCCAATCCATGATGCCGAAGGCCTTGAAGGAGAGGCGTTCGAAGCTAAACTTGGGGAATCATCATCCAGCTCTCTGGGTTCTACGCCCTGGGACATTCACCCTGGTAAAGAGGCTAAGTCATCCGAGCGACATTCGGAGAAATAGAAGTTGCAGAAGCAGAGGCGATCCAGCTCCCGGAGTGATTCCTATCACTCATCTTCCTCAAAAAAGAAGAGAAGGAGAAGGCACTCCTCATCAGATTTGATTCCAGAAACGTGGGTAAGGTTCCAAACTAAATCTGACTCTGCACAGAAGTGGGAGGGTTCAGGCTCAAGATGCTTGAGGTTTCAAAAAAGTGGTTTCATGAACCTCCTCGGATCAAAGGCCGAAAAAGGATTGGAGCCCAAGGCGCAAAGTAAAGCCGGCAGGTGGTCATCGAACGACTCGAGTGCGCCAAAAGGCCTGCGCACAACGCCCTCAGGCCTGTAAAGCCCTCATCATCATTGAAGGCGATGCCCACATCGACACCCAACGACGCCGCTTCTGCTCCCTCCTCAGGAGGCCATTCAGTATTGAAGTTCGATGATATTTCGGTGCCATACTATGCGCCAAAGTCAAGGAGTGACTATGTTCTCATTCAAACAAATATATGATGAGGTGGGGGATGAGGTCGCTTATGGGCCTCCTCAAAGGTATTCTTCCTTTCCTCTCCTTCCCCCAGAAGCTCACCGTCTCCAAAGTTCTGGCTCTCACTAGGCTTGACTAATGCAACCACCTCTTTTGAAATCTACCCACCTTTACTCTCAGTCCTTTGCAACTCATCCAGAACAGGACTGCAAGACTTGTCCTTGGCCTTAAACCCTGGAATAGTATCTCTCCAGCATTGAAATCTCTCCATTGGCTCCCAGTGGCTTCAAGGATCAAATTCAAGACCCTTTTTGCATTGTTCATAATGCCTTATGGGGCCAGAGAGCAATATATCTCCAGCTTTCTCTTCAAAAGTATCTTCCTTCTCGAGCTCTTCGCTCCTCCACCTCTAACTCCCTGAGTCAGGTGTTTTTCTAAGCATCGAGCTGGTGGCAGATCCCTCTCTTCTGCCGGCGCCTCCCTCTGGAACAGCCTCCCTGCCTCTCTGAAACTTGAGCAGAACCATATGCTCCATCTCGGGTCCCGGAAGCAGCACAATACCTTCCTCTTTGCTTCTGCCTTCCATCTTCCACTCCCCTGCTGATCTCCTGTCTGATACTGCACATGGTTTACCCGACTACCTTCAGAATCACGGCCCAGGTCCCTGCCCACCCAGTTGCACACCTAAACTGCCTCTGGCACCCCTGCACCGGGGCTGTATCTGCAACCCTACAGCCCTCCTATTTGCACTTATCTAACCCTTGCTGTTTGCAGTTAATCCACCTTGCTTTGCCACTTGTTGGCTGCACTACTTGTATGTCTTCTCCTATGTTTCGCACTTATCCTACGTTTCACAGTATAAGTCAGTCTGTCTTCTAGTCACCACCCTCAAATGGACGGCCAAACCGAGCACACAAACCAGACCATGGAACAGTATTTGCGCTGTCTATCACACCGAACAAGCCAGAGCTGGACAGAAATTCTATGGATGGCAGAGTATGACTACTCAACACATTCATCAACCCAAGCAACACCCTTCTTTACTATATATGGTCGAAACCCCAGAACGTCGGTCTACGATCCGCCAGAAAAGATTGAAATGCCTGCAGTAAAGAATCTACAAGCCAGCATCATGAAAGCAGCCAGAGAAGCCAGCAGGAACCTACAGCAAGCCAAAGAAACACAGAAAAGAAACTCTGATCGCCATTGACGAAAAGCCCCAGATTATCAAGTGGGAGACTCGGTCTGGCTGGCAACTAGACACATTGCTTTAAAGCGTCCCAAGAAATTTCAGCCTAGGTACATCGGCCCGTATACAATAGAAAAAGTAATTAAACCAGCAGCCATGAGACTGGCGTTACCTCAACATATGCGTATACATCCCTTATTTCACATGTCACTATTAAAACCAGCACACCTAGGAACCCGAACTTCCACACCTCCCGCACCCATACAAGTGGGTGAAGAAGCACCAGAATATGAAGTAAAGAACATATTAGATTCCAAACAAGTACGAAAGACCCTGTATTATTTGATTGACTGGAAGGGGTACCGACCCCAGGAAAGATCCTGGGAACCCAGCACGCACGTGCGCGCCCCCCGATTGGTGCGGAAATTCCATTGGGACCATCCTGAGAAACCAAAGCCCTCATACACACCATTGGGAGGGGTCTTGAGGGGGAAGACGGTCATGGGTATCAGGCAGGTAGTTGGGGCAAGCTGGGTGTAGGCTTGGCAGGCCTGGCATAGGCACACAAAGAACCCATAACAAATCCCTCCTTTCATTCCTTCCTAGTGTTTGTAGTAACTTCCTGGTTACCACTTTGTGTTGCCAAACAGGAAGTGCATGATAAATCATGAGCTCTCTAGTGTTTGGGTGTGGCTGGCTATATAAGCCACACCCAAGATTCTTCCAATGCTTCGTGTTGCTTAATGTGAGCTGTATCAGCAACACACTTGCCGTGCTCTGGATCAGCCAGCATCTGCTTACCTGCTCCGGATCATCCTGTTTCTGCTTACCTGCTCCGGATCATCCTGCTTCTGCTTACCTGCTCCGGATCATCCTGCTTCTGCTTGCCTGCTCCGGATCATCCTGTTTCTGCTTACCTGCTCTGGGTCATCCTGCTTCTGCTTACCTGCTCCGGATCATCCTACTTCTGCTTACCCGCTCCAGATCATTCAGCTTCAGCTTACCTGGTTCTTACTCCACGCCGCAGCTATCTCCAGTCAAGAGGGGACTTCTACACCGGCACCTGTAAGAACAAAGAAGAACAGCGTTAACGCGCGCACATTAGTAATGCTGCGCATACTCACCGAATCTTCCCGCGACGCTGGAATCCAGGTTAGTTGCACGAGCGCACAAACCCCTGTCAGAAAGAAGAGACATTAATCATTGCACTCGCTCCAATAACGAGGACACTTATTTCACTGCGCGCTCTCTCTCTCTACGCGGTGCATACTTACCAAAAGCCTCCGTGCAAACTTACCTAACCACCAAGTCTCCAGTAGTGCTGAACCCAGACTCAAGGCGCTAATACCACATAATTTCTCCTGCAAGGGAAAGGGAGAGACATTACCAGGCACGTTCGAATTGAAGGCGCTGCGCAAACCTACCAGCAGCTAGCTTCTACATGCAGCGCTACTCACCCACAAAAATACCGGCAAACAAAGACAATACGGACAATTTTGGACACTCCACATTCTCCGCACAACGTTCACTTGTGGGAAGGACTTTCTAGCCAGTGAAGAAACTGGCGCCTTGAACTCTCGGCCTCGCTGTGAAGGCATAAAACAGCGTTTGGCATCTGAACTCAGCCTACAGACATTGGCACCAATCACATGATTGAATCGCGCCCCTGCAAATGCAGGATGGAGTGCACACCGTACCAAAGATCAAGGTATTCCTCCGGGTGAAACAGGGGAAGTGAAGACTCAGGGTCAAGGGAGGCTCGTCCATCGCTCCTGCAGAGACACAGGTGAGTGTGACAGAACACGAAGCCATCCTCAATACCTCTGCCCGAGCGATGGAAACCTCCAAGGTAGACCAGCTTTCCCTATTGTTAGGTGAACTACGGGCCAAGGTGCATGCAGCCCGCTCAGAGACAAATGCCTTAAGGCGCGGACTGGTAGTCAACAGGGACAAAACAGACGATTTAGCAAGGCAGCTCCTACAGACCCAAGCTGGTCTAGCACCCCTACCAGGTGGAGTTCCACAGGGGCAGCCTACCGTGGCACCTGTAGCCACACCCGTTCAGGTATTGCTTCCAGGCAACATCCCTTTAGCACCCCCGGAACGCTTCTCTGGGGATCCCAAGAAATTTGGAGCGTTCATGAATCAATGCCGGCTACATTTCATATGCAAACCAGACACCTTTCTGAACGACCAAGCTAAAGTAGCTTTTGTCCTCTCCTATTTTGGAAAAACTATTTGCCCATCGGACTCGAGGTCAGGCCCTGGATGATGAGCTACTCTCTCTGCGACAGGGTGGTCAGGATCTTCTCTCATATGTTGCCACATTCAATCGCTTAATAGCTGAATCAGGTTGGCCCGAGGAGAAACGAATAACGTTATTTTATCGAGGACTGAGAGGAGAATTAAAAGATGTCTTGGCGCAAGTAGTTTATCCTCCCGAAGATTGCAGTGAATACATCGACCAAACTATGCAACTAGACCACCGGTTACAGGATCGCAAGGCCGACCGAACCAGAGCAGAGCATCGACTATTGTATGTACGACCAAAGGAAGCGTCCCATCGACAGGCCTCAGAAATACACTCAGAGCCCATGCAATTGGGTGTTCTCAGGGGGCCACTCACCAAGGCGGAGAGAGAACGGAGGCGTCAGGAAAACCTTTGCCTATAATGCGGCCAATCTGGTCACTTCCTCCGGAACTGCACGATTAAACCCCCATGGAAGACAATGGGGGTACTAGATAACACAGGGGAAGACACAGGTGTGATAGTGGAAAACTCCAATGCCCGGCAGATGTAGAGGTCGGTCTGTCGAGCCAGGAACGGAGCACTCAGATCTCACATTTCAGTATTCCTGTGGTTTTGGGAGACCCTTCACAGCCCACCCAAATGCATGCCCCCAAGGCTTTCATAGACAGTGGGGCTATTGGGAACTATCTGGACATAAACACCACAAAGACCTTGGGATTAGCATTCCACTGTAAGGACACCGCAGAAAGCGTGACAGCTGTGGATGGCACACAACTCCTTTCGGGACCAGTAACACAGTGTACTTCCAACATCACCTTAATTTGCCAAGATGGCCACAGAGAAAGTATTAGATTCGACCTTATCGATGCATCCCAATTCCAGCCTATTCTTGGGATACCGTGCCTAGAGAAGCACAACCCAAAGATAGATTGGCAAGCTCGAACCTTACTCTTTTCCACGGAATGCGCTTCTTGTCACGACATCAAAGGAAGCCCATTGTTAGCTTCACAGGAAAAGATAGCAGGTTTAGGCTTAGTGGGCACTTTACCAGAGGAATACCAGGAGTTCTAGGATGTGTTCACGAAGGAGCAAGCTAATACACTACCACCACATTGAGTTTACGACTGCCAGATCGACCTGCAACCAGGGGCACAAGTACCGTGCAGCCACATTTATACATTAACCGAGGAAGAAAACACTCATCTACGGACCTACTTGGATCAATAACTGGCCAATGGCTTCATTAGACCATCTAAGTCACCAGCCGCCTCCCCACTCTTCTTCGTACCGAAGAAAGAGGGGGACTTAAGAACATGTATTCATTACCGGGCCCTAAATCAAGTCACCATAAAAAATAAGTACCCGTTACCTCTGATACCAGTACTCATAGACGAGGTAAGACAAGCGAAGATTTTCATCAAGCTAGACTTACGCGGCGCATATCACCTGTTACGCATGAAGAAAGGGGACGAGTGGAAGACTGCGTTTCGTACCCACTATGGGTTGTACGAATACCAGGTCATGCCCTTTGGGCTTTGAAATGCCTGGCTGCGTTCCAGAATTTTATGAATGATGTGTTACGGGAACTCCTCGATGTCTGCGCAGTCGTCTACATCGATAACATTCTGATCCACTCCACCATTCCCCAAGAGCACGTAACGCACGTGCGAGCTGTACTCCGCAAACTGCGTGAAAACCAACTGTACGCAAAGCTAGAAAAATGCTCCTTCCACGTCACTGAGGTGGAGTTTCTGGGATATGTACCGACACCTCAGGGGATCAAGATGGACAATAGAAAAGTGGAGGAAATCCTCACTTGGTCCTCACCCACGTCTGTAAATGGAGTACAGAGTTTCCTAGGGTTTGCAAACTTTTATCGACGCTTCATACCAGGATTCTCACATATTGTACATCCAATAACGTCCTTGCTGCGCAAACACCAAAAGTTCGAATGGACACCAGCGGCGGAAGCAGCTTTCCGAGCTCTCAAGGAAAAATTCACTTCAGCCCCAATTCTGCAACACCCACAGCCCGATTTACCGTACATCGTGGAAACGGACGCTTCAAGCATTGCCATGGGGGCCGTATTGTCTCAACAAAATCCTGAAACCGGATGCCTTCACCCCATTGCCTTTTGGCCAAGGACATTTTCCCCAGCAGAATTAAACTATGCAATTTCTGAGAAAGAACTCCTAGCAATCAAAAGTGCACTGTATGAATGGCGACATTACTTACTAGGAGCAAAACACGCCATCACAATAATAACAGATCGGAACTTGCAATACTTACCCTCAGCAAAAGGTTGGTCTTCTAGGCAGCTCCGTTGGGCCCTATCCTTAATGGAATACGACTTTGTAATCACCTACCGCCCCGGAGTTAAGAACGGGAAAGCGGATGCATTATCCCACATTGGCACAGGAGAGGAAGTCTACAATGCCCCTAACCCGGTGGAGATCATACCCAGCCATAAAATTCTCGGCCTCTGCATCGGCCCATCTCAGTTAAATACTTTGCAGGAAACAAAAATAGAAAATATGTCTGAAGAAGACCTACTGGCTTGGGACACGAAGGGAGATCAGTTCACCCTTCAAGACAAATTACCATACTACCAAAAACGCCTCTATGTTCCAACTAAGCATCTGCAACAAGCAATCATATCAGACTACCATGACTCGCTGTTAGAAGCCCATCCGGGTATAGCCAAAACCATGGAGAAAGTAAGCAAATCTTATTGGTGGCCAACTTGGCGAGAAGATATTGCCACCTACATAGGCACCTGTGAGGTGTGTGCACAATACAAAGCATCCGAGGCAAAAACCAGCCAGCCTCCTTCAGCCAATCACCATTCCACCAGCGCCCTGGCACACAGTATCAATGGACTTCGTCACTGATCTACCTCCTAACTCAGGTTATAATACCATCCTCGTAGTAGTGGACCTCTTCTCCAAAATGGTCAATTTCATAGCTCTAAAAGGTATTCCCTCAGCTCAGACCCTGGCCCAGGTTTTTCTAGGCCGTATCGTCAAGTTACATGGATTCCCTACCAGGGAGGCAACCAATTTGTATCTCGTTTTTGGAAAAAATGTTGTACCCTGGCAAGAGTAGAGGTACGTCTCTTCTAGTCACCACCCTCAAACGGACGGTCAAACCGAGCACACAAACCAGACCATGGAACAGTATTTGCGCTGTCTATTACACCGAACAAGCCAGAGCTGAACAGAAATTCTATGGATGGCAGAGTATGCCTACTCAACAAATTCATCAATCCAAGCAACACCCTTCTTTATGGTCGAAACCCCAGAACGTCGGTCTACGATCTGCCAGAAAAGATTGAAATGCCTGCAGTAAAGAATCTACAAGCCAGCATCATGAAAGCAGCCAGAGAAGCCAGCAGGAACCTACAGCAAGCCAAAGAAACATAGAAAAGAAACTCTGATCACCATCGACGAAAAGCCCCAGATTATCAAGTGGGAGACTCGGTCTGGCTGGCAATTAGACACGTTGCTTTAAATCGTCCCAAGAAATTTCAGCCTAGGTACATCGGCCCGTATACAATAGAAAAAGTAATTAAACCAGCAGCCATGAGACTGGTGTTACCTCAACATATGCGTATACATCCCGTATTTCACGTGTCACTATTAAAACCAGCACACCCAGGAACCCAAACTTCCACACCTCCCGCACCATACAAGTAGGTGAAGAAGCACAAGAATATGAAGTAAAGTACATATTAGATTCCAAACAAGCACGAAAGACCCTGTTTTATTTGATTGACTGGAAGGGGTACGGACCCCAGGAAAGATCATGGGAACCCAGCATGCCCCCCGATTGGTGCAGAAATTCCATCGGGACCATCCTGAGAAACCAAAGCCCTCATACACACCATTGGGAGGGGTCTTGAGGGGGAAAACTGTCCTGGGTATCAGGCATGTAGTTGGGGCAAACTAGGTGGAGGCTTGGCAGGCCTGGCATAGGCACACAAAGAACCCATAACAAATCCCTCCTTTCATTCCTTCCTAGTGTTTGTAGTAACTTCCTGGTTACCACTTCCTGTTGCCAAACAGGAAGTGCATGATAACTCATGAGCTCTCTAGTGTTTGGGTGTGGCTGGCTATATAAGCCACACGCAAGATTCTTTCAGTGCTTCGTGTTGCTTACTGTGAGCTGTATCAGCAACACACTTGCCGTGCTCTGGATCAGCCAGCATCTGTTTACCTGCTCCGGATCATCCTGTTTCTGCTTACCCGCTCCGGATCATTCAGCTTCAGCTTACCTGGTTCTTACTCCACGCCGCAGCTATCTCCAGTCAAGAGGGGACTTCTACACCGGCATCTGTAAGAACAAAGAAGAACAGCGTTAACACACGCACATCATTAACGCTGCGCATACTCACCGAATCTTCCCGCGACGCTGGAATCCAGGTTAGTTGCACAAGGGCACAAACCCCTGTCAGAAAGAAGAGACATTATTCATTGTGCTCGCTCCAATAACGCGGACACTTATTTCAGTGCGCTCTCTCTCTTTAAGCAGTGCATACTTAACAAAAGCCTCTGTGCAAACTTACCTAACCACAAAGTCTCCAGTAGCGCTTAACCCGGACTCGAGGCGCTAAGACCACATCATTTCTCCTGCAAGGGAAAGGGAGAGACATTACCAGGCACGCTCGAATTGAAGGCGTTGCACAAACCTACCAGCAGGTAGCTTTTACATGCAGCGCTACACACCCACAAAAATACCGCTAAACAAAGACAATACGGACAATTTTTGACACTCAACATTCTCCGCATAACGTTCACTTGTGGGAAGGACTTTCTAGCCAGTGAAGAAACTGGCACCTTGAACTCTCGGCCTCGCTGTGAAGGCATAAAACAGATTTTGGCATCTGAACTCAGCCTACAGACATTGGCACCAATCACATGAGTGAATCGCGCCGCTGCAAATGCAGGATCGAGTGCACACCCTACTAAAGATCAAGGTATTCCTCCGGGTGAAACAGGGGAAGTGAAGACTCGGGGTCAAGGGAGGCTCATCCATCGCTCCTGCAGAGACACAGGTGAGTGTGACACTGGTGTCTGATGTCCACCACCACTGTGATGGCATGGTCTGAGGCCGCTTCCCCTTCTTGGAACAGCCCAAGTGCTTCTGCCTTCTTGTCATCAGGTAGAAGTCCAGAATAGGTCCCAACTTATAGCAGAGCCCTCGGTCATAGCGGGACAAAATGGCCAGGGCATTAGCGGCCTTAATGGTGCTGGCAGCCGTATAGATAATACTCTTCCCCATAGCGTCCAGTTTCTTTCCCTCCTGGTCTGGGGGTACCATGGATGAGGAAAACAGGTTCGCAGAGCGTTTCTTGGCCGTAGCTGAGACCACATTCATATGCTGCACCTTGGTTGTCTGTTCATGAAAGTGACAAATTATGGACAAATTTGGGAAATGTTGTCTATCCTGTAAAAGATTGGGCTGCTAAATGGTTTTTAGAATGCCAACGGCTAGGACGCCGCGCTTGGGTGTTCCTAGCACGGCAGAATGGAGAAATAGAGGCTTGTCCTCTGAGGTTCATCATTTATACTGGAATTGACTGATGATGCAGTTGCTATGGAGCCTGCTATGGCTAGTTCCATGGCTGGTGGAATAGAACCCACAACGTATGCTGTGATTCTGATATACATTAGTAGAAATGAACCTGGTGGCCATGGGGGCCCCAGCAGACCGTGATCTGCATTCCCCTGTGTCCACCTCCAAGAAATTGTGAGATTCTAGTACCATTGAACCGGGTGGCTATGGGAGCCCCAGCAGACCTTGATCTGCATTACCCCTATGCCCCCATCCAAGTAGCCTAATTAATGTACTGCTGTTACAACGCGTGTGTCCTCCATAAGTGCTCTTTATCCCTTACACATTCCACACGTGATTGCCAACCCGGCATGCATGTGTTACTAAGGACCTAGCATCAGCTAGTTAGAAATGAAGTACCTTGATGCTTCGACGATCGAGGGATCCCTCCACATCAGTATATTCACTGTACTATGTATTGCTTGTAAGTGGGCTCACGATTGCCCATTTCAAGATGGAGGCCGGGGGCATACGCATGCATGCGCGAAGTCACCACGGCAACCGATAAACACAAGACACATACAGCCCGCGCTTCTGCGTCGGACGGCTGACTGTCTCCAGACACAGCGAGGTGAGCGCTCGCCAGAGGAGTTTCCTCGAATTGAACTGTCATTGTATAGGTGCCCCACATGTTTTCTATTGATACACATGCACGTAGGTTAGAAGCCGTACGCTCGGCTTAAAAGCGTTGATGGTTAATGCTGCAATGGGGAACCGTGTTACTGCACGCTAGAACCAATAGAATGTTACAATGGGCTCGTAGTTAATCCGACTGTGACCGCATGTTTGGGGTGCTTGCCGTTTTTGGTTTGAAGCACCGTGATTTTTAAATTGGCTGAGTGACACTTTATGCCCCTTCACTTCCCTTACGGGCCAGTATATCTGGAGCTGCTCACTGCGCTGAGCCAATTAAGGTGTGCCACTTGTACATGAGATTGTTTGAGACTCCCCGAGAGGCCTTAGGGACCTGATGATATTTGACAATGAGGTTTCCCTGTTTTTAATTCACATACCCCATTCTTCCATTCCCATAGGGTACTGGGTATCCTCACGTCCGACACCCTTTACGGCTGGACCCAGTAGTGCACTGAGGCCCTGAGAGTTTGACTCGATTACCTGACATCGACTATTGATGGACTACGAGGTTCGTGATCCCCTTAATACTATTAGTGATCTCTTGTGGTAGTAAAATGGTAAACATTTAGTGATTATGTTCTCTGTTATTTTTATAGACTTGAATTGTGATGCATTTGGAAGAATTGGAACAAATAGCAACTATAGCCCTGAAGATGGATTCTGTAGTTATCCGAAACGCGTTGGCAACTGTTTGAACTCAAGTGTGCTATTTGGAATAGTCCTAATGGACTTTGATGTTTTACTTAAAAACTGCTCTAGTGTGAATGTTGGAAACACTAGCCACTGTGAATTTCTTTGAGAAACCTTCTCATCTTTTTTTGAAAACTCGCAAGAAGCGATCGTCTTTGTTATTGTTTGAAGAAAAATTTGAAAGTGTGTTCTACAGATGTTTTTGATTAGTGCTGAGTAGCACTTGGACTCGTTATTGTACTCCACTTGTTATACTCTTCTGCATCATTAAAAAATCTATCTGATGCACACGCATACCCTGATTTGAATTTGTATGTACGTTAGAGCATTGGCTCTATTACCACTTTCTTTAAAATTGAAAATTTACCATGTAAACACGCCTGCTCTCCTCTCGAGAGCCATACAGATTAAGTGCTGGTACAAAACATTGTTTTTTTAAAACAGTTTTATAAAGTTTAAGGCTATACTCCCATCTGCATTCCATCCTAGGGACTGCAGGGTAGATAGACCTGTGAGTGTTACCAGGGAGATTTTCCCATTTGGAGTGCATATGGGGCTACCGTGTGGTGACACACGGTTTCGTTTCTTTAGTCTCTATTCAGCCTCGAGTGGCCTCGTGGCATTTACCCCTTTGCACCTGAGGTTTATCTAAATTGAGCATCTATGTCGACATTTAATTAGTTATTGTTTATTTAATTATTGATGTGTTAGTGCCTCCCGCCCCCCTTCTTTTGTTCACATTCAGGAGAAGGCCAGAACCTCAGGCCCTTTGGGGCCACGTCCAGAACTCTATTTCTTCTCGAGCCTGCCTTGCTTGGGTGGAGCAGTGCTCCTATTCTTCAACAGCGCTAGGCCTTCATCCCAGATATTGTACAACAAGTGGACGGACAGGATGGTCTTCCGCCTGGACTCGATGTTGATAAAGGAACCCTTACTTTCTCGACTCCTCAGGCATCAGTTGAAAAAGTTCAGAGGCCCTGGATATCATTAAGTGGAAGGAGCAGACGTCATCCAGCGTAGTGGCCCTGTGTGGGTCATCCGAGCCTGCTGACACAAAGTCATCTGTCTCGTCGGTGTCCTTCGCTGCAGCTGTTGTAACCGTGCTTGTGTCTGTGTGCGTGGCAGGACCCCCTGTTGAGGTCAATGCCTGAGGTGGATGCGGCAGTAGCGGTGTTGCTGGTTGGCGTCTTGGACCAGCAGGGTCCTTTGACTTGCGTTTGCGCCTAGAAGGGCTTCCAGAAAGTAGTATAGGAGGACTTCTAGACAGTGCAGGGCTCCATGTGAGAGGCAATCTCTGCTGAATTGTTGATACCAGCATGTGCAGCATGGTTAGAATGTCCAACAAAATGTCCTTGGGTTGAGGTGTAGAAGGAATGAGAGCTTTGGGCTGGTATGCCTCTTCTAGAGAGGTAGACAATAGGGTTCACCCCGCATTAACCCACCTTCCAGTAAGGGTTCCTGGCTCCCTTCATGGACCGAATAGTAGCCCTCTGGGAGGTTGTCACCACCATCGAAGCTAGTATAGATGTCCAGCGGCACACTTGGTTCAGCCTCTTGTTCTGTACCCCTCCTACGTGTCGTAGGAGTCTTACTCCTTTCCCTTCTCCTGGGACTTCTGGGGGGGAGCAGCTGCTGTCCCCCTTCCAGGGGTCTTCGCCAAAGTGGAAGCAGTCACATCACGCAGTGTCAGTAGGGACACCTACGGATTAGCCATGGCTGCAACTCTAGACACCACCCTAGTGGTCTGCCCCCCCTTTGAAGAAGTAGTGGTCATCGACGAGGCTGTAGACGGAGTCATCAATGAGGTGGTAACAGCAGTTGATGTGGCCCTTGATGACTATGTTGATGATGATGATGATGTTGTCTTGGCTGGTTGAGACGCAGAAGCTGAATGTGTCGCGGATAGAGGCAGCGAAAGTCCCACTTTGGATCTCTCCTTCGCCGCTTTGTCTGCCGATGGCAAGCCAAGTTTTGAAGGAGTCAAGGACTTTCTCTTGGAGGGGGCACCCCTCACTAGTAGGCTCATCGTGGATGTGGTCGGCGATGGCAACCTTGTCCTACCCTTTGTCTCCTCACCTCCCGTGACTCCATCCCTACTTTGCTCTCTTACCATACCAGGCTACCATTTCACTCACAGCTAAAATTTTACTTTCTCTGCCTTGTCTTCAAATGCCTCCATGGTCTTGCTCCTCTGTATCTCTCCTCCCTTCTCTCCTTCTACTCCCCCTCCAGTTCCCTTCGTTCCGCTGACCACTCACTGTACCTCCATCCCCCTGTGCTTCCTCCCTTTTCCGCTCCTTCCAACTCCTTGCACCCCTACACTGGAACTCACTCCCTCTCACAATCCGCTCCACCACAACCTTCCCCTCTTTCCCTTAAATCCCTCCTTCTCCACTCTCCTTCTTGAAACCTCCCCCTCTACCCTCTCTGCTTCCCCTCCCCCTCATTCTTCCCCTTGATTTTCTCTCTTCCCCTCTCCTACCCTCCTCTCTCTCCCTTCTATTCCCTCTTCCAACTCTCCACCACCCCTCCCCCACCCACCTAATCCCACTCCCCTATTCCCCCTCCCTTTCAGTTAATTGCTATTTTCACTGTTTTATCGAATGATTCATGATGTAATTTTGCTTCATCTGTTACATTGTTGATGTTATGTATTATATTGTTGCACTGTACAGCGCCTTGGTGTAAAGTGCTCTATAAATCAATAAATCAAATCGGAATCAAATCATATCCCAGTGGGATCAGTGGCATGCAGCCTTGCCTTCTTTTGGACCCCCTGCGGGTGGGGCATCCTTAAAGGAACGGAACCCCTTTTCTGAGGGAGTTTGATCGTGGGACCAGCCAGTCCTGGGGGAAGTATGACCATGCCGCCAGCCTGCTGTAGCGATCCTTCTAGGTCTTTTTCGAAAAGCCACGGCAGACCTTGCATCCCTCCTCATCATGGTCCGCATGCAGACAGTACAGACATTTGTGGTGTCGATCCTCCACGAAAGCATTCCTTACTCTACATTTCACTCAGACTTTGAAGAGGCATCTCTTCTCCTCAGTCATGACGGAAAGGCATGAAGTAGGCCCAAGCCCGGGCCTTCTCTGATCCGATGAAAGATCCTCAATGTAGTACCTTCACCGACAGCGGATCCCCGCTGCCGGTAGTCAACCTCCGGTCGAACGATAAATCCAAAAATCGGTCAAAACTTACACATTTTACCAAAAAACTCAAAATATTAGGAAAATAGCTTGGACAGCACTCAGAGGACGCCCAACACTGAAGTGTGCGGTAACAATCTGAAGATGGCCACCAGAGGTGGAGCTTAGGGAGAGGACTGTCATTGGATGGGGGCAGTATGACCCCTGAGGGCAGTGATTGGTTTAGAGGAAAAATACAGTTTTCAAACGAAAGTGAAACTGTTTTTTTGATGACAGGGAATATTCAAATGCACAATACAAAAGTAAATTAATAAAATATGACCGTACAGACACTCTGGACAAAGGCCCTTAAAAGGAGCCTATCCTGCAATTCCTCCTTATTGAGCTTTGAAGCCCTGCTCAGTGCCAGCAGTAAGTCAAAATAGTATAGGCCCTGATTTCTTAGCCAAGCACACTTGCCCAGAGAGCCTAATGGTCCAGGCTGCTACTTCAGGGGACAGATCAGCAGTTTACTCATCCTTTCCGCTGGATATGGTCTTCACCGAGATGATGTCAGTGGTGGCAGTCAGTATGAGAAAGGAAGGCATTCATGTCTTCCCTTATACTTGGACGACTGGCTTATCAAGGCCCGCTCGGAGGAGAAAGCTCAAACTCATCCTAGTCATGGTTGCAACTTCCTGCACAGACTGGGCTTCTCCCAGTCACAGATGATACCTTCGCAAATGCTCCAGTTTATCAGAGCAGTCCTGAACTCATCCAAGGGGAAGACTTTTACTCCAGAGGACCGAGCTACCAACATTCAGCAGATTGTCTACAAATTCCAATAACAGAACACCAAACGTCTTCCAGCAATGGACTTTTAGGCTGCTGGGCCTCATGGTATCCTGCATGTTTCTGGTACTGGTGGCCAGACTGAGAATGAGATCCCTTCAGTGGGCTCTCAGATCCCCGTGGTCACAATTCTCAGGCAACATGACAGACCTACTGCAAGTTCCAACCAGAATCTTGCATGATATTTTGTGATGGTCCAGCAAGAAGAACTTGATGAAGGCAAACCCTTTTGGCAGCCTTGGGCAGATGTGACTGTAGTGATGAACACCTTGTTGAAAGGCTGGGGGCGCTCACCTGAACAAACTGAGGGTGAGCAGTCTGTGGTCTCCAGCAGAGGCAAACTCCACATAAACCTTCTGGAGTTAAGGGGGCGATCAGACTGTTGAAGATGGCCTTTTTGCCTTCAATAAAGGGGAAAACCGTCCTGATCATGATGGACAACATAGTGGCTATGCACTACCTCAACAAGAGAGGGGACAGAGGATCACTTCCTCCGTGCAGAGAAGCAAAGTAACTTGTTTTAAACTTTCAACAGACAGATCTCAATAGCAGCAATTCATCTAGCTGGAAAGGAGAACACAGTAGCAGACTCCCTGAGCAGGCAGGGGTCAGTCTCCCACGAGTGGAATCTATGCCGGCATGTTCTTGCAGAAATCTCTGCCCCCTGGGTAACCCCTGAAGTGGATCTGTTTGCATCCAGATCAAACAGGAAGTGAGGGCTGTTCTGCACCAGGGAATTTCCTCAGAGAGTGGCACTGGGCAATGCCTTAGTGGTAGACTGGAATTATCCACTACTATATGCATTCCCACTGATTCCCATAATGCTGCACGTCATCAGGAGGTTGAGGAGGTTCCGTTAAACAATGATCCCCATTGCCCCCGGATTGGGCCAGGGGGACATGTACCCAGACCTTCTGCACTTGGCCATCTGCCCTCCACAAAGCCTCTTGTAGAGAGCTGGCTTGCTCCCACAAGGAGAAGGCCGGATCCTCCACCCCACCCTCATTCTCCACGTCTGGCTACTGAGAAGATCAGGTACAGAGACTGGGACCTTGCGGAGGACGTCATGAAGGTGTCGCTTTCGGACAGAAGACTAGCAACAAAAGCTCTTTACTTTACTGGAAGAAACTGTGCAGCTGTTGCAGAGCCAGAGATTTAGACCCTTTATCATGTGACATTGTTGCAGTACTTTCTTTTTTGTTGCGCCGTGCAACACAGGGTCTCCAGGTGATGATGGCTAAACGGTAGTTGGCTGCGCTTTCTATCTTCAAGGGGACTCCTAACCAACGTTCGTACTTGACAGTTCCTTTGATCATTCAGTTTCTCAAAGGGCGAACAAACAAGTCCCCCCCCCCCACACCCCACACCTTTCTTGGTGCCGGCATGGGACCTGAATTTGGTGTTTGCATTTTTTTTATTGCGCACCATTCGAGCCTTGACACTCTTGCCCGCTAAGGCTTCTGTCTTGGAAGACAGCCTTTCTAACAGCCATTGTGACAACAGGCCGGGTGAGCAAGCTACAGGCCCTGTAGTCCAAAACACCTTTTATTGTTTTCTCCAGAGAGAAAGTAACACTTAGGTTTCATCTGTCATTCCTTTCCAACATAGTGACAGACTTTATTATTTTTTATTTATTATTTGATTTGGCTGAAAATTTCAACCTTTCAAATTTTACAAAACAAAATATACATTTCATTTTTACAATTCATCCACATTTTACATCAGTTTATGATACACAAGATTAAAATTCAATTTATGACTTCTCTAATCATGCAACTAAAAAATAAAAGGAAAACAAATTAAAACAAGGTAATTCCATAACAATCCAGAGTAAAATTATCTGAATCGACATCTCTCTTCATTTCTCAATTAGCTCTTGTTTACTACAACAATGTCTTCATCACTAGGTTCCAATTTTACTGCCTTCAAGTAATTCATTATTGCATAACCTATTAGTCTTGATTGCATGTTAAATAGATAACACCATAGCTTCTGATCATCTAATATTCGATATTCTTCAAAATATTGGATAGTTCTGATGTGTGTCAACTTGGGATAATGCACCATGATATGCTCAAGAGTTTCTTTCGTTTTTTGACATTAGCAGCACAATTTGTTTACACAGACAGTTGGATACCACTTATCAAGATCTCTCTGGTACTCCACAAGTTTAATCTGAAGCGAAGGAGTCCAGAGCGATGATGCATATTTGGCGATTTAACCAAATAGGGTTCAATAGTCCCATATAGCTTAGCTATGAATGGATTTTTTGCAAAATCTTTATACTTCGAACACTGGTATCGGTTTGTAATCCAGTCAAATTCCCATAGTTTGACTTTGCTGTATTAGGATTTGTAAGCAGTAATTATTTAGTAATATCCGCATCAAGCAGGAACACCTCCGCTTTAGATTTCCAGCATTTGACAAAATTGTCATTCGAATTTCCAACATAATCTGCTACTACGCCTAACAAACCATTATGTATCGTATTGTCCAGACATTTCCTATACAAGGAACATATCTTCCATTGGTAATGTCCTTGCACAGAAATTAGGCCTAGTTCCGGCCTTATCAGGGCTATTGGAACTGAGGGAGGACGATTAAGCACTGATTTCCAGTACTTGCTCTCAATCATGTACCAATAGAGTTGGCTTTTACACTTTTTCATTTCAGAACCATATAGTAATATAGACATGGCTTTTTGTTTGTAGTAAATTACAACCGGAAGAATTGAACATTTACAATATTTGCTCTTAATTATACACGCCAGAGATATAATTGTTAGCAATTTGGCTTGAATCATATTGTAGGTCGGCATGATGATTATTAATGCTTACTCCCAAGTAAGTATAGTTTCTAACACAAAGCAACTTTGTATCATACAATTTCCAGGCATTAGCTGCTATTTTTTTTTGTGATTTCCAAACTGCCTTATTTGTTTTTTTTTTGGTGTTGATTTCAATCATATTTGTTTGTGCATATCCCTCCAGTACTTTTAACATATTACGCAGACCACAAGGTGTTTTAGCAATTAAAAGGAGGTCATCCGCATATAGGAGCCTTCTTATAATATGCGTCCCCAGTTTTGGTGAATCTGAGACACATTCTTTCAGCCCAACTCCAATATCCAAAATAAAAAAATTGAAGAGGGCCGCTGCGAGGAGACATCCTTGCTTTAGCCCTCTTGCACTGGGTATTGGAGTAGATAGCAAGCCATCATGGCTCAGTCTAACCTGAATTGAGGTCTCAGCATAAAAATCGATGGGCCACTTTAGAATATGCCTGCGCAATTACGGTCCATCAACTTTTTAAATAACAACTCTCTCGGGACCGAATCGAATGCATTCCTAAAGTTTACAAAGGCTACATACAAGGGTTGTTTTTTCTGTTGGCTGCTAACAATGAGAGCATTTAAAACAAAAACATTCATGCTGGTACCCAAACCTGGAATAAAACCTGTTTGGTTGGGATCTCGAGAACTTTGGTCCGTCTGCCACTGATTAAATTCTTTAAGGATCATACGGGCAAAGATTGTGCCTGGACAGTCCAGGAGGGCTATTGGTCTATGAGATCCTGGATTTTGTCTGTCTCCCTTTTTAAACAAGGGGATTATAACGGATTTCCTCCAGGAATGAGGAATTGAACCCTTCCACATCCCGTCTCTGAATATTTGATCCAGTATAGATAGATGCCCACAGAATTGGCCTTCTTTTCAGCATACTATTGTTCAGGCCATCTGGGCAATGTGATCTAGACATACTCAGTTTAGATCATCCCTATCAAATTGTATATCATGTGACCAATTATAGTCATATAATTATAGACGTTTGGATTCTATAACCCTTATTGGTAATGCAAGATGGCTCAACTCACGAAGTGCTCGTCTCAGGATTATTTTCTTGTCTTTTATAGCACAATCAACAATATGCAAGTGTTTAAAAGATTGTCTCTGAAAATTAGACACAACCTCCACACATTTTTGCATAGATGTCTTATAGCATTCACCCCTCTGGATTTTCAGAAGATTCTTAGATTCCATTAAAGTTGATTGACACCACCTCAAGCGATTCCTAGAGTTACTGGCCACGACAGTTCCACTATAGAGATCCCTTGTTTCTTCATTATTTGAGCATTTCCAGTTCCAAGTCAGGCATAATTGATTTTGATCACTTAAAGAGGGACTCCTTAATAGTCATTGATGTGATTATATTGAAAAATTCTACATTAGTGTAGATATAATCAATTATTGCCTTGTCAGAATTACGGTGCCATGTATAGTTAGCAGGGATATCTCCATAAGTGGAACCATTTAGCATTTTTAGTTGCCTGTCCTTCATCACACTGGCCCAAATACATTCCTCATGACTCCATTTTTCATTCCCTTCGGGCAATAAATGAAGATTTAAATCTCCAACTATCATTATGAAATCAATATCTTTTTTCGTCATAATGACGCCCAAATTATGCAATATGTGGATGAAAAAGTCATCACGCTGCAAATGAGATCTGCCCCAATAAACATTGATAATCACTAGTTTGTAAGTATCCCTTGTCAATTTTACAACTTGGATAATTGGAGAAGAAGATGGATATAGTTCTATGGTGAAGTTAGTGGTAATATTCGTGGCAACTAATAAACCTGCCATCTGGCGGCCTTTTGGGTGAGATAGCGCAGGTGTCATGGTTAGATCATACCCATCCAAAAGCGGGGTTGCGTCAGCCAAGTTTCCTGCAAAATCACAATGTCATATTCATTCAAGGTTGATGCACTAGAGTTAACAAAATGTCTGAAGCCACGAGTATTCCATGAGATTAGCTTAACAGTTGCTTGCCTCTTGCCTATGCCTGGTGCTGGTCCATTATTAGCTTTGACTGACTTGTAGCAAACTGACTGGATTGAAAGGAGACATTTTTGCTTTTTTCGGCTCCGTATATTTTTAGCGATCTCTTGGATGACATTTGGTTGGTAAAGCTTTCCAACCCTTGGTGCTCCTGCAACAGGGTAAAGCCCATTTCATACATTGTCACTCGTTCATCACAGATAATATTTGTTATTGCTCCAGATTGTATATATATTCGAGCATTGGTCAAGTCACACTCATCCAAAAACTCCACTATATCTATGTCACTTGAGGCTATATTGCTCAGCTTGGGAATATCCCTGCAGATGTTCAGAATGCTTGCTCGATTAAGGTCGAACTTCGGATATGGAGAATCTCGGCAGCCTATTATTCGGCAATAACAATTTTTGGGACTTTGTTGTTCACTAACCAAAGTCCCTGGTTTACTCACGATTTTTCGTGGTTTGATGAAAGGAGAGATCAGCATTGCATTCATTTCCCATCAGTCAATTGCTGTGTTCTGTTCTTTTAATTGCGGGGGCAAATTGCTTTTGTTGCCTTCAATTATGTGCTGAGCAAGCACCATTTCATTCACAATACTGGAGACCTCACTCGAGACCGAATTTGGGTGTAAATGTTCCACTCGATTCTCACTCATAGTTTGTGTACCTGCACTCGTCTGTTCGCAATGTCTGAAGATCTCATACATAGGAGTTAAAACGACCTTGCTATCTGGATTACTTCGTTTAACGAAGTCCATCAGTTGGTTAAGACTTGTTGTCTGTGTTAGGGAGAATTATCATAAATGATTGATTTCCCTTACCTACGAGTCCCTCAGCAGCTTTGCTGGATTTCTAGGATTTATTTTTTTCACCTGGTAAGTGAGAGAGCCTTTTTTCCCACTCTTACATGTGTTTTGCTATGTGTGTTTCTACTTTGTGTGATCTTGGGCACTGGAGCCTCACCTACTCCAGGGCACCATACTTTTCATGTGTGTTACACAGCACCTTCAGTGCACTGACACAAGGTTGTCTTTTAGACTTCCACCAGCTCCATTTTCTGGGGCTGACTACAGTCCCCCAGAAAAGGGTAAAGTTGCCATTAAACCACAGACCCAGTACACCCCCATCTTCCATGGAGTATTGGAAAGGGTTAATTCTTAACCCTTTTGTCTGTGCCTCTTGAGGCATCGTTTCTCTCCCTTTACATTAAGACTTGGCTGGTGGCAATGGTATCTACCCTAACTTTTCTACCACGATTATCTTATATAAACGTGGTAATGTTTTAGGCTATTATATTAGCCTCAAACATAAACCTGCTTGACCAAATACATTTTATTTTGGCTCCGGCCGGGTTTATTCGCCATTTCTTTTTGCTAAAGTCTCTCTTGCGTTTTACTCTGCGTGCCAAACCAGGCTTAGTCCCTTTGGTCATCACTTTTTCGCGGGCTTCCACATAGAAGCCCTCCTTTAGGCACCTGAGAGTCTGAGTAGGCAGGATGTGAGGGAGGGGTTTTAGGATCCCTGCCATGGGTTCCCTTGGTAACCCAAGTTGCACTCCTGTCTGATTGGCTAAGGGTACTGGCCTTGCCATGCCAGCCACCCTGCTGTGTGATTGACAGCCAGCCGGAATGAATGGGGGAAAACTGCATAAAAAGCAGGTCTCTGGGACTGGAAGAGCAGAGTCGCCACTGGAACAAAAGTACCAACGTGGAACTGGAAGAAGAGGACCCCTACAACGACTGAACTGCCTGGTGAGGCTCTGCTGCAGGTCCGAATCTCCAGAATCCGATGACAGAGAAGATCCTCCAGGAAACGTCTTCCCTTGAGCTGGTGGGACCAACCAGTTCTCCCAAAATGCAAGCCAGAACCCCTCCTCTGGTCGAATTCGCTGTACAGAGCTACAGTGGGCCGGATAGCCAGGAAGGTCGGACCCTGCTTGGGTTTTAAGCAGCACACCTTTTATTTGTTGCTTTGCTCTGCTGCTGGTTTCTTCCCTGGGTAGTGCAGGACCCTCCAGTCTTCCTACTTCTGATCAGTGCGACAGTCGATTCAGGAGCTGTGAGCCTGCAGGAACTACCAGGAACGTCTGCTTCAGCTACAGCTCCCTCTCCGTTTTAAGGTACTGTGCAAATCCGGTTGTGCGTTTCGTTCAGCCGCGGTGAAAGTGTTTGAAATCTGTCTCCAATCCGAGGGCTTGTCCTTCTCTTCTCTTTGAACTAACTTTTCTACCAACCAACCTCGTCTGGAAACCGTGCCACGAACTTTACCGCGAACTACCCTGAACTGTATTATCTTGAGCAAAATACTTTTGAACCATTGACTTTGGCCCTAAGCCATTTCAAACTGATTTTATCATTGTAGTCTCTCTTGTTCGCTTGCCCCGAGTACATACCTGTTGGTGTGGATCCATTTCTGTTAATTTTTGTCTTTCCCTCCCTTTTAAATTGATGGAGTGCCATTTTGCTCCCACTTTATTTTGTGAGCTTAACCTGTCTGGAATTTAAGGGAAGTGGTGTGGTGTATTAAGAGTGATTTTTAGACTGCTTATAATAGTGTAATGTTATACAACTGAAGAGTGAAATAAATGTATATTCTTTAACTTGAAAGCCTTGAGTCAGTGTTTGCCTGAATCATAGTAATTGCTGTCCTTTGTGTAACTATTTGATACTGCTCACTTACTCTTGAGATAAGTCTGGCTGCTCCGCTACTGCTACCACTTTAACTGTGTAGTACAGGCTTGTACCAAAGGCGAAATTGTACTGTCACTTGTAGTCTTAATTGTGTGTGGTGTTCCCAAAGGGTACTGCATATAATTCTGCCCAACAGCCTGATGGTTAAGTTTCTGGTCCATTGTCTTAAACGGCCTCGCAATAGTAAATAGGGCTGTATTCATAGCTGTTAGGGTATGGTTTGTCGCCTTTGTATTGTTTGGCGCACCCTGACCTTGATATACTTGGTCGAGTTGACAAGTTGCTTCCGGAGTGCTTAGTACAGGATTGAAACATCGTGGAGTTGGAGGAATGAAGGAGGAGTGAGCTGATAACTGGGGAATTGAATAATGAGACGTGTCTAAAGATTGTAGTTTCTAACCATTGTTCAGTGCCCTGTGTCGAAGGATAGTATTGCTCAATATAGGAGAAGTTGCTAATTCTTCAACAAAGTCACCCCTAAAAGCTTCATTCATTTCCATTAAATCCCCTGTGTTGGAGTGAACAAACACAATCTCATCCGAGTCTTTATCGAGGTCATTTGATTGATCCATAAAATCCAAGGCCTCGTCGTCAACTTGCCCTGTCACTCTCAATTCTTGATATGCATCTCTTAGGGCCTTCTGAGATGCTACTGTACATAGTTTTTGTTCATTAAGGCGGGTTGTTTGGTCACTGAAATCTACCATTGCGCTGGAGTTGCATAGATTTAACACTGCATCAATCGTCGTATCTGACACCCCTTTGTCATCGACATGATTCCCATTTTCCGTCGGTTTTACCTTTTTAACCATAGGAATCTCATTTCCATTCTCTAATTGCGGCATGCTAGCGTCCTTCAAGCTAGTTTCAACCACCTCCACTGGCTTAGAGCCAGCTTCAATGGCCCTACAATATAAGCGAATATTGGCACCAGTTGACTTCAAACATCGCAGCAAATTGGACCACAACTTTTCTAAAAATTAGGGGTGGCCATTGCTATGGAGAGGACCCCATTTACCAAAGCAGGCATCCCGATTTCAATGAATAGGGTCTCACTGTCATTCCGTTATTTGAGCTTACCGCTGTTAGATTGCGACGAAGCTTCACAATCCAAACATGAACGGGATCCGGCAGCACTTCTGACAGCCACAGACAACCCTTTTAAAAAAGCCCTTCCGAAAAAGCATGCTGACAACTACCCACAGAGTTCACATAGGTCAGAATAAGAGCAGAGAGCTCAAAGGCTTCAAGCCCGCAGTCGCGCTCTGCAGAAATGTCAATTGCAATACAGCCCCGATTCCTCAAATAGCCAAGTAAAGAAATGCACAGTGAGCCTTACTGGAAAAAGTGGAGCGGTGCTGTGAGGCACGAGCAATGAAAAGGAGCAGGAACAGGAATAGCCGGCCACCCGCCAAACACTCCGCATCGCTCGGCTTGTCAGCTGACTTTTTAAAGCTGACTTGTGGTGGATATAGAAGAAAGTCGTCCGATTTTGGAAAGGAACAGGGCTCTTCAGCAGCAAATACAAGTTGAAGAATATTCACCAATGTCCACCAAACACTCGATGCACTCTGACAGACTTTCACCTGAGATGAACTATACATCTTCCATCTTTCTCCGATCCTTCTAAGGAGGAGGAACAACAGACTTGGACCTAAAATGGCCCTGAGCTTTTATATTACCAGAACTAGAAGATTCAGAGCTGATGATGACCAGCTTTTTGTGGGATATGGTGGGCATCAGATGGGAAAAGCCATTACGAAGCAGACCATTTTCAAGATGGATTGTTTTTTCTATTTCAGAATGCTACAGCATTGCAGGCAAATCGCTCACGGAACAGTTGAGGGCCCATTCAACTAGAGCAAGGGCAGCCTCAGCCTTACAAAGTGGAGTCCCCACTGCATACAGTTGGTCTTCTATCCACACGTTCGCCAACCATTATTGCCTGGACACCTAGGTCAGTCATGATGCCCGATTTGGCACAGCTGAGCTGTTTTACAAGAGACTTTGTAAAGGTATCAGGACTGGAGTGGCTCTCTTTTTCCCTCCTCCTGGAAGGGGCTAGCACTGCTATTGGAGTCCATCTAGGATGAGGAATCCAAGGGAGGACACTACCCATTAGAAGAACAAATTACTTACCTCCAGTAATGTTCTTTCTGATGGATATTCCTCATCGCCCTCCCGACCTGCCCTACAAATTAGAGCGCTAATTGGCTCAAGTCTCTCCTTCTCTGCCGTGAGGCTTGGGATAGTCAGCAAGTCATACGGCCTCCTTTAGGAGTGTGAGATACAAGTCAATTTCCTGACTGAGCAATATTGGAAAATAGAAATTGTGGATCAGCCAGACGCACAAGGAAGCCCAGCACAGCCATCACTGCCAGATGACACAGGGGATTTTCACTCCATGCTGTCCAAGGCATGACAAGAATTCGGGTTGACACCGGCAGAAGAAAAGGAGGACTGTTTTATTTTCGAACACATAGGAAAGCATCGCAAAGCCATGCTCTCCATACCTATTCTGGATAACGTTTGGCAGGAAGGGCTGCAAACCCTAAAGCACCCTTTTACCGAACCAGCAATCAAGGGTAGGCTGGACAAACAATTTAATGCTCCTGACACTATGCCAAAATGCCTCAAATCCCAGCCCTTGCCAGAATTGGTAGTATCTGCCACAGCAAGTCGAAAAGCAAATTTGCAACAGAAATCAGCCACCCCTCCAGAGAGTGAAGAGGGAAAACTGGACGTCTTTGGAAATAAGGTTCTTACCATTGGGGCAAAGACGGTCAAGGCTGCCAACTCCCTTGCCATCGTAAAATGTGGCACAGGCTAGTTTCCCATCCTGAAACATTTGCCTGACGACCAACGGAAAGAAGCCATGACTATCTTGCGTGAAGGCGAGGAAGCTTCTAACCACGGCATCAACATTGCATAAGACCTTACAGAAACAGGCTTCAAACAGATCGGTAATGGGTTGGTGCTTAGGAGACAAGGCTGGTTGCACTGTACAGAATTCAGACAAGAGGCACAACACAAAGTTATAAACATGCCCTTTGAAAGCGACGTCGTCTTCGTAGACAAGATAGATGAGGCCCTTAAAGCCATGAAAGCGGATTCCGAGACCGCATGATGTCTAACCGCACTACAGGGGAGGATGTTTTTTTTGCCCCTTTCGGGGAGCTGCTGGACAAGCAAGATGGAGAAATTACCATACCGTAATATTCTTTCTATGGATTCTTCTCCCGCAGATTTCTCATCTTCATAGATATCCTTGTACAGCTCTGCTGCTTGGAATTTTTTTTTCAAAGGGGGCGTAGTGGACCTCGACTCAGCCGTCGATCCGTCTAGTGCGGTGGTCGATCATCAGCTCTGAAAGTGACATCAGGTGCCATACATATACCACGTCACAACGCACCATGCCTCATTCCTCCTGACTTTTCCTGGGCTCAAGCACTGCATAGGAAAATGTAAGGAGGCTAACCAGCCTCAAATTTAGCAACTATGGAATAGAAACCAACAGGTTAAAAACATTCCAATTAGAAAAACATCTATTTTTTAATTTGTTATTAACCGAGATGAGCACTCCAAAGACATCACCAATGTTCTACATGGAATCAGAAGCAAAAAGCCACAGCACTTTGAGCAGGGACAGCTGGAAGGGCTGATGAGGAATCTTCGGGAGATGAATCCATAGAAAGAACATTACGGTAAGGTAATTTCTCCTTTAATGGATTGCTATTCTCCCACAGATGCCTCATCTTGATAGACTCCCCAAGCAGTAAGCCAAAAGAGGATGGCAGAAAGGATTACACGAGCAGGCTCTACTGAACCGCTCTGCCAAAACCTGCATTAGCCCCACATGCAATGTCCAATGCATAAAGCTTTGTGAAAGTATGTAAAGAGGACCACGTGGCAGCACAGCAAATGTCCCAAACAGGGCCCCCCCCCCCGACGGGCCGTGGAAGCAGAGACTCCCCTCGTGGAATGGGCCCAGATACCCAGTGGGACTTCTTTTCCCGCCTACTGATAGCACTCGGATGCATAAAATTATCCAGTGCAAGATGGTCTGTTTGGTAATCGCAAGGCCTTTGCGCGAAAGAGAGTGGGCGACAAACAACTGATCCGTCTTTCTGAACTCCACTGTGCGGGCAACATAAACGCTGAGGGCTCTTTTAGGATCGAGATGGTGAAAGCGCTATTCCTTCTTAGAAGGGTGGGGAGGAGGGTAAAACACCGGCAAGTCAATAGACTGCGAAAGATGAAATTCCGAAACAACCTTCGGAAGAAACACTGGGCTGACCTTAAGAGATAACTTCGGAAGAAACGCAAAAGGGAAGCTTGCAGCATTAGGCCTGCAGCTCGCTAACTCTCCTAGCCAATGTGATGGCAATGAAAGAGGCTGTCTTAAGGGACAGCAAACTAAGTGAACAAGAATGCATAGGCTCAAACAGAGCTGCCATAAGAAAGGTGAGAACCAGGTTAAGGTCCCAATCCGGAACAACAAAAGGGAGTTGGTGGGAATTTGTTGAGAAGGCCTTTCAGGAATTGGGCCATGACCGGTATGGTAAAAAAAGGAACCTTGACCCGGGGACCTTTTAAAACACAGAAAGGGACGCCAAACACCCCTTGACTGTTGCAACCTGAAGAGGCTAGTGACAGAAGGAACTATCACCATTGTGGTAGGGCAAGAGATGGGTCAACCTCACACTCCCTGCACCACGCCTAAAGTCTTCTCCATCTGCACGCATACAGAGATCTTGTAGACTGTCTACGTGCAGCCAGCAACACCTCAAGAACTTCCCCTGAGAGTTCCCAGTCAAACCTCATCCGCTCAAGAGCCACGCATGTAGGTTGAGGGAATCCGGGGTCAGTGCAGTAACTGACCCTCTAACTGGGTAAGGAAATGCAGCCCCTGAAGCAACCAGTGAGGTGGACTGATGGACAGATCTAAGAGGTCGGAGTACCATGTCCTCTTCGCCCAATCCGGGTGAACAAGATCATGGGTGCTCGATACCTCTTCAACCTCCCTAGAATCCATGGAACGACAGGGATTGGAGGTAACGCGTAATGGAGAGGGAAAAGTCCAATCCCCCAGAAACACGTCCCCCAGTGCACCGTTCACTGGGAATTCCCTTGAGCAAAACTGCTCGCACTTCCTGTTGGCTTCCGATGGCAAACGGATCCACTGCTGGGGTACCCCAGAGAGTGAAGACCTCCTCCAGTTCTTTCTGGCACACTTCCTACTCGTGCAAGACCGTGCTTTTCCTGCTCAGAGCATCCACCAAACTGTTCTCTGTCCACACCAGGTGAACTGCTGAGACCGAGATTTTATTCTCTAGCAACCAGACCTACAGTTGCATAGCTTCTGTGCAGAGGGGACGGGAATGCACGCCACCTTGCTTGTTTAAGTAGTGCATGGCCACCGTGTTGTCCGTTAGAATCAGGAAATGCTTCCCCTTGAGCGATGGGGCGAATGCCTTCAGGGCTAGCCTGATGGCTAGCAACTCTAGTCTATTGATATGCCACCTGGCTTTCAACGAAGTCCAGGGGCCGCTCACCTGCAAGTCCTCGCAGTGAGTGCCCCAACCCTTCAGTGGCGCATCTGTGACCACTCAGTTCTGAGGCCAAGGAGGACAGAAGGGTTCCCCGCCATATTATTCTTGCGTGTGTCCCACCAGCCGATTCTGCACACTACGTAGCTGGACACCCTGAGAGGATCTGAGAGAGCTCCCAGATATTGAGACCACTGGTTTCGTAGGAGCCACTGAAAGGATCTCATGCGCAGTCTGGCTCTGGCACCAGGAAACTGCAGGAGGCCATGAGGCCTAAAAAGTGGAGACAGGAAGCCGTTGGTAAGGTGGCGTAGTTCCAGAACAACTGCACCATCTGTTGTATGTTGTCGGCTCTCTCCTCGGAAGGGAAGGCCTTCCCTGCCAGAGTGTCTATGACTGCCCCGATGAACTGGACCCTTTGGACAAAGTGTCATGTGGGACTTCCTAAAGTTCAGGGAGAAGCCCAGCCTGTGCAGTAGCAGACAGGTGTCGTCTAGATGAATCAAAACCTGTTCTGCAGACTTCCCCTGGATCAGCCAGTCATCCGGGTACGGGTGTCTGTTGACTCTGGATCTTCTGAAGTGAGACATGACTACAGCTATGAGCTTGGTGAAGACCATTGGAGTGGAGGTCAACACAAAGAGCAGCACTTTGAATTGATAGTGCTTGTCACCAATTACAAACCGCAGGAATTTCCTGTGGTTCTGATGTATGGGCACCTGGAAGTGGGCATCCTGCATGTCTATGGACACCAGCCAGTCCTGAAGCTGGAGAGCATGGAGGAACTTCTTTAGAATGGGATGGAGTCCACCTCCTTTTTTGTGTACCAGGAAATACCAGCACGATCCTCTGATCGCGAGGCACCTCTTCCACGCCACCCTTCAACAACAGGGCTCCCAGTTCTTCCTGGAGCTCCTGTCACGGTTGGATCAGTAAAGACGGGGATCTGTCTGGAGGTTTTCGTTAAAAGGGGAGACAATAACCCCACTGAATAAACTGCAGGGCCTAGGCATCAAAGGTTATCTCCTGCCACTGGGACCAATGCCCTGCCAAATTTCCACCAACCGTATGTCGTAGATGGGGAAAATCAAAGGGGCTTCAAAGGTGCTGTTGCCCCAGCTGCTGTCTGCTGCCTCTGCCCCTTCCAGGACACGAGAAACGCCTCTGCCCCTGCCTGGCTTGCAGGGGCTGCGTTTTCCTGCCATAAGGCACATAACGCACATAGCCTCTACCTCTATAGGCAAAACTGAAAGCAGGCTTAGTCGGCTGCGCAGCCAGACCCAGTGACTTAGCAGCAATTTTAGACTCCTTAAATTTCTATATAGAGTCCTCCGCCTTCTGTCCGAAGAGCATCTCCCCCCTCAAAAGGCATGTCTAGAAGGCGGTTTTGTACCCTGTGGGATAAGCCGGAGGTTTTCAAATAGGCCTACCTTCTCATAACTACTGCAAACCCATGGAGCGGGCAGCACAGTCAGCAATGTCCAGGCCTATTTCCAAGGACTGCTTGGCAGTTTCCATCCCATCCTCCACAAGCAGTATAAATCCATCCCGCATTTGGCCATCCGGGACGCATTCTGCCACATGCTCTACAGCCTTTCACAAACCATAGGAAAACTTCACGAAATCGCAAGCTATGTTTGTGGCCTTAAGAGCCATGTTGCCGGATGTGAAACCCCTCTTGGCCTTTTCACTTCCCTGTCTGTAGGGAGATTTGATGTGGATGCCGGGGGCCTGGAGGATATAGTGGCAGCCTGAACTACCCACCCTTCCGGGGAATGGTGTGTTGAGAGGAAGGAAGGATGGATCATCCTCTTGCCGGCCTGTACTTCTCTGTGTCATTGGTACTCGCGGTGTGTTAGAGGGAGGGGGGCAAAGTGCATGGGTTCTGCCAGATGGAAGCCAAAGGGTCAGCTATGGCCAGATTGAAGGGCATGTGGTGTTCAATAACCGGGCCCTCATCCAGAATGTCTAAGGTCATACCCTTGATGGGGAATTGCAGACGACTTGAGGCAGAGGGTGTCAACCACTTTCTCTACTAATGTCCCAATTTTTACATGAGAGCGATTCTAGGATTGTTTTTGTTGCATCTCAAGGTCTGGAGATGTGTGCAACCCACTGGCATCTTGAAGGCCCTGAGCCATCAAGTTGTCTCGGTCCGCAAAATAGTTGACACTGCAGGAACGCAAAAAGATGGGGTCAACCTCTTCACATTCCATGGCTTGATCGGTGCTGAAAATCAACCTCATTGAGTTGAAAAAGCGTGTCTGCTACAGCGGCTGAAAGGCATTGACGTCGAAGGCTTAAATCTTCGGATTCGTGGGTCTTGATGCTGAGGCCAATGGCTCAGCTTGCAGCGGAGCCCTAGAGGCAGATGGATTATGTATTAGCGCCGATAGCTCCAACGGGCGCCGTGGGAGAGGCTTCCAGAGGGCAATTATCTGGCCCTATGTGGCACAGAGCTAGATATCTCAGTCGGCGCCAAAGGCATTGACTTCCTGGTGAGCATGGGGTTGGGGGTACCGAGCGCTGCTTTTGCTGCCAAGGCCTGCTGGTCGGGGTTGGAGCCACGCCAACAGCCGCCTGTTGACGAAACAAGTCAAGCATTTCTTTTTAAAACAAATTCCACTCTTCCAGAGTAGTGGGTTCCTTAGAGGGCTTGCCTCGCTCCAAGGAAGAATCCAATTCCCGTTGATGGTGGTGTCGCTTCGTCTTCCGTGAGGGAGAGGATGAAGAATGGCTTCTGGAGTGAGACCTTTTTGTTTTCACACAGTGACGGCCTTCGTCGTGACGAGTAGGCTCCTCAGTCTCAGCTTCAGACGACTGGACGAGAGTCTGCATCAGAGACTTTGGATTCTGTGTCGTGAGTGGAACCCAAATACCACAAACAGACATTGTGCAGGTCCGTCATCAACATTTTGGCCTCGCAATCAAAGCACTGCTTGAAACCTGAGATCAGGTGCAAAGACATGGTCGAGGTAAATCCAAAAATGTTAGTGAAAACGTTGAGTGAAACTCAATGAGGTTCCTGGTGCAGCACGTGCACGCATGGAAAAAAGTAACAGAGGCATGGGACATAGTGACATGGTATATGTATGGCACCTAACGTCACTTCTGGAGCCGACAATCTACCACCACGCAAGATGGATTGACAATCAGTGGCTGTGTCAAGGTCCACTACGCCCCCTGTGAAAAAACTTCAGAGCAGCAGAGCTGGACAATGATATCTATCAAGATGAGGAATCCGCAGGAGAATAGCAATCCATTGAACGTCCCCTACAAGAGGCTCCAAAGGTTACTCCAGGACCAACTACTACTCCCAGTGCTACAAGCGGAACCACCAGTCGTTCCAGGGACTACGGCCATTTGCAGCTCAAAAGAGGCTCAACTACCTCACAAAAGAGACGCAAAATAAATCCTAACAATGACAGCCCCGGCAACGTGCCAGTGAGGGGAAATGTTGTGCTTTGCAAAGACAGGTGGCAACAAATAACCAAGGACAGATGGGTGCTAGATGTCATCCATCCACCTGTTAGAAATGAAATGTCACTAAAAGCGCATACCTCCTAAGAAAGTGACGCCCACGTAACTGCGGGTCCTTCAACAAGAGGTGCGTCAGATGCTAGCCATGAAGACCATGCAGAGGGTGCCCCCACCCCATCTAATATGAAAGGGGGGGTGTACTCCAGATATTTTGTGTTAAAGAAAAGAAAACACGGCAAATGGCACCCCATACTGGACCTAAGAAAACTAAACAAAAATATCAAAAAATAAAAATTCAAAGTGGTCAGGCTACAAGATGTGATAAAGTCGGTGCAACCGCACAAATACCTGGCAGCCTTCGATCTATCGAAAGGACGCCTACTTCCAAATCCCAATCCACCGCAGCCATAGAAAATACCTCAGGTTCACAGTTATTAAACGCCATTATCAGTTTCGGGTCCTACCCTTTGCCCTAAAGTCCGCCCCGTGTACCTTCATCAAATGCTTGGCTCCAGTAGCAGCTCACCTGCGAAGGCAAGGCCACCATGTCTACCCGCATTTAGACGAGTGGTTAGTCAGGACCTCAACATTCCAGGAAACAGCAACCACGCTGGTGCAAACAGACACGTCGAGATCAATATCTCACGATTACTTTTAAATAAATCCACGGCATCTACTAACATGAGACACTACTACAGACAGACCCACACGCAATCATCACCATATGGCTGTCTTTTTTACACTAATTGGCCTGCATAATCGAGTGACAAGCTTGTATTAGTCACTCTGACACCTTTCCTTTTGTACTCTGGGTGCCGCACTAATATCTTTCGGCTCCTGCCTCATTTTTGATTCGTCTTACTTTCTGTAGCACTTGATAAGCACACGCCTTTCCGCATTCCTTCAGGATACGCAACTACTGCTGTCGCAGACAACGCCCTCCTTGTGACTACTCACTTTGAACATCGCGAAGCATCCATCTCACATAGCAACTATATATTTTCGGGAGCCACGTAGGCTTCTTTCAGCCCGACTAAGGTAAGACTGCGTTTCGCTCTGCCTTTATGCTACGCTGTACTTATTAGGCATCTGTTTAAAATATTGATTACTGCATACTCCTACAGTGCACTTCAGCACCTCGATGTATTACGAACCGCATTGACAGTAGTTTTCACCTTGTAGCTTGCACTCTGTCTAGCTAACGAACTTGCCCAAATTGGCGTTTTTCACCTTTCATTAATTATTTACAACGATGCTTGGCCACGCTAGTTGCCTTTTTTGTCGTCTTTTTTTATTACCATATGCTCACGCTTGAGTAAATATTTGAACCGTATTACACTTTGTCCTTGTATGATCTGAGTGCCCTGATCAGACAGAGATGGTTGTCATCTCCATTACAATACATCAGACGGCATACCAACAACACGCTGTCCTACCAGCATTTGATGTAATATTGATGCCACTTTTTTTTTTTTTATTAAAATGTGTTTGATTTGTATCTTAAACCTTACATTTCCGTTCTACTAAAAATAAATGTATGTTTCGTCAATTACTCAGTGTGGAATTCAGTGTGATTTTACCACTTTCATCCGAATATTTTGCTGACAGGTACTGTGCCCTTTTTTTAACACATTCCAGCCTTTTCACATTTATACATGTAACCTTAGTATTCATTACTACCTGACTGTTGCAGGTCTTTCTGTGTATCTCTCCGGACACACGATGCCTTCCATTTCGGAGCACTGCCCATAGCCCGAAGTCGCTTTGTACCTACTAGTGGTACATTGACACGTTTCTCCTTGCACTATTTATCTAGAGCGATAGCCTTAAAATGGCAGCACACACACTCACCTGTTGTTTGTCTATCACAACTTTCCGAACTTTCATCAGGATCACAAGTCCTGATGAAAGTTCGGAATTGTTCTATGAACTATGCTATTTGATGACTTCATTTTAGAACTATAAGTATCCAAACTCGAAACACCAAATACAGTGTCGACAAGTTTTGACATGGGCTATGTATTACTCTATAGCTCCTAATAATCTTTATGCATTGAGCACTGTGAAAAAACCTGAATCAAATCTGATCATTCACATAGAGGTGTCAACAATTGATTTTGTGCTATGTTTCAGTGTACAGCTCATCATACCTCTGTATACTGAGCACTGTGGTCGAACTTTGAATTGAATTTTATATACAGATGTGTCTGTCCTGTTCTCGTCCATATGTTATCACTTTGTTTATCTTTTTAGAATAAAATGTGTTTTAATTAGTTGTGTGCTTTACTAGTGTGATCTAATTATGTTACACTAGCACCTAGAATTATGTCAAGCTCCGCCTAGCGCCACAAGGGAGAGTTAGCCTTGATTCACCCTTGCTTTTTTCAGCAGACACTCCTTCAGCAGATAGAATTCATGATAAACTACAGAATATCCTGCACCATGCCATCCAAATCCTTGGTGTTCCTGGGGCGCAAATCAACACAGCGCACAGCCTAGTCAGCTCATCCTCCGACAGGATCCAAACACTGAAAAAGTTGGTCCGTTCCTTCTCCCCCACACAAGTGTCAGTACGCAGATAGATGGCACTGCTCGGGACAATGTCATCCGGTATACTCCTAATTTCCCATTGCTGGCTGCATATGAAACTTTTGCAGCAGTTCCTGGCGGCCAGGTGATCACAAACCCATGGGAAGACGAATTTACCATCACACCTGCTCTCTTGCGCTTGCTCCGGTGGTGGACCCCAAGACAGCAATATTGCAGTGGGTGTTCCATTACAAAAAACTAAACCACCAGTCCACTCTAGTGACAGATGCCTCCTTGGCAGGGTGGGGAACGCATCTAGGGCAGAATCAAGTCAAAGGGCTTTGGACTCCAACCAAGGCCCCCTACACATTAATATCTTGGAACTAGGAGTGGTCCGCTGAGCCCTGAAGTCTTTCCTCAAAATCATATAGAACTCAGTAGTACGGATCCTTACCGACAACACCACCATGATGTATTACCTCCGCAAGCAAAGGCGGACCAGGACATGTGCCCTATCGGAAGAGGCTCAATCAATCTGGCACTGGGCCATTCATAAAAACATTGTGCTGCAGGATTTTCATCTGCTGGGCATACACAATCAATTGGTGGACAGCCTCAGCAGGGCAACAGCAGAGTCCCATGAATGGGAGCTTCACAGCAGCCAAACTGGCAAAATCTTTGCAAGATGGAGACATCCGTCTCTGCACCTCTTCGCCACGGCGGCCAACTAAGCAAGGCTGAAAGTTTTGCAAGCAGATTCCTGCATCGGGACTCTCAAGGGGACGTATTCTCCTTCCGGTGGACCAACGTCTTTGCTTAGGCGTTCCCACCTATACCAGGAGGACCGTCCAAATTCTCTGGAGGAACCCCTGCAGGGTCTTTCTGGAGGAACCACAACTGGCTGAGGCACACCTGGCTCTCAGACCACTTCCAGCTGTCTGCAAACAATCTGATTCCACTGGGTACCAAGGCCAACCTGCTGTCGCAAAACAACGGCACGATCCAGCATCACAACCCAGGCTCCCTCCGACTCACAGCAGCGTGGCTCCCGATTACCTTGAATTTGGCCAACTGAACATTCTGCAGGAGTGCCAACACATACTTGCAGTGGCGAGGGCACCTTCAACAAACAAATCATAGTCAAAAATGGAAGCGGTTTTGTAACTGGAGTTTCAAACAACCCAATCTGGACCCTTTAACAATGCGGACGCAACAGGTGCGCCTGTACCTTTTGGCGCGAGCTAAAGAGGGGCTTACACTCTCCTCAATTAAGGTTCACCTCGCAGCCATTTCCAGATTCTAGTGACAGGCTACTTAAACATTTTATGAAAGGTCTGTTCTGCTCTTTTCCTCCAATAAAAAGAATACCACCATTGTGGAGCTTGAACCTGGTCCTCACAAGCCTTATGAAGCCACCATTTGAGCCACAAGCTAAAACCCAAATGAATTTTATGTGGAAATGTGCCTTTTTAGTGGGGATATCATCCTCCAGAAGGGTCTCAGAGTTGCCGGCTCTAGTGGTAGACCCTCCATACCCAAGATTTGCCAGAGTCAAGGTGATTCCATCTACCAACCCACACTTCATACCCAAGATACCTACGGAGTTTCACAAGAACGCAAGTATCATGTTGCCCACCCTTTTTCAGAATGGGCTAGCGTGCACATAAAGGACATTTGCCAGGCGGCTACGTGGGTGGTGCCTCACACCTTTACAAGGCACTACTGCCTACAAGGCCAGCACACGGAGGATGCACAGATGGGACAGGTAGTCATGCAACAGCTGGTTCAATAAGGTACGCCCAGCCCGCAGCTTCAAGGGTCAACTTTTGAGTGTGTGCACATAAGGCGCAAGCAGAAGTTATATTTTCAGTTTTTTTGCCTGCCTGTCTCCTCCAATTAGATCTTCCTGCTGTGCACTCTATTCACAGCATGCAAATCTATGAAAGATCCAATTCTGGAGAAGAGAGTCGTTTCTTACCAGTAACTCCATTTCTCCAGTGTTGGTATCTTTCATAGATTTACATCCAGACTTCCCTGGCAGACAGAAAACTGCTCTGATTGGGGGGGAATTCCTACCAACAGGGTTTGGTTAATATCTGAGGGGAAGTTGCTGGGGTAGAGCTATGATCTCAACGTCCCATTGGTAGGGACCAAAAGCACCCACAACGATGTGGGTAGGATACTCAAGGTGTCACAAATGTTCCTTAATGAAATACATTATAAAATAGGTAACCAGGGATTCCCATCCTGACGGGGAATAGTCACAGCATGTGACTCTATGAAAGATACGAACGCTGGAGAAATGGAGTTTACTCTCCTCTGATGCTTGCATCTGCTTAGACTAAGATGCTTTGCATAGGCTGATATCTAGTCGGAGGTGCAGAATATTGCACGACTTGTTTTTGAAATTCAAAACGGGGCGTCGACTGTGAGTGTTTGTAATACTACCCATAGTTTGTTGTCTTCTGTGCCTATGTTCCTTCAAGGTCCCCCAGATTCTTTTATTTCTGACATGAGCAAGCATGGGAACAAAGTAAAGAGAAGAAAAAGAAAGGTGTAACATCTCTATGTAGCTTTAACTCCAGGAGGGAAGTAAGAGTGGGCTGATGTGAATCTAAGCAGATACAAGCATCAGAAATATAAATATGGCAAGTCATTTTTTAAATGTATTTATTGTTAGCTTGTTTGGCGCTTATACAGCAAGTACATACTGTTTCAAAGCACCCAGAGGGCAAGGGAGTGATACATATTGAATGCACAAACAGAAGAGGGGAAAGGAGAAAGGATGAACCTACTATGCCCTGTGAGTAATTCAGAACGAGCAAGTGCAGCAGGGAAGGGCAGAGGGGTGTGATGCTGGAAATGCATTGGAGGGACAGGGCCTCCATGTCCTTGTCCTGTAGTCCTTTTTCATTTGTGTTCTGCCCAGTAGTCCACGTGGGATTTCTGGCAGTGCAGCTCTTCCTGTTTTTGGTTTGGTGTACAGACCCATGGGATACCCTTATGGCACCCATCGGCGGGAGTGCAACCCTGTGCCCCTAGTGTATGTTTTTGGGATACTCAGAACCTGTCACTGGAATCAGTCGATTCCTGATGGGAAACAAGATGGCCCCTGTGGCCTCTTGCTTTCTATTGCCCGTTACCTTGTTTTCCCAAAGTCCTGGGAAGCCCTGACTCTGTCCCTTCCCCCTGACTGGCTGTTGGATGGAAGTTCCATATATGGTGTTGTTGTGAAGTCCAGGCCAGACTGGCTGGAGCCTTCCCAGTGACTGTATGTTTTGGGTACACCATGTGGGTGGGACCTGGGTGAATGGAGTGTGTGACCAATATGTATGTCTTGTTGTGGATGTCTAGTTTCTGGTGTTTGACACAATGACTGAGACAGCCCTGCCCAAAAACTGGTATGAATGCAGTGTGTAGTGTTGAATGGCTGGGTACTTGTCCCAATACACATTTCTTGTTGTGAGTGTCTGAGAGGGAGGAGTATGGCCTGAATACATTGTATGCCTGATTGGCTGACTGACTGCTGAATGCCCTTCTGAGTGATTGGTTGCCTGAGTGTGACCCAGCAGAATGAATGAGAGATCAACTATTATATCTGGGGGCCTCTCACTGCTAGAATTCGTTCAGAAGCTGAAGTTGAAACTGATGCTTAATCTCGAAGCCGAGCCTGAAGAAGACGGTTGACTGCTGTCTCCTTTCGCCAAAATCCAAAAGCTGTCGAGACTGATCCAAAGGAGGACCTGATTAGGCGCCCTCTTCCCATGCTCTGAGGGACCATCAAGCACCGTTAACCTTCACTGAAGCGCCCTGGAAGTCAAACCCTCGAAAGGCTGCTGACCGGAGACTGGGACCACCGAGGCAAATGAAGACCAGCACCAGACATTCCGTCCACCGTCGTCGACCAGGGTTTGCAAGTTTGCCATAACTGCTGGAGGCCCGTCGAAGCCGTGTTGCCCGGAAGAGAGGACCGCTCAACACCGTGCCGCCGATGACCGGAGCGGCACGCTCCTTTGCCTAAGACTAGATTCACGGACGCGCCTTCTCCGCACCGCTACCCGCCTTATCCCGTCAGAGAAGGCCAGGCCGTCGATGCGTTGAGGAGCATCCACCGGTGGGTTTCCCGCCACCCAAAGACTGTAGAGACGCCAGACGACTCGACGCCCTTGCTAGGCCACAGTTCTTCACAATGTCTTTGCGGTCTTGAACTATCAACTTTGAGGTGCCCCACACTCATCTTCCTGCAGGATGCCTCGACGCAGAGTTCACTTTCTTGGAGGGATCTCGATGATCCATGGCTCCTGCTTTAAAGGGAGCCGCTCAAGAAGGATCCATCGACGACTCCTCATCGAACTCTGCTATTTCAGGTACATTGGGGTGGTAGAAACATTGTAGAAGGAAATAAGACTTATAGGACAATATATGGACTGGGCTTGTGCTATATCTTTACCTTACAGGTTGCGCAGGTGGGGGGTAGGGGGATCTCCACACAGAGCTGTGTCTAGGTAACAGGGCCAGTATTCTGCCAATTGTTCTAACCAACTGCTTTCTTCCTAAATCTATTGTTGGTTACCTTTATTAAGTGATCTGTGTGACATTTGACCAGAGTATAGTTGATGCACTTTAATGAGATCTGATAATAATTGTGGTACCACTTAGCACTGTATATATTTGCCATTATAGATTAACTAAGCACAAAGTGAGTTATTGTGATTTTATGTAACCTTGAACTTAATTATATAAAAACTGTGTTTTAACTAATACACGGTGTGGACATTCCTTTGTGGGGGCTTGGGGACTACACTGTACTTAAGAACCAGCCCGCATCACCTCCTGAGAAGCCAGGCCTTGATTGCACGTCCATTGCTACCGTAATAGAGAATCTTGTGCCTCTCCGCTACCATATAGAGAGCAGAAGTACAGAACCCCCCCCCTCCAGTCTTTACAAGGGGGTAGGAGCTGGAGTGTCCGTGTTCATGAGTGAGCAACAGACCAAGTGCATGGTGAGGTAAGTGCTCCACAGCCAGGAGCTGTGTTGGGTGTAAGTGCGAGCCTCCAGACGGAGGGAGTGCCAAGGCAAGTGCTGAGAGTAGACAAGCTGGGGCGATTGGGTGTGGGAGGCCAGGGGCCCCAAGGATGCATAAGGGCCCAGGATACCAATCACAGCAACTGTGAGATTAACAGAGGAGAGGAGATGGGAAGGAGGTGGTAAAGCGCAAGGTCTTGAGGAGCTTCTGGAATTTAAGGAGGTCCTGCTCAAGGCATAGAGGGAGGGGGAGGCTGTTCCATAGTAGGGAGCCAGCTGAGGAAAGCGATCAACCTCCTGCCCTCTGTTTAGCAAAGCGCTTTACACACAAAGAGTTGGTGCCAGAGGAACATAAAGGTCTGGAGGGGTAGTATTTAGTGAGATTAAGTTGAAGATAGTAAGGTGCCCAGACTCAGACAGCCCTGTGGATGATGCAGATGGATTTGAATTTAATCTGTGCAGCAACCGGGAGCCGGTGAAGACTTTTTAGGGCAGGAGAGATGCAGTCCCTGGGCTTAAGGCCCAGGATAAGTCTTGTTGCCCTATTCTGGATTAGCTTGAGAGGTTGCACAGTGGAAGAAGGTCGATTCAGGAGGAGGCTATTGCAATAGTCCAGCCTAGAGAGAACCAGGTGTTAGGGAGAATTCTCATAAATGGTTAATTGCCCTTACCTACTGAGTCCCTCAGCAGCTTTGCTGGATTTCTAGGATTTATGTTTTCCACCTGGTAAGAGTGCGAGCCTTTTTCCCACTCTTACATGTGTTTTGCTGTGTGTATTTTCACTGTTCGTTTTATCTTGGGCCCTGGAGCCTCACCTACTCCATGTGCACCGCATTTTGTGTGCGTTACACAGCACCTTCAGTGCAGGGACACAGGGTTGTCTTTGCGACTTCCCACTGACTCCATTTTCTGGGGCTGACTACTGCCCCCCAGAAAAGATAAAGTTGCCATTAATACCACAGACCCAGAACACCCCATCTTCCATGGAGTATTGGAAAGGGTTCATTTGTATTCCTTTTTGCCCTGAGTACTTACCTGTTGGTGTGGTTCAATTTCTATTAATTTTATTTTTCCCTCCCTTTTAAATTGCTGGAGTGCCATTTTGCTCCCACTTCACTTTGTGAGCTTAACTTGTCTGGAATTTAAGGGAAGTGGTATGGTATATTAAGAGTGTGATTTTCAACTTGCATCTAATACTGTAATGTTGTACAACTGAAGAGTGAAATAAATGTCCTTTGTGTAACTATCTGATACTGCTCACTTACTCTTGAGATAAGTCTGGCTGCTCAGCCATTGCTACCACTTTAGCTGTGTAGTACAGGCTTGTACCAAAGGTGAATTTGTACTGTCACTTGTAATCTTAATTGTGTGTGGTGTTCCCAAAGGGTACTGCATATAATTCTGCCTAACACTGGTGTACAGCGGTGAGGATCAAAGTATAGTGATTACACTTAGAGTGCTGCTATTACCTTGGATCAACTAACCACAAGGCGAACATCACTAAAAAGCAACTTTAATCATGTCTGATATGGATAGCCACAGTCAGGAGACCCTCCTTAGCTACACTACTGATTATTTAAGAAACCTTTGTAAAGAAAGGAAACTCCATGCCAAAGGCAAAAAGTCTGAATTAACTGAAAAGTTGTTAAAGAATCCAAATCTAGGGAGTGGGTCTGAAATGCCTGACTCTCTAGCATATGTGGAAAGTATTGAGGATGATAATATGTCTGTTAACGATGAGTTGGAAGAGGTAGATGTGTCTCTTAATATAGGCCTCACTGCCCCTTGCCTGCTCAGCACCTCAACCCTTGCCCACTGGGACCCCCACAGGTCCTAACACGCAGTCCTGAATTCATTGCTCTAAAGAAAATGAGGCATGAACTGGAATTCAAACGTTTAAATGCTCAAACTGAATAAAAACACCAAGAACTTAAACTCAGAGAAATGGGGTTGAATCATGAACTAGAAATGAAAAGATTGTCTCTTAAAAATGCTTCTCACCCAGAGTCTTCTAGGTCTTCCAGTCCTAAGAGACCCTGTATGCATAAAGAAATTGTGGGTATGTATGAGCTTAAGCTTGATATTTTGGATTGGTTGTCAATGTTTGAATATAACCATGGTATTCAAGGTTTTACAGGGAATCAACTGCTTCCCTGGCTCTTCTCTAGGCCACCCCCTGTTGCATCTGATATTGTAATAGAGCTGGGGGAGGTGGATAGGATGGATTATGAGTGTGTGAAGCTAGCCTTAAATGCTAGATTTGGGAAGACCCCTTCCCAGTACCTTAAGAGGTTTAGGACCCTCGAAAAGCATGATGGTACCCCTTGGGCTACCTAGGTATGTGAATATTTGAAAAACTTACATGGTTGGATTACGGGTTACAGAGTGAACACTTATGAAGGAATGATAAATCTTGTTATGTTGGATTCTATTTTTGATGTCTGCTCTCCTGAGCTCAGACAGCACTTGGCTGATTCTAAGGAGATGGATCCAAAGAAGCTAGCTAAGGCTGCTGACTTGTGGGTTGCCAACAGGGCAACTCACAAGGATTCTGTGGCTACTCAGAAAAAGGATGAGGGGCAACAGCCAAAGAAAGATAAAGAGAATTCTAATGCCTCTAATCCAAAAGGGGGCCACAAACAGCAGCATAAGGGTAAACACCACAAGGGAAACCAAACCAGGCTAGTGCACCATCTGGACCCAAACCAGATGGAGGTCAGAGCAAACCCCCATTCATCAAGACATTTGGGAAATGTTATGTTTGGGGGTCAACTGACCATGTGAAAGGGGATCCCAGATGCAAGGGTAAACCTTCAGGGGTCCACACTGTCTCCTTAGCCTTCTCCCCAGAGGAAGAAGTACCTATGGTAAGTGGAAACTTTCACCTACTGGCTGATGAACCCATGAGAGTCTCAGCTAGTGTTTCGTTAGTCTCCCTGGGCTTGTGGGAACAACAGAATCTAGAGGTCTATAATTCAATCCCAGATAATACTAAAGAGTATATTTTTTTATTGATTTAGTTGAATTCATCAACTTTTCAATATACAATACAATGATCAAATAGATTAAAAAAACTTTTTTTTAGTACACAGCAAGTCGAGCAATAAAAATAAAAAGCAATGTGCATATAATGAATTTTCCCATTAACATCGAAAGAAAAAACAATTAAAACAAAATATAACACAATCGACAGAACAAATATATTCCTTATATCATAGTTTAAAAGAAATCATAATCAATTCAAATAAAATAAACTGTCCAAAGTTTAAAATGTTTCAATAGTATCTAATTGCAGTGAACACAGAAAATGTATCGTTGCAATCTGTAAAACCAGTGAGGAAGACCCGTAAATGAGTAGCAACATTGACTTGGATCACACAAGGCAAAAGTCGAACAATACTTATGAAAATGTATTTGTCTTCTGGTACAAAACAGGGGACATTGAGTAATCAGATGTTCCAAGGTTTCAGAAGTGCCAGGAATTTGACAGAAACGACAAACATATTGATCAGGGGATAAAACCTTGCAAGTACACAAGAGATCCTTGGTTTGCCATATGTGAAGACTGAAACACAGCATCAGTTGTCTACATTGTGGAGAGGGAGCTTTAGACAAATATTTTTCCATAATTCCTCTTGATTTCGGTGGAAATCGTTGGCTGATGGCATTTTTATATATTTATATGTTAAACATTGCTGTTGATTATCAATCCAGGCCATTTTGTTCGGCCATTTTTCTTTGTTTTGCCTTGTCAGGATTTGAGATCAAAATATCAATTTAAACATCTGCATGTGCCATTACTTTGTATGTCGATAAAGAGTATTATAAATATAGTGTTCTTGTGAATGGTCAGGAAACCCCTGCCATCAGAGACACTGGAGCCAGCATAACTGTGGTGGGTGAATCATTTTTCAAGGTGGAGGATGTTGCTAAGGCACCCAAACGCCTCACCAAGTTAGCTGGAGGCCCTGTGCAAATGCTTCCCCAGTTACCAGCTCTCATCCAGTGTAATGATATGACTGTCAAAGTACCTGTTAGTGTGCAGAGTGAAGTGCCTGGGAGAGTCCTGTTGGGTAATGACCTGAAAACTCTTGGAGTTGTGTCAAGCACCCCCAGGCCTCCTAGTAAGAGGAAACAGGAGCTCACTAGGTCTGCAAGGGAGAGAACCTTGAGAGGCTCTCCAGAGGAGCTGATAGAGGAAACTATCACTCCCATTCAACAGGAGTTGCTCTCTGCCATTTCCAAGAAAACAGAGGCAAAGGGGAAACCCAGGACCTCCAGGAAAAAGTCAGACAGCATCCCTGTGCTACCAACAAGGACATCCCCAAGATTGTCCAAAGTCACATCTGTGACTACTCCACCTGCTGAGGCAGAGTGTGAGGTGCAACCTTGTGTGGTTGAGCCAGTATCTGAAGAATCAGACCTGGAAGAAGACACGGTCTTAGTTGGAGGCCTTGACCCTGTTGACCATCCTGAGCTGCAGTCTTTACTGGCAGAAGGTGGACCCAACAGGGGAGACTTTAGCAAAGGACAGAGAGAGTGCCCTACTCTTGAAGGTCTTCGACAACAGGCTGCTAACCAACTTGATGGGCAAGAAGTTGGGAATCGCAGGTTGAGCTGGAAAGATGGCCTCTTCTACAGTGAACCGACTGAGTCTATCCCTGGGGACTGCAAAAGAATTGTAGTGCCCCTTGCCAACAGACTCCAGAACCTACACTTAGCCCATGAGATACCTTTGGCTGGTCACTTGAGTTTCAAGACGACCAAGGAAAGGCTCTCTCTCTACTTCTACTGGCCTAAAATGGGTTCAGAAGTTGACAAATTCTGTAGGAGCTGTCACACTTGCCAAACCTCTGGCAAGAGTGGAGCCGCGAATGTGGCACCCCTGGTACCTCTCCCAGTGGTGGGAGTTCCTTTTGATAGGGTGGGCATTGACATTGTCGGTCCCCTTGACCCTACCACATCTTCAGGGAACAGGTTTATCCTGGTTGTAGTAGACCATGCTACAAGATACCCAGAAGCTATACCTGTTGTTACGGCTCAGACTATGGCTAAGGCTCTACTTGGTATTTTTACCAGAGTAGGGTTTCCTAAGGAAGCGATATCCGACAGGGGATCCAATGTTATGTTCCACTACATGCAGGCCATGTGGAAAAACTGTGGTGTCACAAGTTCTCTACAGCCTACCATCCACAGACAAATGGACTGGCAGAGAGGTTTAATCGTACTATGAAGAGCATGATAGGTGCATTAGAGGAACCCCTTAAAAGAAAGTGGGACCTTCTACTGCCATGCCTTCTCTTTGCATATAGAGAAGTCCCTCAGGAGGGAGTTGGTTACAGTCCCTTTGAACTTCTCTATGGCCATCCAGTCAGAGGTCCATTGGCCCTGATCAAGGAGGGGTTGGAGAGTGCTCCTTCCCCCCAAAGCCAGTCAGAGTGACTGACTATGTGATAGGTCTCCGGAGGAGAATGTCACACATGATGGCAGAAGCAAGTGATAACTTGAAAGCAGGTCAGGCTCTGGTTAAACAATGGCATGACCAGAAGGCCAGCCTGGTTGCATTTACTCAAGACCAGCTTGTACTAGTTATGGTGCCAAATGGATAGGACCCTTCTAGGTTGTGAGTAAACTTGGAGAGGTGAACTATTTGGTGGACTTGGGCAGACCTCAGGAGGCTCCCAGAGTCTTTCACACCAACCGTTTAAAGGCTTGTCTCGAGACCAGAAGTGGGGGCTTTGCTTCTAGCTTCAGCTGAAGAGGAGAATTAACCTCTACCTGACCTCCTCAGAGTTCAACCTTTAGATGAACAGATAGGAGTTAATCTCTCTTCTCAGCTGACTTCTGAACAACAGGAGGAGTGCAAAGTTCTGTTGAATCAGTTTGCCTCCCTGTTTTCACAATCACCAGACTTGACCCTTTGGGGCCAGCAGGATATTCTCACTGGTGACTGTTTACCTGTAAAAAGCAGGGGTTACAGAATGTCAGAACATGTGAGATCCCATATCAAAGGAGAGGGCAACAAGATGCTTGATCTTGGGGTTATAGAGCCATCTACAAGTCCATGGTCTAGTCCAGTTGCTCTAGTACCGAAGGAAGGATCCAAGGAGTTGTGATTCTGTGTGGACTATAGAGCTCTAAATGAAGCCACTAAGACTGATGCCCATCCTTTGCCAAGGACAGATGAACTGGTGGATAGACGTGGTTCAGCCAAGTACCTCAGTACATGTGATCTAAGTTCAGGCTATTGGCAAATAGCACTGACAGACCATGCCAAGAAGAAAACTGCATTCTCCACCCCAGCAGGCCTCTACCAGTTTAAGGTTATGCCTTTTGGACTAAAGAATGCACCTGCTACATTTCAAAGGATGGTTAATCAAGTTCTGAATGGGATGGAGGACTTCTGTAGGGCATACTTGGATGACATTGCAGTGTACAGCCCTACATGGAAAGAGCATATTGATCACCTGTGATATGTTTTGCAGGCTCCTGAGCAGACCCATCTGACCATAAAGGCAAGTTAATGTGAAATTGGTCAGAGAAAAGTGGTCTACCTTGGTCATGAGGTAGGAGGTGGTGAAATAAGGCCATTGCCCAGCAAAGTACAAGCTGTGCAAAACTGGGCCACCCCTACTACTCAAACCCAAGTGAGAGCTTTCTTACGTCTCACTGGGCATTACAGGAATTTCATAGAGAACTATGGGTCCATAGCTTCTCCCTTGAACGTGATCCCCTCTCCAAAATTCCCTAAAAAGGTTAGATGGAATAAGGAGTGCACTCAAGCCTTTCAAAGCCTGAAGAAAGCCCTTTGTTAAGCTTCAGTCCTAAGAGCTCCTGATTATCACCAACCCTTCATTGTGCAGACAAATGCCTCCAATATAGGTATAGGTGTAATCCTCAGTCAACTGGATGAGAAAGGTAGGGAGCACACCATTTGCTTCATCAGTAGGAAACTGAAGGAACCAGAAACAAGGTGGGCAACCATAGAGCGTGAATGTTTTGCCATTGTGTGGTTTCTGAAGAGGTTTATACCATACTTGTATGGATCTACATTTGTGATTCAGACAGACCACCAACCCTTGAGATGGTTAATGCAAATGAAAGGGGAGAACCCAAAACTTCTAAGATGGTCAATCTCCCTGCAAGGGTTTGATTTCACCATTGAGCACAGAGCAGGATGTCACCACCAAAATGCTGATGGTCTCTCTAGGATGTTTTTAACCGACTAGAGGTAGAGATTCATCCAGGAGTGGATTAAATCCGCCTGTCCCTTAGTCTGGGGGGGGAAGGGGCGAGTGTTAGGGAGAATTTTCATAAATGGCTGATTTCCCTTACCTAATGAGTCCCTCAGCAGCTTTGCTGGATTTCTAGGGTTTATTTTTTTCACCTGGTAAGAATGCGAGCCTTTTTCCCACTCTTACATGTGTTTTGCTGTGTGTGTTTTCACTGTTTGTGTGATATTGGGCACTGGAGCCTCACCTACTCCTTGGCCTCATATGTTTAATGTGACAGATAACAGATAGTGGTTAAGGAGGTAAAAGGTAAAAAAAAATGTTGGAAGCCAATATTATTGAGCCTTCTTCGAGCCCATGGTCCTCCCCTATCGTGTTGGTCACTAAACCTGACCGTTCGCAGAGGTTTTGCATAGACTTCCGTCGAGTTAACGCAATTTCCAACTTCAATGCCTGCCCCATGCCACGCATCGATGACCTAATTGATAAACTTGGAGCAGCCAACTTTCTATCCACCTCAGACTTAACAAAGGGGCACTAGCAATTCCCAGTATCCGGGCCACAAAGAGAAAACCGCTTTTTTAATGCCCCTAGCAATGTTTCAATATAAAGTCCTCCCTTTTGGCTAACACGGCGCACCAGCCACTTTTTAACGCCTCATAGATATGATCTTGCAACCGTATTCTGATTTCGGCACAGCTTATATTGACTATATATTATAATTTACTCACTGTAGTGACTAGTCCCCTTTCCTCCAAACTGCATGGGTGTCCCTTCCAAGGGACAGGAGACAGAACTTTTTTTCACCAGAAAAAAACCTTCCCCCAGGCTGCGACCCTGGGAGCATGCGATGCCCGGACTCCGCCTTCCGGCGGCACACTTCAGTCCCCATAGATACCTCGACAATAGATTAACATTGCCTAATGACACCAGTTTTATTGGGGGGGAGGATGTTGGGAGGTATGGAGGAAAGGGGACTAGGAGTACGTTAGTCACTATGGTGAGTAACTTATAATTACTCTTACGTCCCATCCCCTTTCCTCCATACTGCATGGGCGATTACAACCGAGTGTAGCCCCAGGGTGGAGAGGAGACTCTCCTTAAGTAAACAGGTTTGTAAGAACCGCCTGTCCAAAGGCTGTGTCTGATCTAGAGCTGGCATCCAAACAGTAATGCTTGCAGAAAGCCGAGGGGGTGGCTTATGTCGCCGCCCTGCTTATAACCTGCCAGGGGACATGCGGCTGGAAAGCGAATGCCGTCGCCTTGGCTCTGAACACGTGGGCGTGCCCTGCGACTCGAGGAAGGCCGCCACTGTGTTCATCACCCTGGTAAAGACCCTGGGGGCTGAGCTGAGGCCGAAAGGAAGCACCTTGTACTGGAGATTGTAGCACACGATCCTGAATCATAGAAAAGGACAATGAGGCTGCCAGATCGGGACATGTCAGTACGCATCCTTCAGATCCATCCAGTCTCCCTTGCACAATGTCTCCGCTATCAAAGCGGGCGTAACCATCTTGAATTTTTGTAGAGTTAGGGAGAGGTTGAGTGTCGAAAGGTCCAGCACAATTCTCAGGCCTGCCTGGTTCTTTTTCTGAATGGCGAAAGTCGTGGAGTAAAAGCCCAAGCCTCGTTGGGAGGTTGGGACTTCCTCCACTGCATGGCTCTCGACGAGCAACCAGATCTCTGCCAAAATAATTGCTGTCCCAACCTGTGGAAGTGGAGGGGAAGAGGCTGGGATAGGGAGGTGGTACCCCTTGGATACTACAGAGAGGATCCAGGGGTCTGTAAAATTCTGGCGCCAAAAATGTGCATGGAGGACAAGCCTGCCCCCCACTCGAGACACGTGGACCCGAAGCGGAGTGTCATGCCTTCTTCTTTCCCTCTGAGGCTGTTGCGGAGGAGGGGACTGGAAAAAGCCCTTAGTCCCCCCCCCTCCTTTTTGTTGCTTGCGCCCATGCTGGGTTAGCGAACGGTCAGGCTGCCTGGGCCTCCGATCCTGGAAGCCGTGGAACCCTCCGTATGTATGCCCCTTGTCCGAGCGCTGCTGTGACTTGGTGTACCTTTTAAGTGTGGCCTTTGCAAGGTCAAGGATGGATAAAGACTTGCCCATTTTTGAGCAGTTTTTCTTTTTTTCCAGCTCCTCGTCTGTGGTGGAGTGGAAGAGGTCACCCCCCCCGAATGGAAGATCTAAAATGCGTTCCTGGACGTCTGGGTTGAATTGAATTTAGTAGCAAAGAGCCAGGCTGTTCTTCTCATGTCCGTGGCTATGCAGATGGCCCGGCCAGAGGTGTCAATGTGGGCCACGGTGGACTCCATGATGTCTTGTGCCACTATATTGGCCTCTGCCAAGCCCGCCTTAAATCGTTATTGGCTCTGCGCCGGAAGCTCGGGGAGGAAATCCACAAATCCTGCCAAAGCCTCTGATTAACGGCTGCCAGCATGGCATCGGCGTTGGCCTGGCGAAAATGCAAGGACGAGTTGGAATACAGCTTCTTCCCGTACGCCTCGAGGTCGAGGATGACTGAGGCTTGGAGTATAGTGATGCTGCAGCGATCACAGAGAAGTGAGCCTGAGGGTGGGTTGATAGCAAGAGTGTATCCTCCTCCATCTGCTTGTACTTGGCGTCGAGGTATCGATTGACCGGCTGGACCAAGTGGGGCTTCAGCCAGCCCTTTTCAGCCAAGGCGACCACATCCTTCTGCATCGGGATCCCTGTTCTTGCTGTGGGATGCATTGTGAGGACCCCCTCTGCTGGTTGCTCAACCTCAGGTTGAGGACGTCCCAAGTACTCTGCCAGCCGTGCAAGATGTTCGTGGAAGGCCTTAGCTGACGACGGTGTATCGGGGCCGACCCTCCTCATCCGTGTCCACCGGAGGGTGTGGCACCGGTGGAGAGGCCTTGGGGGCTGAAGGCTGGGGCGTGAAGACCAGAGCCTGAGGCTGTCATGACCCTTGCCCCTGGCCCTCACTGGCAAGTCAGCTTTCCAAGACCTCATCCAAGACTCTCAGAGTCAGTACTGGCACCTTTGGCGCCAGGCTCATAACCATCATGAAGACCAACATTAGAATGGGACTATTTACTTGGGACTATTTAACTTGGGACTATTTAACTTGGGGGGGGGGTGGCTTCAGCCAACATGGAGGCACACACATAGCTCAGTTACAAGGAACTGAGCTATGCGGTCTAGTCTTTTGGGTGTGGCAAGCATGGGACTACTTTAGGTGAGGCAGGCCTGGGACTTTTTTACCTGGACTACTTTACCTGAGACTCTTTAAACCACACCCAAACAGCAGAACATGCTTTGCGTTATTGTGCTGTGGGCAGCGTAACGCTCACTGTGTCCAGTTCTTTGATGCCAGCTTACCTGAAACCAAGGGCCTGCAGAGAGAAAGAACACTACGAAACTAACCTGGAGCAGTATCCTGTCTTCAATTCATCGCTGACTTCAGTTGTACTCACCTGAAGGTACTAACTCCATCATCCGGCACCGCATGCATCCTGGAATACCATAAACTGGAAAGAGGAGAAAGACAGCATTAGTAAGCGTTTACTCACATTTCCTCCTGAATGAAGAAAGCCACACAATTCTTACCTGGGTAGTCATCTCCCTGTCAGTATCATTGCTGAAACATTACGGCTGTCAGGGTTCCACTACATGGTTCTGCATCTGATCATAAAGAAGTTCCGCGTAAATGCAAACATTCCAGAATACACAGTAGAGTGAACGGTTCTCACTCCAAAGCGGGACGCTCTGTAACGCCTCGGAATCATGATTCATTTGTTTACACGCTCCCTTTCAGGAAACCTTATGGGTTGCCGTGGAGACGCTGGCACCCTTTGATTGGCGTAGGCTGTCAGGCCTACGACGCCCCGCTGTGCGTGCGGTCACCTGACCAGTATTTAAGCCCCGCACATAGAGGTGCTTCTGAATTTGCAAAAACTCTTAAACTACGCATCTTCTTATTCTGTCTCCTGGTTCCTTGACTCCTTGTTTTTCTACGTGGCTTCTTGCATTGTTCTTGTCTATTGCCTCTATCTTACCTGCCCATTGTTAGACCCGGAACGTCCACAGACTGCATCATCTCTTCCCACAAGTCTTACCTGCTCTTTGTTAGACCCGGAACATCCACGGACTGCATCGTCTCTTCCCACAAGTCTTACCTGCTCATTGCTAGACCCGGAACGTCCACGGACTGCATCGCCTCATTCCCCAAGTCTTACCTGCTCATTACTAGACCCGGAACGTCGACGGACTGCATCGCCTTATTCCCCAAGTCTTACCTGCTCATTACTAGACCCGGAACGGCCACGGACTGCATTTGCATCATTCTTCAAGTCTTACCCATTAACTGCTTACCTTGCAACTCTCACGGACTGCTTGGTCCTCTTCATGTCTTACCCCCCTTGGCAAAGCCATTTGGATTATCACAGCTACATTAATTTCTTCATCCTCCGTTTTTCTGCTCAAAGACTTTAAGGAACATAAACTGTCGCACATCGGCGCAAGCATCAAATAACATCAACGCAACGGCGCAAGGATCAAATGACTCTTTAGGCGTCCTCGTGCCGGCGGGAATAGGAAACAGGGCAATGGGTTTCCAGAACTACCGCTTCATTCACCAGAATTCATCTGCTGTTTGTCACCTGTCCACTCAATTGGTAAGCACATACACTCTGGTTCATGCTTTGTTTCCTTCCACTACTGTCCTGCCGGTAATCGTTGCATTTCTTGTTTTAGGGTACTCACCCATCTAGCTCAGAAGTATTCAGTCCCATTTTGAGTTTCTTGCTTGCGAGTATCGGTTCTTCATCTTGTTTTGAGATAACAGTACCTCTAGCCAAATGTTAATACTTGGTTACTTTTTCTTGCAGCCAGCTGTCTGAGTACCAGGGTGTACAAACATTTTCGGGCAATACTCACCTCAATCTGTCCTTTTGCACTCTTGAGGGGTATATTGTCAGAAAGACCAAATTGCGTCTCGACGTGTAAAGCCACCACAACTGGAATTAGGCCTTGGGCTCTAACAACGGCGCTCGGCGAGGAACATCGCAACCTCCAGGGAGAGAAAAGACACAGGTTAGCAATATAAAAGGCGAAACAGCGCCGCGCATTACTAACCGGACAGCATCTGCGCTTTCGCCTACCGGCCCATGTTCATCTTCAAACTGCATGACAACACCAAAATACCTTTCCATACCTAAAAGGAAAGAAGCAAGACATTATTATTCGAACTAAGAGGAACATAAGAACTGCATATAAAGACTGTGAAGCAGCAAACCTATGGAGCCGCAGCAGGCCTGGATTCATGCAGGGTGGCTTGCACCAGTGAAGTAACTTGGTCGCTGCTCGCCCCCCACATCTACACACCCCTGCCACGAGGAGCAGGATGAGAATCCAGCTTTTACAATATTAAGGTGAGGAGAAGGCCCAAGGGGGAGGAAGGTGTTGAGGCCAAGGGAGGTGGGAAAACAAAGACAATCTGGTATTGAATCCAGCTCTCCTATATTACAGGCCCATCTTTAACCCGAGGCCTTACCATGGGACCGGGAGAGGGTGCGAGTGTGTAAATCATCCAACCAGGGCTGGGTGGTGTGCCCGTGGATACCAGGTGAGCGTAACAGAGGCTGCTGCGGAACCACCTGCATGATCGGTTGGGGGACTGGGGCAGGTGGCAGAGGCTGCACAGGGGCCGGGGGCACCTGTATTGGGGCCTACAGCGCCAGAGGCATTGGGGGGGAGCATGTCCCTGATGGCGTCCCTAAGGATAACACCCATCCAAGGAGATATCATGAGCCTGAGGATTCTTTCAAAAAATCTGTTTTCACAGGCCGGAGGGGTAGGCGATATTGACAGGGTAGCGGGCGGCTGCTGTAGCCGTTGCGTACCCTGCCCATACAGACAGCGAAAACCTGCCTTGCGCAAAGAAAGGGTAGGCTGTATGCCACATACCTGGTTGACACCAGTCCCACCTTGACACACGTTCCTCTACCTGCTCCCTGCCTTGGTGCGGTATCGCGCAGATGTCAGGAATGTCTGGCACGGTGGCCATTTTGTTGAGCTGCCTTCCACGTGCCTGCGTCGTGTTGCTCAGCTCACTGGGCCCCGCCCAGGACTCTTGAGTGTTGATCATGGGGCCTACCCTGTTCCTCAGGCTGAGGCCTGGTAGGCGTTTCACCCTTGGCGGATCTGCTGGTAGAACTGCGTTCACACCCCCCCTCGACATATTGCCGAAACTAGGGCGTGGCCCCTCGGGTAAAGACCCGGTAAAAGAACCTTCCAGTCCCGCAACCAACTAGGGGGTGGGGGTTTGTACATGCACACAGGCGACCAACAGGGGGAGGGGCGAGGCGGTTGAACAGGCACACAGGCGACCAACAGGGAAGTGGGGGGGGTTGAACAAGCACACAGGTGTCCAACGGGGTGTGTGGGGGTTCAACAAGCACACAGGCAACCAACAGGGGTGTGGGGGGTTGAACAGGCACACAGGTGAGCAATGGGTGGGTGGGGATTTCTGAACAAGCACAGAGGCAAGCAGCAGGGGCTGGGGGGGTTGAACAAGCACACAGGCCACCAATGGGGGGTTGAACAGGCATACTGGCGACCAACAGGGGGGTGGGGGGGTTGAACAGGCACTCTGGCAACCAACGGGGGGGCACCCCCTCATGATCCGGGCAACTAACAGGGAAACAAACAGGACCTTAGAAGGTGTGACTTGGTGAGGAGGGCCGGCGTCCACCTCCCGGTGTCAGGCTTGGACCTTAAGTGTGAGCCAGGTACCAATCGTTTTACATACAGTGCTGTGGCAGGCAGAGACAAAGGGAAATTTGAAAGAGACTGCCATCTTGGAAGGTGGTAACCAACATGATGCCATACTATGGCTGAGCACAACAAACAACAAAGTCACAGTGATCCATGTCGTGCACTCACCAGGCAAGGTGGTATTAGCCAGTGTCCTCATGGAATGCGCAGTGGAAAAGAAAACGAACTTCGATTGTCGTGGGTGCATCAAGCTCAGAAGCGTGCATGCCAGGTTCCATAAATCAGCCGTAATTCCCCCTATCGAGCGCAGCCTCGTGTATGAGTCCAGGTTCCCAGAGGAAGGAAAGATGCAGGTCCAGTAAGGGCAGAGAGAGGAATGGGCACACAGGGAAACAAACAGGGCCTTGGGGAGGAGGGCCGGCGTCCACCTGCCAGTGTCAGGATTGGACCTCAAGTGTGAGCCAGGGACCAATCGTGCTACAGCCGGAGCTGTGGCAGGCAGAGACAAAGGGAAAGTTGAAACAGACTGTTGAAAATGACAAAGCGTTTCCACTTGTTGAAGTAGCAATATCTAGCATTGGGTTTGCATGCTTCTTTGAGGACGTCCATGCATCTATGTGGCAAGTTTAAATGACCAAACTTTATGACCTCAGGAATCAAGCTGCCAAGTTCAGTGTTAGAGGACATGGGTGAAGTATTGTTCCCTGATGCTGAGACAGCATGTTGTAAGGGGATGAAAGATTGACTAGTGTGCAAAGAGACATCTTGAGCAGGTGTGAAAACCATGATTGATGTGCCCACAATGGTGCATTAGGAATACATTTGACTTGTTCCTGGTGCATATTGTGGACTATTTTGTTCAGAGTGGTGGTGGTGGGGGGGGGGGAGCGTATGCAATTCTCCCTGACCAGTTCATCCACAGAGCATTTCCCTTGGACCCTGTGTGGGGTTATCTGGATGCAAAGTATAGGCATTGTGCAGTCTCTTGTTGTGTTACGAAGAGATCTAGGTCTGGTTGGCCCCAGTTTGTGAAAATGTTATGACGTTCTTGCTTAGCATGTTGGCTAGGCAGTTGTGTTCACCTGGAACATGTTGAGACAGTAGGTATATATTGTGACGAAGTGCCCAAAGCCATGTGTTATGGGCTAGTTTGGACAGACTTGTAGAGTGTGCTCCCCCCGTTTGTTGATGTAGTCCATCACTGTGGTGCTCTGTCAGGACTAGAACTGTCTTGTTCTGAAGCTGGTGTTGAAAGGCCTTTAGAGCCATGAAGACTGCCAATAGTTGTAGAAGGTTGATGTGCTTTTTTTTTGCCATTGTTTGTGTCCCCACAGTGTGTTGGAGATAGTGTGCGCCCCACCATGTAAGATGCGTCTGTAGATTGAGTGGCGTATACCTCAGGAGTGTTGAATGATTTCCCCTTGAGAAGGTTTTCTCTTGTCAACCCTTGCAGACAAACGAACAAGGACTGCGAAACGACCACTAGATCATCCCATTGACCGCCTGCTTGTGACCAGTGTTTCACTAGCTACTCTTGAATACAACGCATGCACAACCGAACGTGTGGCACTAGGCAAATGCACAAGCCCATCATCCTGAGCCCATCATCCTGAGACAGTGCATTGCTTTTCGGATGGTTACCGGATGACTGGCTACATATTTTGGGGTTTGAAAGAGCATATTTTGTACCCTCTTCGTGGAGGAGAACACAAAATCGTCTTCTGTTTGAATAACCCAAGAAATTGCTTTGCCTGGCTTGAGACGAGACTTATTTTTTTCTCTTTGATTGAGAAGCATAGTTTGTAAAGCAGATTGATAGTCTGCTGGGTGTTTTATAGATAAGCTTGTGGTGTGTCTCCTGTCATCAGCCAGTCATTGAGGTAAGGGTACACTGGGATTGACCACCTGCGCAGGTGTGTGGCTACCACTGCAAGTACTATGGTGAATACCCTTGGTGCCGAGGCTATGCCGAATGGTAGCATCCGTTGTTCAGGTATTTTCTGTGCAATGGCAAGAATGAAAAATGAAAGTATGCATCTTTCATATGTATTGTTGCCATGTAATCCCCTTGTTTTAGAGTAGTCATCCTGAACTGTTGTGTTTTGACATACTTGTCTGCAGGACACAGATCTAATACAGGGCACATGGTTAGGTCCTTTCTAGGTACAAGCAAGCACACTGAATAGATATGCTTGTTTACCTCTTGAACAGGGACGAGTCCTATTGCTCCCTTTTGTAGTAAAGCCTCCATTTCCACTTGGAGGATGAGCTGGTGTTAATGCGACATTCTTCTTACTCTTGGCGGATGGCGTTGTGGTTTTTCAAGGAATTCAATGGAATCTCCATTGGAAACTGCCCACTAGCAGCCATTGATCTGATGTTACCTCCTCCCATGCATGGGTGAATTGAGAAATTAGGCCTCCTACTGGGGATGGACAGCAGGGGAATATGGCGGGAAAGTTATTTGGTGGTGAAGGGTTGAGGAGCCTCTACTGGCTGCGCTTCTACCCCAACCTTTTCCTTGCCTAAAGACCCACTTTTGGGAGGTTTGGAAGTGAGATGATGCTCCCTGCGATGAGTACCAGGGAGAAGGGACGGTGAAGAACCCCGACAGTGCAGGTCCTGAGAAACCTTGGGAACAAAAGGACAGACGGGTATTGAATACCCTGCATTGGACATATGGTTTGCTGGAGATCTGGTTTAAAGTCTTCAGTGTTTCGTGTTCTTTTTGAGCTGTTTCTAAGGCATTGTCTACAGCTTTGTCCCTTCATTATCTTACGGGCTTGAAACCTTTCTACCAGACATTAGTCCCTTCTTGGATTCTTTAGAGGGAACTGTTATGAAATAAGGTCTGGGGTTGCCCTTATCAGTACCAACTGTGTAATACGCCATGATTCGGCCTAACTTCATTAGAGACCTGGATTCTGTGGGCAGAGATGCATTTGTTTAATAAAATCCTAGTGCCTCCACCTAAATAGTTATTTGTTCCACTTAACCTCCTTTTGAGACAGACTATACTTCCATCTCTGACTCATTTTGGAACTCTTATAAGGAAGTATTTGAGTGATATTGGTATGGACGAGTTTTCTTTTTGAGAATGCATCGTTTGTTAAAATAAAACTATTTGCTCACGGTTGGTCACTTACTCCTTGTATATTTAGGACAGTTATTTTCCAAGAAATAGACTGTCCATTCCTAAATATATTTTGTTTTCTCCTTCTGTCCAAGTCCAGAATCTGTACATTAGGTTTACATATAATTTGCTTCAATCAATAGCCTGGGACCTATAACCATAGCATCAACTACATCCATCATCTGCAGGCTGTGAGAAACCTGCAAAAACCCAAAGAGCATTGACACAATCAAGCACTTAGTACTTTCTTGTGGGAAAACGTATCATGTGAAGAACCTCTGTTTTGCTCATTGCACATAATTGTATATTCAAATGGATCTCGTCTTCCCACAGTCCTCATCTTAGATATATTCTTAAATCTGCTTGCCTTGCAGCTGCTGAATTTATTCAATAGTATCGGATGCCGTGTGGCGTTGAGTCGTGGCCCTCGATGGCGGCAACCATCCTGTCCTCGGCCGTAATGTGGACGCTGGCATAAGTAGCTCACGCTGCAACCTTTGCCTCAGTTCCGTTTTTCCGCATGCTCAGCACGCTTTGGACGGTTCTTTGGCTCTGTGAATTCTTTCTGCGTATTGTCTACGAAGTCGAAATATGTCTACACCGAAGACGGGATTCAAGTGGTGCTCCGATTGCGCAGCTAAAATATCCATTGTGGACCTGCATTGAATCTGTTTATGGTGTCTGGGTGTGGACCATAGAGTCAACGACTGCGGCTCCTGTCAGTCCATGACAGTGAAGGTCTGGAGGTGGAGGAAGGGGAAACTTGTGGCAGGTAGGCAGGCCCCGTTCAGAATGCCCTTCTGTTACCCCTTCAAAGAGGTCGTCTTTGGACGACTCCAGGGATGTTCGCTGGAAAAAAAGCGCTCAAAACACTGGAAGTGCCCGAGATCTAGATCTCAGCACTCGTCGTACTCCCATAAAAAAGCGAAGAAACAATGCCATAGATGGCTGTAGTCTTCGTCGGGCTCCTCTCCTGACAGGCGAGTTGGTTTCCTGAGTAAGTCGGCACCACCCGCTGACTGGGAAACATTCCATCTAAAAATGTTGGAGGTTTATCAGAAGGCGGTTCAGAGTACTCCTCAGAAAGCACCCAAGGCGGCTTTACACCCCAACGCGTCTGACAAGACCAGCACGATGCATATTGAGACCACTTCTCGTAGGCCAAAGAGCCCGGGAGGTAAGTATCCTCGACATGTTCCGAAGGAGTCTCATCTCGATACAGGCAAAAGTCAAAACCTTCCTCCTCGACTCCTGTGAAGGAGCACGTACCTGTGCCTTCAAAGCTTGTTAAGCTGTCAACACCATCGACGCCTTTGAGAAGTTCGAAGTCGTTGGTCAACACATCAAAGTCTTTAAAGCCTCTACCGAAACTGACTTCTTTAGGACCATAGGGTACATTTTTGAAGAGAAGGAAGATCAGGAAGTCCTCTGTGACTATGAATACAGTACTCCTAATGTACCTGAACTGATTTCTAAAGAATCCAGAATGAGAAATCTAGTTAACACCCTAAAAGAGGCTAGTGGCTTTGACACCTCGCCTGAGACAGACACTGCCACTCCCGATGTTTCAAACCATTCTGACCCATCACACAGGTCAGTGATGGAAAATGTCACTGTGTACCAAGGATGGGGAAAGCCAGTGGCTATAATGGAAAAGGATGATCTGACTGACATCCTCAACAGCAGACCCCCAAAAGAACCGGTTTTACATTTTCACACCGCCTTAAGAGTGAGAGAAAACTGGCTAAACCAGATACATTCTTGTTACCTGCCGGTGTAGTAACAATAAAATACATAGCTGCCTTCATAGACCCTGAGTTTTTAAACCAGACACCCAACTCCTGAGAGTTTGGTGGCACAGGCAGCAATGTCGTCCTCAAAGACTGCAGCCTATCCAACTATCCACCAAGGATAGAGACAAAATGGTTTATGGATTGGGTAAAATGATTTTTAGTGCAGGCAGCATGAACCTCAAATCCATTAATGCAACTTGTGCCCTGGCCAAGTTGATCCACACTTTGTGGGATGTTATTGCTTTGGTGGTAGCCCATATCCCTGAAGGCGAGGAGAGGGAAGGTTTTGTAAACCTGGTACAGGACGGCAAGGATGCCATGTGCCAGTCTCTCCAATCCAGACTAGACTCAGTAGATACTGTAAGCAGGGCTATGGCAGCCAGTACTGAAGCCAGGAGATTTGAAAGGCTTGTAAAGTCAGGGTTTACACCTGACATTCAGGCACGCTTGATGGATTTGCCATTTGATGGCTCCCACCGTTTCGGCTCAAAGGCCAATGAGAACCTAGAAAAGCTGGAAGCATCTAAAGCTGCAGCAAAGTCGCTAGGAGCTGCAATTCACCAGCCAAATCAGTCCCAAGTGTCCTCCCATGGATGGAGGGGTTGGCCCTTTTGTTTTCACTCCTCTATGAGAAACCTGAAGGTGTCTCCTTGACTAGTCCCCAGGGATTTGTCATCCACGTGGCCAGAACACAGCCATCGCTATTGGATCCAGTTCCTGGTGGTGGACTAGTGCGGGAGTATCATCTTGATGGTGGGGGGGGGTCCTCAGGGAGAGGGAGTGGAACAACGACGGGTGAGACGTGGTATCCCCCTTCTTACACCACCTTTTAACAATCCTACGCATAGGATCCTCAAGCACTCCACACCCCTTTCCGATACGAACACTTTTGCACACCCCGAAAGACAATGGACAAACACCAGAGCAGTTTAACTGACATGTCCCAACACAAGGGTCAGGCAAAGTTAGGCAATTAACCAAAATCATGCACACCTGATGGCACTTTCCCTTTGCTCTAGGGATAAAAGGTGAAGCACGAGAGCACAATATGAGCAAGGCAGACCGCACTAGGAGAGAGCTAACCCAGCATGGCAGTTTAAGAGGAGGATAATGGCAGCCACAACTGAAAGGATGAAAAGGAGAGACACAACCTTGCCCTTTCCAACACAGGCCCACACAACATCCGTTGAAGGAATTGTAGAACCGCGAACAATAGCAGACGCGTGTTGCAGCAGATGTCAACGGTATACGAGGCCTCCGCTGAGAACCAAGTCGGGGAGAGATGATTGCCACTGTGGTACCGTCTTTGACTCCAGAGAGAAGTAAAAAGCCAAGCGGTACATCACAGCCGGTGAGTCGAGAGGAGAGCCGATAAACGGAACTGTGTTGAGCAAAAGTAGCAAACAGCTAACTAGAAGAAAGTACAAAGAACTTAATACGAGAGGGGAAAACCAGCTACAGAGGAGTCAAGCACCACGTGGTTGCTCACACAGGAAACTCTGGGCAATTACCCTATTGTTGAAACTACTGTTACCAGTAGGCCGTGGGAGAGGCACGAGAAAGGGGTCAAAGTGGTCATACAGGGGTCTAGTAAAATCCTCTGTACAGTCAAAGGTCTTTGGCCGGCAGATGATTGTAAAACTAAGGGAAGTGAATCCCTCATAGTAAGAACTGTGAAAGGAATTGTGCGATTGGCAAATGTTGCCAAGAGTGAACCCGACAGAGGGATGCCGATGAAAAGGGCGCGAAGCCTGAAGTCCCAATGAAGTGTGTTGACTAAAGTGAATCCAGCAGAGGGATGTTCACAGTGAACAGTTTAAAAAGACATTAAGATTTGTGAATATCACAGAAGAGATTGTTGTGAGGAGCCGTAGTGAACCCGACAGAGGGAGGCTGCTATTTGAGAAGGGTCTGAGCCCGGAAGAGGGGTAGCTAGGGGTGAAAAGGTATCATCCAACGTACATGCAGAAAGAACTTTTTGTTTATTGTTTTGAATACATCAGGTCCTCGGATGGCAAGAGACTTTTTATAGAAAAGAGACAACCACTGAAGGCCCGGATAGTTGAGAGCGGAACTGTTGCATCGCGCTGGGAAAGCTCAAGCGTGGCTGTGCTCTGGAATCCCACCTTGTCCCGTGCCCAAAAAGTTGTGAAGGGAGACCCCCCGGCTTCCACATCCTGACATCATTTATGAACACTTTTCTTTCTTGTGAACATTATCCCACACTTTTATATTTAGTTGTAAGGATTGGCATTTTTTTTTTTATAGTATAGGTTCTTTTTTATTTGACAGGACGCCACTTGGCGTGCCTTATAATTATTATTTGATGGTCGTAGCTTGCACCGATCTTATATTCAGGGTTAGATTAGGCGTTTTTCTAACCTTCCTATACAGTTTAATAAACACCCTTGAACTGTGATCACTTGTGTCTGTCTTTACTTTCGCCACCATGAGTTCCTTACATCTTTTGCAAGGGAAAGGAGCCAATTCATGTAGAGGGGTCACAGAAGAGCTCCCCATGATTCCAGAGGTCAGGGAGGGAAAACCTCCCTTTGAGCCACTGCTTCTTTTCCCTCTGCTTCAGCAACAACTCCAAAACCCCTCTGAGTCCTTTGTCCACGGGACTGTGGTTGAGGGCTGGCTGACTCAGCATCTGGAGAATTGGTGGGCATAACCCCAGATGCTTGGGCACTGCTAAGAGTGGCCCATGGCTACTGCCTTCCATTTATACCAATGCCTGCATATTGTCCTCCGAGAGGCCAATCCTTGACGGATCCAGATCATATATGGAATAAAGGCACAATAACCATATACTAATGACACGCCAATCGTGAGGATCGTTTCCCAAACAGGTCTGGTTTATTCCAAAGTATCAAAGTCAGCTGACTGGGTCTCGACGCCTCACGACGTGCGTTTCCAGACACCGTGAGAGGAGAGAGAGTGAGCCGCGGTAGTCATATATATACATAATCCATCATTCTACAGTGTTATTCGGTCCGCCCCTATACGTGACATACAAGCTAGGGTTCGGTAATTGACAGTTATGCACATAACTTCATTCATTCTAAACATTAGCATTTCTAGCCGAGGCTGCACAGACAGTTTTCTGTTATGGGGAACACGGGGCATTGGCACAAGGAAGGATATCATGTTCTAGCAGGAAGGCATTCCAACCAACGTTATCTGTTCACTGTGCTCATGGGCTAAGGGTCAGACAGTTCTGAAGCAGAGAAATACCATCCTCCGTAAAGAAGCACCGTTAGTTGCATATAATTCTCATTTAACTGCCTTTTACAACAGCGCTTGCAAGACAGGCTGGCACCTGGGCTTCTGATTAGCCACGGCTGTTGTACAGCTTCAAGGCTTTACCGAATAAGAAAACAATGTATTTCTGCAGGGTTTCGCATTCCTGTCTATGTTGGCATTCAGAGTTCAAGCTATGGGCTTGCACTGTGTGTGCGTCTGAAGCACAGAATATGTTTGCAAAGTGTTACAGAAAAGAAAATGACAGGCATTTACAAAATGGACTGTGAATGGTCACATTCAGGTTTGATAGTTTGCAATGTTTGTCACACGATGCGATTTGCTTCTGGCCAACATACTATTTGGGCTATGCAATTACATTTACAGTTTCACAAACCCTCCTTTTTGCCTTAAGCCAACAGCATCATCTTCCGAACATTGTGTCCTCATCAGACCAAGTGTCACTTTCCGAACTACCCATCTCGCTATCATAATCATTATCAGACATATTGATTGCCATAAATGATTTGATTATTTCGTTTTCATATTTGAGATCACCATTTATCATATGAGGTATGGGCTTCACAATCTTTGTACTAATTATCTGTACACATTCATTTGTAATCATATAGCAAATGGCTGGCAAACACTGCATGCAACAGCAGAATATAAGGATACCAAATGTCATAACCAAAATTGCAATTAATTTCCATCCCCAGGATCATAACAGTTCCCAGAACCATGTACTCACATTTAGATTCCAGCCACCTGTGGGAACATGGATTTCAGAACGTACGTGTAATTTCTTAATTGCTTCAAATATAGGGGAGAAGTCACTTACGAAAACACAGCACGCTGATCCCACTAATTTGCATACACCTCCACGGTCAGCCAAAATAATATCAAGAACCATTCTATTCTGAAGTGCAACTAGCCTGATTGATTTTTGTTCCAGTGTCATGTTGTACAGCATGTCTGTGGTTCCATTAATTGTTTTTTCTAACACCCTGGACAGTTTTCTAATATTCCATGAGTGTATTGCCTGTCCCCAAAAAGGTATAAGGATTTAGCTATGTTCCAAAAAATGGGCCCAGCAGTACCATCTCGTCGTGGGCAAGATCTGGATATTTTTGGTATTTCAGAGGTTGTGGCGAGAAATACACCAGGTAAAAGTATCCCTAAATAACAGGTACCTTCCCAGTTTCTTGGTAACCATGGATAAGCTTGGTCTCCACACACAAAATAAACAGAACCACCTATATATAATGGGTTCTCTTCGTGCTCAAGTACAGCAGTATTTATACATCTGGAACAGGTTCTCACCGGGTGGGAACTTTTTTTGCGTAAAGAAAGTGGAACAGAATGTGGACTATGGTTAATAGTATAGGAGGGAAGCATTTAGAAAGTAATTAGGGATTGGTAAGGCCTAGAGAGTCTAGGAATGGGACTGGTCGATACAGTGTTCATTTTGCTTCTATTTGTAAACACGGAACACAAAAGTGTCAATACCAATCTTTCGAATTCATTTATGTTTGTTCCATCAAAGTTTCTAGTGACCACCTCCCAAAAAATAGAGCTCTTAATGATGCATTCATAAAAGCAATACTAACACACCCTTGATTCATACATTGTGATGTGGTTTAGTTCTGTGTAAAGAATCACATTAACCATATTCTATTCATCTATTGTACTATGAATATGCTAGTTATAAATCCAGTCCTGGGGACTGGCTCTGCTGAATAAAAGCAATATGTTTTGAGCACGAAAACAACGGCTCAGGGTATATAATTTGGAATTCATATCCAGAATAAAACAACCCGATGGTTTGGATACTCAGCTTACTTTTGAAGCACTATTAGAAAACAACACACTGATACAGCACAGTAGAACACTAAGCGAGACTAGAGTGAAAAGCAATCCTATGTGGTAGGAGCCCTCCCTTTCTTCGTTACTTATTATGAGATAAATGCTAAAACACCCAACAATTAGATCGATTTAGGATAGCATGCGTCATATTCATAATCACTAATAGAGTATTGTTATTGTAACCTTTTCTATGTTTAACATCTCGTGCAAGAAGAGTGTAAGAAAGCACATGAGCTGGGGTCTTTATAGTGGGAGCATTGATAGTGGGCAATAAGGTGTTCATGGGATGTATAATTTCTAAGTACCAAAACATTGGAACTAGTGTGGATACAATACAGATAGATATGATAACCAGGAGCAGTTTAGTCTTTGTGGACCAAGTCTTTCTCGAAGCAGATTTAATGTCAATGTCTATAGTGCTATTAGTGTCCTCATCAGCGCAGGCGGCAGCAGGAGCGAATACATGCATGATCTATAAGGGCTTACTTCAAAAGTTTCTCAATTTCCGTCTAAAAAAAGTCTCCCACGACAACACACGTTTAATCACCAGAGTTCAAGCAAGTTCAGTTCAGCCTGCTTAAGATGGCAGCAAGCTGGTGTTTACCTCAAAGGCTCACAAGAGCAGGAACAAGTATCAATATCAACTTTTCATAGTGTCGGTACCTTTGCCCCCACTTGTTTATGCTAGGTTGCAAAGCCCTTCACTTTCAATGATAGCACCGTGAAATCGCGTGTCAGAGCTCTCATCCAATACAGATCATATGCTCCCTTTCCTTAGGCCACCGTTTCCAGCTCCGCCCGTGAGCCAGAAACAAAGGCTGTTTACAATGACTTCTGAATTCGTTGATGCAGATTGTACCTTAAAGCTCCAGGTACAGTGTGATAAATGAATAATGCACCATCGCTGTTTGCAGCAGATAAAGAAACAGGACCAATCGGCGATGCAACTGGTGATGATGAGGCAGCAGCCAAACAATGTTGAGGTAACACTGATGTTTCAATTTTCGTTGTAATCTCCCCAGGTCCCTTCTGGGGCTCAGGAAGTAATTCCGGCTGGATTTCGGCAATGTCTTTGTGATCAATCAAGGCTGGTTTACTCTGGAAGTCAGGATCATCGCTCTCTTTCTCATGTAGCAAAGGAAACGGAATTCTTTTCTTGTATGCGATGTCTTTGTGATCAATCAAGGCTGGTTTACTCTGGAAGTCAGGATCATCGCTCTCTTTCTCATGTAGCAAAGGAAACGGAATTCTTTTCTTGTATGTTGCATTGTTCCAATGCTTTCGACTGTTCACTTGAACTGCAGTCTGTGTGGCCAGTAGTATCTGGTACGGTCCCTTCCACCACAGTGCAAGCGAAGATTTTCTCTCAAAGTTCTTTACTAGGACCCATTCTTGTGGTTGCAGACAATGTTCTGGGCCTGTGTATCTGACAGGAAGAGCCTCCTGCATCTGCTGATGAATCAAACGCAAGTTTTGAGTCAACTGTTTACAATAATCAGTAAGTAGCGGATATTCTATATACTTCAATGTTTTTGGACGTGGCACATTCCATACATTGGCTAGTCTTCCCATAATGATCTCGTACGGGGAGAGACCAGTCCTTGCTTGCACAGACGTGCGCATGGACAATAAGGCTAGGGGTACTGCATCAGGCCATTTTAAATTACTTTCGGTGCATATTTTTGCCAGCTTATTTTTCAAGATACCGTTTTGCCGTTCCACAAGACCGGCACTCAGTGGGTGTTTGGCTGAATGGAATAGTTTATCAATTTGGAGGCCTGCACAAATCTGCCATATCACTTTCGCTATAAAATGTGGGCCATTGTCCGACAATATGACACGAGGAAGCCCAAACCTCAGAAAATATTCTTTTAACATGGATTTCGCTGTTGACATAGCTGAACAATCTTTCAGGGGATAGGCCTCTAACAATTTGCTAAATGCACAGACCACAAGGACATATTTAAAGTCGTGGCATCTCTTCATTTCTATGAAGTCAAAATGAATGACCTCAAAAGGCATTGAGGGAGGACCAAAACTTCATACTGGGGTCACTGTTCCTTTTCCAATGTTATGTTGTGAACAAGTCATGCAATTTTTAACCATTCTCTCAGCAGTTTTCATAATGTTGTTATTGTACCATACAGAATCAAGGTGCTGATAAATCTTTTTCGCACATATATGTGTTAGACCATGGGACATGGCAACCATTGCCATAACATATGCATTCAGCAACATCCATATATTGTTTTATTTGCCTACCCCCAGGATCTAATTCTACTGGACCCTCGGACCATTGTTTAATTTCCTCAGGAGTGGCTTCTGCTTGTATTTTTTTAACAGTCAATTCCATTCTCTATCATTCAGGACACCCTCTCTGTTTCAGCATATATTTTGCGTGCAAATCAGTGGCAGTTTGTTTTGCGATTTTGTCTGCAAATGCGTTTCTCTTTCCTACGTTGCACGTTATCTTTTGATGGGCATTGCATTTCATTATTGCTTATCGCTTGGGAAGCGCAAGTGCGGACAACAGTCTCACTATTAAAGTGCCATGTTGAATCTTAGTTCCATGTGACGTCAGAAAACCCCTTTCAGCCCATAATCGGCCAAAGTTGTGGACCACCCCAAAGGCATATTGACTGTCCGTGTATATGTTCACACTAAGGCTTTCAGAACTTTCACATGCTTTGGCTAAAGCTATTATTTCCACAGCTTGTGCTGAGTTATGTGGGATTCTTTTGGTATCTACGATAGATTTTAGTGTAGTAATGGCATAAGCAACAGTTGATATGCCATTCGGTAATTTAAAACAGGAGCCATCACAAAACAGTTATCCATCTGGCTCTTTCAGGGGTAGATGAGAAATCAATTCTTCCTTTTGTCTCTTGCTCAGTAATAATTAAGCAATCATGTGATAATTGTTTCTCACTCCCTTTTTCACTTGGAGGAGGCAATAACTTGGCCAGATTCAAAGAGCAACATCTCTTAATTTGAATATGCAGTGCAAATAGGATTAATTCAGACCTTTTAGTGGGGCGGATGTGAAATGTTGCACCTGCGTTCTATTTAAAAGAAGGTCTACTGAATGGGGCACCATCATGGTTAAAGAGTGACCTAAAACCATCCCCTCAGTTTGTTTCGCTGATGCGTCAGCAGCAGCAACAGCTTGCAAGCAACGTGGCAAAGCACATGCAACAGGATCCAACTTGGAAGAGAAATAACCGCATGGTCTATTTCTGTCCCCGTGTTCCTGAGTCAAAACAGCCAAAGCACATCCATCTCTTTCATGTACAAACATAAACCACTTCTCCTAATTTGGCGTGCTCAAAACCAGAGCTGAGCACAACGCAGCTCTGAGCAGGTCAAAAGCTTTTTGACACTCCATGTTCCATGGCAAAGGTAAGGTAACATCCTTCCTTGTCAATGCCACTACGGGTTTCACAATCATAGAGAAATTGGGAATCCACTGCCTACAATATGCCGCCATGCAAATTAAACCCCTGGCTTCCTTTTGCTTATTTGGAGTTGGCATATCAGAGATGCTTTCTATACGTTCTGGTGTGAATCTTCGCCCCTCCTTCGGTAGGAGGTAGCCCAGATAGGCCACCTCCTCTCGACAATACTACACTTTCTTCAATGAAGCCTTGTGTCTGTGTGCCGCTAAATGTGTCAATAGTAAGACAGTGCTTTCTTTGCAAATGTCTTCTGAATCTGCTGCTATAAGATAGTCAGTCTACTGCAATAATATGCTGCCTGTCGGTAACTCAAGCATATTTAGTTGTTCCTTTATTGCTCTACTGAAAATACTTGGACTTTCAGTGTAACCCTGTGGAATATGTGCGAATGTGAATCAACGCCCTCCTAATGTAAATGAACAAACAAATATCTACTGTCTGGATGAACGGGGATACTAAAAAATGTGTTTTTCAAATCAATGACACTAAAGTGTGATGCAGAAGGTAGGATCATAGTTAAAATTGTAATGACATCGGGGACCAGCGGAAATTGTGGAGCAACAATTTTGTTCACCGCGTGTAAATCAATTATAAAACGGTAAACTGGAAGAATCGGACTATTGCAAACATTGCAAACACTACCAAAAATCTCCTCATTTACATTTCTGGAAATTAAGTCAGACACAATGCATTTCAAAGCTTTTTCACCTTCAATCGAGATTTTGTATTGCAAAATACGCGGTAAAGTAATTCCTTCTTTCAAAACAATTTTTACTGGTTCTACTTTTAAACATCCTACATCATTATCATTTACTGCCCATATACGAGTTGGTACTTCACTTAATTCACTCGGTAATGGCAGAGACACAAATTGCGATGCAGCAGTTTGTTGTGGTGAAATTGTCAAGTATACTCCATCAGGAGAACAATACATTACTGCATTCAATTTCTTCAACAGATTCAATCCCAACAAATTTTCACCACAATTTGTCGTCAAAAGAAATGGACAAGATTCAGTGAATGGACCTAGTGTGATTGGCACTGGTTGTGTAACTGGACTAATTACTGGTGTACCGGAGAACCCTACTGAAAGATTTCTATGCCCCGACAGTGGTACATTTGGAACCTGCTGATGGTCGATCAAACATGTCTGTGCACCTGTGTCAACTAGAAAAATGTGCTCCCTATTCCCAACCTTCATTTCTACATTGGGCCCTTGCTGATCAACGGGAATAGGCACTGGTTCCAAACCCTGCTCGGGATGTCCTAATGGAACAGTACATCATCAGATGTTAAGTCTCCAGAGTAATATGCATTGGAGGGATTATCAAAAACATATGCACCATTCATGCTGTTCTGTTGATTCTGATTAAACTGATTATCCCGAAATTGTGGCTGCATCTGACTTCGGTTCTGGCCCACTATTCGGGCACGACCTCTAAACGGTCTTCTTGAAATAGTCCCATTTAACCTCTGTAATTGTGGGAAACTGTGCTCGCCAATGGCCTTCTTGTCTGCAATAGGCACATTGATTTATATCAATCGGACCACCCTTGCATGTTGGATGATAATGCAAATTGGACTCCAGATGGTGCGTTTCACCACCTCTATTACCTTTGGCCACCTGCTGCAGTAGCACTCTTATTTTCAGATCACCTTTCTTCCTTATTTCTGTATCCTTTTCTTAATTTACTGAGTTCTCATAATATTGGGCCATATGTAATACTTCACTTTGTGATTTTGCTTGCCACGCGCTTTCAGATGTCATTATTAATGTCTGAATCTCTGGTAACACTCCACGCACAAATTTACCAACAAATAATGTCTTTCCAGGTTCAGTACTTAGATCTTGACCACTAAAATCTGCAAATACATCTTCAAACCGATTTTAAAAATCTGTTGCTCCTTCCGATTTGCCTTGTAGACAAGCAGTCAATTTATCCCAAACTATTCTCTTTTCAGGCACTAAACTTTTCAATTTTGCTACTATTCAGGAGAACAAAGTTAAAATTACTTGTGGAGGTTTCTCCCCAGCCTTTTTCTCACCATCAATTCTGATCAAAGTATCCCATGTATCGCGCCTAGCATCGGGACATCAATTATATTTCTAATTTGCTTCCATATGTCAGCAGGAAGAATCACAGGGAACAATAAATCAATGTCACTCAGTGTAAAAACAGATGAATTTAGAACAGATTCAATTTCCTTATAAAAACCAGCAGGATTTTTCCTAATGTCAGGGACCGTCTATTTTATAGTGTTCACTACTTGCCTAGAAAAGGGGACATGTACAAATTGTGCAATATAATGGGCTTCCATCGTTCACGCTGGAATTTGTCCTACAGCACTAACCTCTACTTTCGGAACAAACATGGGAGGTACCTCCCTCATAGGCAATTGCAGAGTAGGGGATTCTACATCTGTGCATGTATTAAGCAGCAGAGTCAAATCAAGGGAAAAAGCAGCCGTTCCGGTGTCAAGACGAAAATGCTTTTATAAATGGTCATCAAATCGGCAGGACAACAAACTTTCTTCGTCATGTATTCATCCTGTAACTATTCCACCATAACCTGTAACACCTCCCTCTGCATTTCTGGTGTGTATTGACTAAACATATCATGCACTTCAATCGGGGAAATGGCGACATCCGTAATCCATCTAAGCGCATCTCGCGTACAAATTCACATCTCTTCACTAACAGGTTTCAACGGTGGAAGAAATCGTTTCTGGACATATGCGGTTCACGCTTACTCATATCTTTATGCAAGCGATAAAGTTCTCGCTTAAACACAAATGTCCGCCCTACATGTTCTCGTATTTTCACCGCATTATCTTGTAAATTGGAAAGGACACATCAAATCATGCAACTCTTCCGGTACCACTGTATCAGTTAAGTCACTCCATATCTTAACAAGATAATCTCCCATATATTCTAACAATACCTGGTTTTCACCAAGGCCTCTATGATCAGATATGGAACTTTGCACAGCCACTTCATTGCCATCATCAATATACGTCTCAGCCCACTGTTTTAGGTAGTCTTTTCGATCCTTGCTAGTCATACTACGAGTCGTTCTAATACTTCCTCTTTCAGGCCCCATTCGTGCAGAATTGCCAGCTAAAGCGTATAACTCATGCTCTGTAGGAGGTGGAGGAAATTATTTCATGGGCGCAGATGGGATGGTTACCGCAGGTGCAGATGGAAGCGTGGGAATAGCAACAGGACGAGACATAGGGAGGCGGTGCAACTGGGTCAGTACATGGATGATCATTTCTTCGCTCATTTAGTATCTTATTTATCAATTACTCTGATGTATGCAAATCTTGTGAAGGATATATTTTCTGTATGTCTAATTGTAAGGCCCTATTCATGTTCCTAATGGCTTCTGTCTGCTTCTGTTTATTTATTTATTTATTAAATTTATATAGCGCGCAGGCAGCCCAGGGGCATTGTGGCACTGTTACTTGCAAGGAAGACTTAGTTACAATGTGTGCAGGTTGTGCCTTGGGTTACAGTGAGGCAGTGACCTGTGATCAGATATACCACATAATACATCATACAATACAATTATGAGGGCTAGGCCATGTAATTGTTAGATGAACAGGGTCGTTTTCAGGGTTTTCCGAAAGGCGGTCAGTGAGGGTTCAGAGCGCAGGGAGCTAGGGAGGGTATTCCAGTGTGCGGCAGCGAGGTACGGGAAACTGGAGCCCCCTGCTCTGGTCCTTTTTACCCTGGGTACTGAGAGCATGCTGGCATAGGGTGATCTAGTAGGTCTTGTGGAGGAGACCAGGTGGATCCTCTGGGAAAGGTACATTGGGGCGGCAAGATGGACACATTTGTGGGTGATGCTTAGAGCCTTGAATAAGATCCTCTCCTTTATGGGGAGCCAGTGGGAAGCTTTTCTGGCAGCGGTGATGTGCTCTCTCTTGGCAATGCCTTGTGCAGCGCTTAGGGCATTGTTCTGTATTACTTGGAGCTTCTCAAGATTTTTGTTGGAGGTCCCAAGGAAAAGAATATTGCAGTAATCAAGTCGCGAGCCGGTTATGGCCCTGGCTATGTTAGTGCAAGTGTCTTTTGACAGATCAGGTCTGATTGCGTTAAGGAGTTTTGCATGGTAAGCGGCCGAGGAGGCAATGGCGTTTACTTGTCTGGTCATGGATAGATTGGAGTCTAAGTAGACGCCTAGTGTTTTTACCGTGTCAAGTACTGGGATCGTGATTGAGTCAATGGTGAAATGGCTGAACTGAGCGTCAAGTTTCTTGATGGTGTCAGGGGAGCCTACGAGCAGGAGCTCAGTTTTGTCGGAGTTAAGGCAGAGGCCGTTGATAGCCATCCACATTTGAATTGTGTTGTAGATGTTGTTGAGGGTAGCAGAGTCCGTGTCATAGTCGCCTGTCAGAGTGAGAAGGATCTGTGTGTCGTCGGCATAGTTGGTGTAAGAGATGCCCATGGCGTCAAGGATGAGGAAGAGGGGGCGGGTGAAGATGTTGTAGAGGGTGGGGGAGAGGCAGGAGCCTTGGGGCACCCCACATAGCATGATAGAGGGTGATGCAGTGGCTAGGTCAGAGAAGACCTGCATGGTCCTGCCTTGGAGGAAGGAGGTGATCCATGTAATGGCTTCTTGAGAGAAGTTGGCTGTGGAGGAGAGGTGGTGGCAGAGGATGCCGTGGTCTACAAGATCAAAAGCTGCCGACAGATCCAGCAGAAGGAGCAAGACAGGTTTGCCTTGGTCCCTTGCGTCGTCCATTTGGTTTTTTAGGTCGAGTAGGGCGGTCTCTGTCCCATGCCTAGGGCGAAAGCCGGATTGTCTCAGTCCAAGGAGGTTCTGTTCTTCAAGGAAGTGCTGGACCTGCAGGTAGGCTGCTTTGTCTAGAATCTTGAGGAGGAAAGGGTCAGTGGTGATGGGGCGGTAGTTATTAGGGGAGGTGGGGTCAAGTGTGGGTTTCTTTATGAGGGGTTGGACCCATGCTTCCTTTAGGCAGGCGGGGACTCTCCCTGTGGTGAAGGAGGCGTTGACGAAGGCTGCTAGAAAAGGGGCCAAGGTGTCTGCGCAGTCTTTCATGATGGAGGCAGGACAGGGGTCGCCTTTGCAATTGGAGGGTTTTATGTTTTTCATAATGTTGATCATGTCGTTTTCTTGGATGGTTTTAAACGAGAAGGTGGGTGGGGCCTCAGTGGGTGATGGGGGCAGTGGTGGTGGGGAGGGTGTAGTGTGGGTGGAGAGTGTTAGTTTGGTGTTCAAGATTTTGGCTTGGAGAGAGCTGATCTTATTGCGCATGGCTGTTTGGATGTTGTCACACCATTCTTTGTCCTTAGTGAAGTTTTGGGGGGTGGGTGTGGGGTTCTCAAGTTCCCTGAAAATGGCGAACATTTCCTTGGTGTTCGACTTGGCCTTAGTAATTCTCTCTTCGAAGGATTTAGCTTTGGCTTTAATGATGGCTTTCTTGTAATTAATTGCAAGGGATTTGAAGTTGAGTTTGTCTTTCTCATCCCGTGATGTTTGCCAAAGAGCTAATGCTGCCCGTTTGTCGGAGCGTAGTTTTAGAAGGTCTTGGGTGAACCACGCATTAGCGTGTCTAGTGGGTTTGGTTTTCCGAATTTTAAGTGGGGCGATGGTATTGATTGCTGCTGTGATGGCCGTATCATCATTTTTTGCCAGAGTTTCCGGGTCGTTGGAGAATGGGGCTGTGAAGGCAGGTCCCTGTAAGAAGGGTAGGAGTCTTTCTTTGGTCAGTTGACAGGCACTCCTTGTAAGGGCAGGAGGCAAGGGAGGAGGGGGGTGGGATGTGGTTGTAGTGGTGGGGATGTTAAAGGTGATGGTGTGGTGGTCGGACCATGGGGTGGGGGTGTTGCCCTTGACTGTGATGGGGCAATTGTGGTGGGCGATCCAGTCTAGTGATCTGCCTAGGGCGTGTGTGGGGTTGTTGATGGTGTTGACGAATCCTAGGGTGGCTAGAGCTGTGTCAAGTGCTTTGGCTGTAGGGTCTTTGGCGTCATTCAGGCCAAGGTTGATGTCTCCAATGAGAATGGCTTTGGATGACTTTTTGAGGTTGTCCGCCAGGAGGTGGGTAATGGAGGCCTGGAAGTCTCCTATGGGGCCTGGTGGTCGATAGATGAGGTGTAGGGTGATGGTGCATTGGTGCGAGATGGTGAGTTTTAGTTGAAGGTAGTCGCTGTTATTGTTGATAGTTTTGTCAGCCTTTCTGATGGTGATTGAGTCTTTGGCTATGAGTGCGACACCGCCTCCAGTGGTCATGCGATCTTGTCTCGTGATGGCATAGCCAGGTGGGAGAGCGAGGGATAGGGCGGGGCCTGAGGCTTCATGTAGCCAAGTTTCGGTGACCATTAGAAGATCTAGATCTAGGGTGGTAATAAGGTCGTGGATGTCTAGTGCATGCGCATTGATGGAGCGGGCATTGATGAGGGCACATTTGAGGTGCGGTTCAGGGGTGACATTGATGGTCGAGGGTGGCATATCCGAACCGGTGGGAGGCATATTTTCTGGGGTCATAGACACAGATAAAGTGGCATTTGCATCATTAGGTAGCAAGGCAGTGGTAGAAGAATTGCAAATAGCGGTAATTTCATTCAAACCAGTGGGGGGCATGTTTTCTGTGGTCATAGACACAGATAAAGTGGCATTTGCATCATTAGGTAGCAAGGCAGTGGTAGAAGAATTGCAAATAGCGGTAATTTCATTCAAACCAGTGGGGGGCATGTTTTCTGGGGTCATAGACACAGATAAAGTGGCATTTGCATCATTAGGTAGCAAGGCAGTGGTAGAAGAATTGCAAATAGCGGTAATTTCATTCAAACCAGTGGGGGGCATGTTTTCTGGGGTCATAGACACAGATAAAGTGGCATTTGCATCATTAGGTAGCAAGGCAGTGGTAGAAGAATTGCAAATAGCGGTAATTTCATTCAAACCAGTGGGGGGCATGTTTTCTGGGGTCATAGACACAGATAAAGGGGCATTTGCATCATTAGGTAGCAAGGCAGTGGTAGAAGAATTGCAAATAGCGGTAATTTCATTCAAACCAGTGGGGGGCATGATTTCTGGGGTCATAGACACAGATAAAGTGGCATTTGCATCATTAGGTAGCAAGGCAGTGGTAGAAGAATTGCAAATAGCAGTAATTTCATTCATACGTGTGAGTGACACATTAACAAGAGTCTTAGACATTGTATCCAAAGCAAATGGCTCACGGTGGTGCTTGATAAGTGGGGTCAGCTTCGTTGTGTGGCTTAGTTTGTGGTATAGATGCAGTACTGGGGAGGTGGCCTTTCGGTTAGTTGTAGGTAAGGTTCTCGACTGTAGTCGTGCATTGCGTGCACTTGTGGGGATGGGCAGAGTGACCAATACGCTAGGTAGAGTACGTGTGCGTAGACGGTCTCGCCTTTTTGCGAGTGTGTGGGGTAGTTCCGGAGTGCGGGACTCCTTACCTTGTGATTCCAGCAAGAGTCCGTGGTAAACGGCAGACTTCGAGCAGCGGAGCTGCAAAGAGGAGTGCTGGCCTTCTCCTCGCGGCTTCACCTGGCGGTGAGCCCCGTCTCCCTTTATGGTGGGGCGGGTGGAGCCGGCAGGGCGGGAAGCCGTATCAGGCTGCGGGCGGGAAGCAGCGTCGTTTCGGCGCCAAATTCAAAAGATGCTTTGTCGGTGCCCATGCCTTCCAAGGCGGAGGCCTTCGCAATGTGCCCGAGATCAGCTGGAGCTCCGTAAAGCAGATGGAATTCTGCTGCCAGCTGATCGAGCACAGCTGATGGAGGCACTCGCAGCGGAGCTGCAAAGAGGAGTGCAGGCCTTGTCCTCTGGCCTTCTCCTCGCGGCTTCGCCTGGCGGTGAGCCCCGTCTCCCTTTATGGTGGGGGGTTGGAGCCGGCAGGGCGGGAAGCCGTATCTGTTGATCATGCTGTAGCGCTTTCTCCATGTTTGACACGTGTCTATGTGCGTGTTTCTCTCTACTCTTCAAGAGTTGATTTGCTTCCTTCCTCCAGTCCCTTACAACATCGAACGCTGCAGGACTGGCCTTTTTCTGTAGCAAAACTGATTCCAAATGTTCTATAAGCGCAAGTTCGAAGCTCCCATTATTCGGCCACTGAAGGTCTGATACACGTCTGGTCTGCCTATGCCAAATCGCATTAAACACTATTGCTCCTATACCGTATTTAATGTACATATCGTATGCCGGCGACCCCTCGGGTGGCACGACCTGGCCAGTTTCCAAAGACCGTCTACCGCAGTGAAAAAAACTCACTAGATAGGAAGACAATGCCGCAGGTATGGTTAACTCTTACCTCTTTTACCTGGGCGTTTGTACTTGCAAGTGCAACACTCAACCAATATCAGGACGTTTAATTGGGGCACGACTCACCTGATCAATCAATTTGTCTTTCAGGGCGCAATTCACCCATATACAGACGCGATCAAGAATCGTCGCGACCATGTGTCTGGCAAAATTTGCCTTGCTTCCAGGACCCTCGCCTTGATGCTCTCTGAGCGCCGATCAAGGATCGGCTGTGTACAGATTTGTAGAGGAGTCTATAATCACTTCTGCAGGGGCACTGCGAACACCTTCCGATCCCGGTCAGACAGCTTCGTCCTTGCCTTCAAAGTACGCGATGGAGCAGCACATGGAGAGTACCTATTCGGGTGCCATTTTTGTAAGACCATATATGGAATAAAGGCACATTAATCATATACTAATGTCGCGCCAATCGTGAGGTTTGTTTCCCAAACAGGTCTGGTTTATTCCAAAGTATCACAGTCGGCCGACCGGGTAGCAATGCCTCACGACGTGTGTTCCAAGACACTGAGAGGAGAGCGAGCGAGCCGCGGTAAAGCAGTCATATATATACATAATACATCATCATTCTACAGTGTTACTCGGTCCGCCCCTATACATGACATACAAGCTAGGGTTCGGTAATTGACAGTATGGCACATAACGTCATTCAGTCTAAACATTAGTATTTCTAGCCGAGGCTGCAGAGACAGTTTTCGGTTATGGGGAACAGGGGGCATCGGCACAAGGAAAGATATCATGTTCTAGCAGGAACACATTCCAACCAACGTTATCTGTTCACTGTGCTCATGGGCTAAGGGTCAGACAGTTCTGAAGCAGAGAAATACCATCCTCCGTAAAAGAAGCACCGTTAGTTGCATATAATTCTCATTTAACTGCCTTTTACAACACCGCTTGCAAGACAGGCTGGCACCCGGGCTTCTGATTTAGCCGCAGCTGTTGTACAGCTTCAAGGGCTTTACCAAATAAGAAAAAAATGTATTTCTGCAGGGTTTCACATTCCTGTCTATGTTAGCATTCAGAGTTCAAGCTATGGCCTTGCACCGTGTGTGGGTCTGAAGCACAGAATATGTTTGCAAAGCGTTACAGAAAAGAAAATAGCAGGCATTTACAAAATGGACTCCCAATGGTTACATTTAGGTTTCATAGTTTGCAATGTTTGTCACATGAAGCGATTTGCTTCTGGCCAACATACTACTCAGGCTATGCGATTAAATTTACAGTTTCACAAACTACTCCTCTTAGTAGAGATATTTACCCTGTTGGAGAAAGGTGCGATAGATAAAAGGGACAGCTGCACACTTTCTAGTAGTTGTAACCACTAGAGAAACTGGTTTAGAGTGGCCCTGGATGTAAAGAGGGGCTGAAGGTGTGGGTTTGAATATTTTTTTTCAACCAAGCTTTTACCGCACATGTAAGGGATGGAGTGAGCAGGGAAGGTGCAATTCTGTTTTAATGGAATTGATTGGTTGATAGGCCTTTTTTCTTTTAAGATGTCACCTACACAATCAAAGACTGGTATGGACTCTTGTGTTTGAATTTGGAAAAGTGCAGCTGCAGTTTTAAGCACATCGTTCAAAATAAGCTGTTTTTCTATAGATGTGTGGCTGGGCTGATCTAAAGGATCATCGTCCCCGAAAATATCTGGTTCATCTGCATCCACATGAGTGGTACTAGCTGGCCATGTACCCTGGCCATCATCCCTCTGGTCTTGTTGCAATTGACCATAATAATGGTCATCCTGAAATATATTGGATGGCTGATCTGTGATATCAATAACTGAATGTCTAGGAGATAAACTGGTGACTTTGGAACTAAAATAAATGATTTTTGTCTAATTGGGAATATATCTATAAATTTGACAAATTCAGAAACGTGGTGTATGGTTTGTTCAAATCTATCGCTAGTACAAGTACCTGTTCTAGGGGTATCTGGCAGGGGAAAACATTTCTTCTTGGTCCACAGCTTCTTTCTTGTGATGCAGAGACTGAGACATCATTTTAGTAGCTTTAGTATACCCAGGAGAAGTTACTGGTGTAATGGCCGACTGTGTTTTAGGGAACCCAGTAGTCCCTGCACGTGTAGGGGAGTTGTTCTGGTGGTTTTGTGTGTTTTTCCAATGCGGTTTCGGTGGCACAGAAACATTAATCATCTAGATTTTATGGGCATCAACGTGCACTTCTTTTGTTTTGGATCCATGCGTTGGCCATGAGCGCGAAATCGCAGCAGGCTCAATACGGGAGGGTTCTAAACCGTTGTTGCTGCTAGAGCTTTTTTCAACAAATCTATTGTAGATTGCCGTGGGGTTATGTGCTCACGACGCATACCCTCCTGTGTATGCAAGTGGGTGTCCCTGTCCCCAGACGATTTAGAGTGTTCAGCTTGCCTTGTGTTACAGGGCACACACAATTTAAAGGGAGTGATGGTAAACAAATACTAAGGCAGCTAGACAAGTGTAAAAAGGCATTCTCTAAAGAAAATGTAAGAATGTTGAAACCCCCACTCTCCCTACTCTAAGGCCGAAAGCCTAGTGTAGACTGCAGCCGGTAATTGAGAAATGTGCTGAGATTTTCTGCCGACGGCTTCCGTCAAGATGTTTGTCGAAGGCGGAATAACAAAGAAAGTTAGGATTATAGTCAAGATTAAGTAGCAATGCTACAAGTTCCTTATAAAGTGACCGACCACTATTGTGGAAAAAAAACAATCTGAGGGACCTCAGCGCGTGAAGCACCATGGGTACAGTACACGTCACACTAGGGATAGTATTACAAACACGCCCAGTCGATGTACCTTTTCGAACTTCAAAAACAGGACAATCAATATGGTGTACCTACTACTAGATGTCAGCCTATGCAAAGCAATGTTTCCAGGGACATCCACAAGTCTCAAAAAACTATATGCATTTTTGTGAGGTTTAGGGTCAGCAGATGGTGAAGCTGAATGACACTACCTGTATAGGGGAGGACACTGCTGCAGGGCCTGGGGTTGGAGGAGGCACCTTAGGCGACATGTGATGAGCCACACCCAAGCAAGCAACCAGATCCTGGGCTGTTTTCTCTTAGAAGTAGCTGGGGTGCAGCTGGCAGAGAAGAGGCTTCCGAAGATGGGGTGTCTGCTTACTCATCCACCTCTTCTCCAAAGGCAGTGTGGCTACGACGCTGTTCTCTTGGTTGTTGCCAAGCTGGGCGTCATACTGCTCGGAGAGGGCAGTGGCCAGAATGACGCTGCTGGCCACCTTCTCTGGCTTCTGATGTCTGAGAATGCCCCTGCACCATTGTCATAGCAACCCCGACATCCGTGTCAAACCAGCTGAATGCTGCTTTTTCTGCTGCCATTGTATCCACCCTCATGAGGATCCAAAATGGGCTGTTTGTTTCATAGCTGCTCTTCAACAGCAGAACACAGCGGGCTGGGACTGAAACGTATGCTCATTCCTAGGGGCCCAGTCAATGGGTACAATTATACTCCCTGACATGTATAGCAAAACAACCCCTCAATGGTTTTGAACTGCGGAAAACACAGAAATATCAAATTGTATGACAGCAAACACATCCTTAAAGGCATGCCTAATAGATATTCTGCTTCGCAGCACCACTTTCCTTCTTCTCTTCTTTGGCACTGTTAAGGTCCCCACCATATGGACCAAAAGTGGTACATGTACAGCACTTTATAAAAGGAAATAAACACCATTAAAAGAACACCACACCACGAGACGCTAGATTATTAGGGTGCTATACTCAGACTTGCAGTGCCATTTGACAGATCATAATGAAAATAAAAAGTAAATGTTGGGAAAAAACAATCATTCACATCCATGTTTCAATAAAAGATGTTATTTACCATGGGAAATATTCCTTCTGATAGATACACAAGCATGCTGCAGATCCATTATCTCTAAAATATCCCCCAAGTGCAAACTGGTTTGGCAATTTTTAGAGCCCTTTACAGTCAGACAGTGCGGCCATGCAGCCAAATTAATCATAGATCCATGGCACTTCTTGTGCCGGAAGTGATGTCAGAGTAATGGGCTCCCTTTCCTTTTATCTCAGTTCCACCCATTTACATGGGTCATACACGCTGAGGGAAATACGAAATGACACACTGAAAAGGTAATCAATGTACACACAATCTTTAGAGCAGTAGGGGGTGGGTCAATATGGAATCTGTAGTAGGGCTACCCTCTCTAACAGATAGAACACAGGTTAAGTAACTTGCACTAATAATTGATAGATTCCTACCAGGGATTTCTTATCTGTGAGTCTTCCAAAGCCATACTGAGTTGGAGGAAGATCGACAACATCGGAAACCTTTTAAGTGTAGATAACCCTTGCAAGCCAGAATGTCGAGATGAAAATGCTTTGTGAAGGTCGGCAGAGATGTCAAAGTAGCTGCTTAACTAATATCCAGGAAGGGAATCCCTCCCTGAGGGGCAGAAGTAGCTGCCTGACCTCCGATTAATGAGTTTGAAGGTGTTCTGGTACACCCTTGTGAGCCAGTTTATAGCAAAGTTTGATACACAGAGCAAACCACCTTGAGATTGATTATACAGAAACAGCTTTACCTTTCCCTGCCCCACAAAGCCCATTAAAATGGTGTCGCCCAACTAATACTCATCAGTCCAGGACACACAACTTCAAGGTCCCCACCCAACCCCCAAAACAAAACCCATAGCACAACAAAGAAGGAAATTAGTGCCTTATCTGTAACCCTGTTCTCCAACATTGGTATATTTTATAGGTTTATATGTTGAAATATTCCCTACTGTTAGGATGGGAATCCTCGGTAACAGAGCAGTTTAAACTTAAACTGAATTTCAGTCACTCTTGTGCTCTAGTATAGTCACTTTTGGGTCATACTGCTGTAAGGGTGCAGACCTAAGACTCTGACATTGAGGGGTCATAGTGGTTGCTATTAACTTTTATTTTAAGAGCAAAAAGGAAAAGAAAACCCTATATCACTTTAACTCTAAGAGGGGTTTCCCTGCCTTTACTGAAATACCAAGTGCCTGAATGTCCAAAGTAAAAGTCCCAATATCTGGGGTCAAAATCCTAACTCCGTCCTTTACACACTAAGTTAACTGGTACAATGTCCTTTCATCGCCTGCCTGTTCATCCCCAGGCTTTTTAACGTGCACATTCCATTGAATGTGCTCGTCAAATTTTTTAGGGGGGATGGGAAAGGGCAGATAAGGGTTTGGGCGGGTGGTCAATAGAAAAAAATAAGTGTGGGAGGGGAGCTTGCAAAACAAAACAAAAAAAAAACATGAGCACATACGATGGAATGTGCACGTTAGAAAGCCTGGGGATGAACAGACAGGCAGGCGATGAAATGAGATGGAACCAAGTTAACTAAATCAAAAGGAGGTTTTCCTGGTCCAGACTAATGAATCCATTCCACTGGACAAAAGGCATTGCTTGTTGTTGCAAGAAATGGGATTAGTTCCCTTGAATCCCAGACCCTCGTTGGTAGCTTTGGCTTCCTCTAGCCAATTACTGCACAGAAGAACAACAACCTGGATGCGCTTTCCAAGCTGTAGTGGGTCCTTGACCCTGTGGTGCAGACCTGGTTCCTTTTTGACCCTGGGGTGCATAGCTGGTTCCTTCTTGGCTCTGGGGGGCATACCTGGTTCCTTCTCACCAAGTACTGAAACGAAGAAGAGGCACTTGAATGTGCTTTCCAGGCTGTGGTGGTTCATACAGACTTGGTTCACTAAACTTCCAAGTACTGTGTCGACTTTCCGCTAACTTCCAATTCTCTATTTTGGGTGCGAGTGCCAGACCCGCAATTCTGGCTTCAGATTTCCATTCCGTAGACCTGGTTTATTCTCCTGCCATGCCTTAGTACAAATCCTCTAGTACAAGAGAGGTTGTTAGCTTATATAAACAGTCACAGTTAATGTACATTTTATTCAAAGTTTACACAGTTTTTCAAAAACATCAAAAAATGTATGTAATTGCACAACATATTCAATAGAAAAGCGTCTAAAAGCAGACAGTAAACTCGTGACACCAATCTCTTGATCTGATAGGGTGATTATGTATTACAAACTTTAGTTCAATAGATAACTATTAGAGAGGCTATTGCCATCTTGAAATAGTTGGGGCCCTTTTAGTGAGTTTATCTAGAATAACTCCAGTTTGTTCATGCTAGGGTCGAAGGACTCAACATGTTTCAGTTCTCTGAGGTAGTTAAGGGAACTTTCTTCAGGAGACATGTTGCTTTCTAATAAGAGTTAATATAGAAACAATTATTATTATAGTTGCTTCAGTTAGTAAATAATTATAACTCTTGTTGACGATCCACAACATATGTATCTGCGGATTCTAGCTGTGTCTGTTGATATAGAAAAAGAGTAGTAAGCTGGTGTTGCTTGTATACTTATAATTTAATTATATACTGGAGCTAGGAACATTAATCACCTGCTCCAGTTAGTGGAAAAGATCTGAAGAAGAGTGTCCTGGATTACGCAGGGATTATCCTGTTTGCCATTAGCTGAGCGCCTTTTGATCTAGCTTGGCCTGTAAATTAAATTTACAAATGCATTAACCTTGCTGGCTCTGTGGTACATAGTAGTCCCTAATAAAACTCGAAAGTAAAAAGCTGTGGTAAAACAGTAACCAACATACCTAATTTAGAATGTGGATTTTCAATTCTTAGAGTGGCGTCTTTGTAGCTCTCTCCTGGTTAGATCATTTAGAGACATCTAGTAAGATGGGCGTTACAAGTAAGCAACAAAAGGTGAGTGGCTTAGGTCCTAAAACAACTGAATATACTGACATCACTATACGATAGAGTCACAACACTCTAGTTAGACTTAAATCTTCCTTTTATTACAGCAGGCCTAGCGGAAGAGTTATAGCAATTTCCAACTATCACTCTACCTAATAGAGATTCCGATCTAACCAGGAGAGAGCTACAAAGACGCCACTCTAAGAATTGAAAATCCACATTCTAAATAAGGTATGTTGGTTACCGTTTTCCCACAGCTTTTTACTTTTGAGTTTTATTAGGGACTACTATGTACCACATAGCCAGCAAGGTTAATGTATTTGTACATTTAATTTACAGCAGCGGTATTCAAACTGTGGGGTGCGACCCCCCCAGGGGCTGTCTGTCTTGTTCGTGGCACTCCAGTAGCTTTCCGGAGCTTCCTTTTCCCTGCAGCGATTTCACAGTCTTCTTCCCTTTAGTGAAAGTGTGTTTCTGCACTCTCGTGGTCCCCAGATCTCTGGGGCGTTTGGAGTTTGTCTGCTCTTGGGCCTCGTGGCCCCCCACGTCATGGACCGGCTCTGGATCCTCTCTCCTTCCTCTC